>NC_090657.1:22458526-22771026 GCF_040937935.1 Hyperolius riggenbachi
AAAGAGAGGGGGAGTCACTTGTGTGCTCTGTCGTACGGCCCTGCAGCTTGGCCTTAAAGCTGCAGTGGCCTATTTAACACAAAAAGGCCTGGTCTTTAGGGGGGGGGGGGGGGGTAAAGCCTGTGGTCCTGAGGAGAAATAGGATTAGTGGAAAGTGAATGAAATGAAGTATAAAGTTATGGTCGCTGATCACAATATTAGGGTGATTACATGGATTAGGGCCCGTTGCCACTAGAGAGGAAATCAGGCCGAATTCGCAGAGTTTCCCCTCCGGCAAATTGCACAAGTAAAATGCCACAGGGGATAATGCTGCCGCCATCCAAGTGGCTTGCTGTAGCAATTTGGCTGATATTGCAGCATTTTTCTGTGCAACTGACAGGGAATCCCATTGCTGTGCATGCCACAGTTTCTGAGATTCGGCTGCGTACTCGCACAACAGGGAAGTGCTGCCGCATGTCTCGTAGTCGTGGCGACTAGTGGAAACGGGCCCTAAAAGACGGTCAGTGACATGACTATGTACAGGCATGGGAAGAAGGGGAGCTCTGGGTGCCCAGGCACCCCCTTCTTTTTAATTAGCAATTAAGAGGCCCCTTTAGCCGTGGGAAGTCCCGCCCACCAATCACGAGAAGCTCCGCCCACAAGCCCCAGTAGCTTAAGGTGGCCACTAATGGTCCAATTTCTAGTGAAAAATTGTTCGAGCGATCAGAAATTCTGATCGAAAGAAAAATCGTTCACTACACCATCAACTAACCAATCTTTGCTTCCTACAGCCAATCAAGAAAATCCATATTTTGGTTTGACAAAAATCCAATCGGACGACTATTTTTATAATAGTTCATAACTGATTGTGCCCATCAACTAAGGTTATTTTCATCCAATCCAATCAGAATTTCTGATTGCTCTAACGATTTTTCGCTAGAAATTGGATCGTTAGTGGCCAGCTTTGCCCCCTTAAGGAACGAGCCTGTGTGCTGGTTTCTCCCCTGCCTCTCCACAGCATTGGCCAGCATAGCGCAGCTCAGCGGGAAGAGGAGGAAAACGCTCTCCTCCTGTGCTCCACCCATTGCTGTAGTTTACAGCAACCCTAATAATGCTCATTCTCTCACTTCACTCCCACCAAACCCCAGCACCTCCCACCTACCCCCAGCACCCTCAGTATGCCCTTCTGTCCACCTACACCCCAGCACCCTCAGTATGCCCTTCTGTCCTCCCAGCCAGGGGCGTAACTATAGACCCTGCAAGGGATGCAGCAGCAGGGGGGCCCAGAAGCCACAGGGGGCCCTGTCCTGAGAGGCTGACAACTAGGGGCAAGGCCAGAAAAAAAACTTTTTTGCTCTCTGCATAGTTGTTCTAATGAGTGTATCTGCTCAGCCACTGATAAGGAATAATACAAAGTTTTGCAGACAAAGATTTGTAGGCAGTCCCTAGTCAGTATGCAGTAGGCTCTTCTGTACAGCACCCCTCCCCAAGTGTACTGTACTGTAGTAATGCTGGAGAAGTCTGCAGAGCCAGTTCTGCTCCATCAGAGATGGACAGAGTGAGTGTGATAAGCTGAGGCTGGGAGAACACTCGTCTGTCAGTTTTCTGTATGCATTTTCTGTACACCATGTGTGTCTGGATGTGTGAAAACATGCACGTTTTATCACAGAAGCCAATGTAATTGATAGGGAAAATTCTCCCATTGCTTCACTGCTGAAGGGGTGGTGGGGGGTTAGTGGTGTTTGGCGAGAGGGGGCCCCATCCAAAGTTTCGCAGGGGGGCCCAGTGATTTCTAGTTACGCCCCTGCTCCCAGCTACACCTCAGCACCCCCTGTATGCCCTTCTGTCCTCCCACCTACACCCCAGCACCCTCAGTATGCCCTTCTGTCCTTCCAGCTACACCCCAGCACCCTCAGTATGCCCTTCTGTCGACCTACACCCCAGCACCCTCAGTATGCCCTTCTGTCCTCCCACCTACACCCCAGCACCCTCAGTATGCCCTTCTGTCCTCCCACCTACACCCCAGCACCCTCAGTATGCCCATCTGTCCTCCCACCCACACCCCAGCACCCTCAGTATGCCCATCTGTCCTCCCACCTACACCCCAGCACCCTCAGTATGCCCTTCTGTCCTCCCACCTACACCCCAGCACCCTCAGTATGCCCTTCTGTCCTCCCACCTACACCCCAGCACCCTCAGTATGCCCTTCTGTCCTTCCAGCTACACCCCAGCACCCTCAGTATGCCCTTCTGTCCACCTACACCCCAGCACCCTCAGTATGCCCTTCTATCCTCCCAGCTACACCCCAGCACACTCAGTATGCCCTTCTGTCCTCCCAGCTACACTCCAGCACCCTCAGTATGCCCTTCTGTCCTCCCACCTACACCCCAGCACCCTCAGTATGCCCATCTGTCCTTCCAGCTACACCCCAGCACCCTCAGTATGCCCATCTGTCCTCCCAGCTACACCTCAGCACCATCAATATGCCCTTCTGTCCTCCCACCTACCCTCCAGCACCCTCAGTATGCCCTTCTGTCCTCCCACCCACACCCCAGCACCCTCAGTATGCTCTTCTGTCCTCCCTCCTACACCCCAGCACCCTCAGTATGCCCTTCTGTCCTCCCACCTACACCCCAGCATCCTCAGTATGCCCATCTGTCCTCCCACCTACACCCCAGCACCAGGGCCGGCGCTACCATTAAGGCAAAGGAGGCAGCTGCCCCAGGGCCCCAGAGCTTGTAGGGGCCCCCAGTGGCTACAAGAGGAAAAAAAAAATTCAAATCGGCCTTATAGTTTTTGAGAAAATCGATTTTAAAGTTTCAAAGGAAAAAAAAAGAAATACGCATTTAAAAACCTGCCGACTTTAATGGTTAATAGCAAATCCACCTTAAATGCTAGAAACCCTAAATTTGCAGGATATGTTAAGGAGATCATTAGGAATAAGAGGAAAAAACAATTTTTCAAAAAGACCTTATAGTTTTTGAGAAAATCGATTTTAAAGTTTCGAAGGAAAAAAGTATACTTTTAAATGCGGTAAATGTCACTTTTAGTAGCAAACCTAATGGTAGTATAATTTTACATGCATCAAACGAAAGCGCAATAAATTTCCTGACGGGGTTTCCAGGGGGTCTATACGCAGCCGCAGCGCTTTGGCCAGGGATCGCTATACAGGCGCAATATGGCTGTATGAAGATCCCTGGCATTTTTTCCTATTTTCCCAATTTTTTTTTTTTATGTTTAGAGTGTGGGAATTTTTTTTTTTTTAAATTATGTGGGGTCTCCCCTCCTGAAACTTTTTAACCCCTTGTCCCCCATGCAGGCTGGGATAGCCAGAATGTGGAGCTCCGACCGATTGGGACTTCACACCGTTATACCAGCTGCAAAAAAGGTCCCCTAATGCCGATTTTTGTTCCGGGGTATATGTTGGGGGGGCCCCCAGGTTTATTTTGCCCTGGGGCCCCATTGTTGCTTAAACCGGCCCTGCCCAGCACCCTCAGTATGCCCTTCTGTCCTCCCTCCTACACCTCAGCACCCTCAGTATGCCCTTCTGTCCTCCCACCTACCTTCCAGCACCCTCAGTATGCCCTTCTATCCTCCCACCCACATCCCAGCACCCTCAATATGCCCTTCTGTCCTCCCACCTACACCCCAGCACCCTCAGTATGCCCATCTGTCCTCCCACCCACACCCCAGCACCCTCAGTATGCCCATCTGTCCTCCCACCTACACCCCAGCACCCTCAGTATGCCTATCTGTCCTCCCACCTACACCCCAGCACCCTCAGTATGCCCTTCTGTCCTCCCACCTACACCCCAGCACCCTCAGTATGCCCTTCTGTCCTCCCACCTATACCCCAGCACCCTCAGTATGCCCTTCTGTCCTCCCACCTACACCCCAGCACCCTCTGTATGCCCTTCTGTCCTCCCAGCTACACCCCAGCACCCTCAGTATGCCCTTCTGTCCTCCCACCTATACCCCAGCACCCTCAGTATGCCCTTCTGTCCTCCCACCTACCCCCCAGCACCCTCAGTATGCCCTTCTGTCCTCCCACCTAAACCCCAGCACCCTCAGTATGCCCCTCTGTCCTCCCAGCTACCCTCCAGCACCCTCAGTATGCCCTTCTGTCCTCCCAGCTACACCCCAGCACCAGAGCAGGGACAAGGTCCTCCAGCACCCAAGGCTGAGACACCAAAGTGCGCCCCTCCACCCCTCCCACCCCAGCTGTCACTCACTGATTGCTGTTAGACTAAGAGGGCCACAGGGCCCACAACATCCCCAACACCTTAATATCTAGTTATCTGGCTTGCAGTCACTGCTATGTATCCCCTTTTCTTATTTATTTCTGCTTCATACACAATTAGGAATGACAGCTGATTGAATTGTGCGCCCCCTCCTACACTGCGCCCTGAGGCTGGAGCCTCTCCAGCCTATGCCTCGGCCCGGCCCTGCCCAGCACCCTCAGTATACCCTTCTGTCCTCCCACCTACACCCCAGCACCCTCAGTATGCCCTTCTATCCTCCCACCTACACCCCAGCACCCTCAGTATGCCCTTCTGTCCTCCCACCCACACCCCAGCACCCTCAGTATGCCCTTCTGTCCTCCCACCTGCACCCCAGCACCCTCAGTATGCCCTTCTGTCCTCCCACCTATACCCCAGCACCCTCTGTATGCCCTTCTGTCCTCCCACCCACACCCCAGCACCCTCAGTATGCCCATCTGTCCTCCCACCTACACCCCAGCAACCTCTGTATGCCCTTCTGTCCTCCCAGCTACACCCCAGCACCCTCAGTATGCCCTTCTGTCCTCCCACCTATACCCCAGCACCCTCAGTATGCCCTTCTGTCCTCCCACCTACCCCCCAGCACCCTCAGTATGCCCTTCTGTCCTCCCACCTACCCCCCAGCACCCTCAGTATGCCCTTCTGTCCTCCCACCTACCCCCCAGCACCCTCAGTATGCCCTTCTGTCCTCCCACCTACCCTCCAGCACCCTCAGTATGCCCTTCTGTCCTATCACCTACACCCCAGCACCCTTAGTATGCTCTTCTGTCCTCCCTCCTACACCCCAGCACCCTCAGTATGCCCATCTGTCCTCCCACCTACACCCCAGCACCCTCAGTATGCCCTTCTGTCCTCCCTCCTACACCTCAGCACCCTCAGTATGCCCTTCTGTCCTCCCACCTACCCTCCAGCACCCTCAGTATGCCCTTCTATCCTCCCACCCACATCCCAGCACCCTCAATATGCCCTTCTGTCCTCCCACCTACACCCCAGCACCCTCAGTATGCCCATCTGTCCTCCCGCCCACACCCCAGCACCCTCAGTATGCCCATCTGTCCTCCCACCTACACCCCAGCACCCTCAGTATGCCCTTCTGTCCTCCAAGCTACACCCCAGCACCCTCAGTATGCCCTTCTGTCCTCCCACCTACACCCCAGCACCCTCAGTATGCACTTCTGTCCTCCCACCTACACCCCAGCACCTTCAGTATGCCCTTCTGTCCTCCCACCCACACCCCAGCACCCTCAGTATGCCCATCTGTCCTCCCACCTACACCCCAGCACCCTGTGTATGCCCTTCTGTCCTCCCAGCTACACCCCAGCACCCTTAGTATGCCCTTCTGTCCTCCCACCTATACCCCAGCACCCTCAGTATGCCCTTCTGTCCTCCCACCTACCCCCCAGCACCCTCAGTATGCCCTTCTATCCTCCCACCCACATCCCAGCACCCTCAATATGCCCTTCTGTCCTCCCACCTACACCCCAGCACCCTCAGTATGCCCATCTGTCCTCCCACCCACACCCCAGCACCCTCAGTATGCCCATCTGTCCTCCCACCTACACCCCAGCACCCTCAGTATGCCCTTCTGTCCTCCAAGCTACACCCCAGCACCCTCAGTATGCCCTTCTGTCCTCCCACCTACACCCCAGCACCCTCAGTATGCACTTCTGTCCTCCCACCTACACCCCAGCACCTTCAGTATGCCCTTCTGTCCTCCCACCCACACCCCAGCACCCTCAGTATGCCCATCTGTCCTCCCACCTACACCCCAGCACCCTGTGTATGCCCTTCTGTCCTCCCAGCTACACCCCAGCACCCTCAGTATGCCCTTCTGTCCTCCCACCTATACCCCAGCACCCTCAGTATGCCCTTCTGTCCTCCCACCTACCCCCCAGCACCCTCAGTATGCCCTTCTGTCCTCCCACCTACCCTCCAGCACCCTCAGTATGCCCTTCTGTCCTCCCAGCTACACCCCAGCACCCTCAGTATGCCCTTCTGTCCTCCCAGCTACACCTCAGCACCCTCAGTATGCCCTTCTGTCCTCCCACCTACCCTTCAGCACCTTCAGTATGCCCATCTGTCCACCCACCTACACCCCAGCACCCTCAATATGCCCTTCTGTCCTCCCACCTACACCCCAGCACCCTCAGTATGCCCATCTGTCCTCCCACCCACACCCCAGCACCCTCAGTATGCCCATCTGTCCTCCCACCTACACCCCAGCACCCTCAGTATGCCCATCTGTCCTCCCACCTACACCCCAGCACCCTCAATATGCCCTTCTGTCCTCCTACCTATACCCCACCACCCTCAGTATGCCCATCTGTCCTCCCACCTACACCCCAGCACCCTCAGTATGCCCATCTGTCCTCCCACCTACCCCCCAGCACCTTCAATATGCCCTTCTGTCCTCCCAGCTACACCTCAGCACCCTCAGTATGCCCTTCTGTCCTCCCACCTACCCTTCAGCATCTTCAGTATGCCCTTCTGTCCTCCCACCTACAACCCAGCACCATCAATATGCCCTTCTGTCCTCCCAGCTACACCTCAGCACCCTCAGTATGCCCTTCTGTCCTCCCACCTACCCTTCAGCACCTTCAGTATGCCCTTCTGTCCTTCCACCTACACCCCAGCACCTTCAGTATGCCCTTCTGTCCTTCCACCTACACCCCAGCACCCTCAATATGCCCTTCTGTCCTCCCAGCTACACCCCAGCACCCTCAATATGCCCTTCTGTCCTCCCACCTACACCCCAGCACACTCAATATGCCCTTATGCCCTCCCAGCTACACCCAAGCACCCTCTGTATGCCCTTCTGTCCTCCCAGCTACACCTCAGCACCCTCTGTATGCCCTTCTGTCCTCCCAGCTACACCTCAGCACCCTCAGTATGCCCTTCAGTCCTCCCTACCACACCCCAGCACCCTCAGTATGCCCTTCAGTCCTCCCACCCACACCCCAGCACCCTCAGTATGCCCTTCTGTCCTCCCAGCTACACCTCAGCACCCTCTGTATGCCCTTCTGTCCTCCCAGCTACACCTCAGCACCCTCAGTATGCCCTTCAGTCCTCCCACCCACACCCCAGCACCCTCAGTATGCCCTTCAGTCCTCCCACCCACACCCCAGCACCCTCAGTATGCCCTTCTGTCCTCCCATCCACACCCCAGCACCCTCAGTATGCCCTTCTGTCCTCCCAGCTACACCCCAGCACCCTCAGTATGCCCTTCTGTCCTCCCACCCACACCCCAGCACCCTCAGTATGCCCTTCTGTCCTCCCAGCTACACCCCAGCACCCTCAATATGCATGTCTGTCCTCCCACCTATACCCCAGCACCCTCAGTATGCTCATCTGTCCTCCCACCTACACCCCAGCACCTTCAGTATGCCCTTCTGTCCTCCCACCTACACCCTCAATATGCCCTTCTGTCCTCCCAGCTACACCTCAGCACCCTCAGTATGCCCTTCTGTCCTCCCACCTACACCCCAGCACCCTCAGTATGCCCATCTGTCCTCCCAGCTACACCCCAGCACCCTCAGTATGCCCATCTGTCCTCCCAGCTACACATCAGCACCCTCAGTATGCCCATCTGTCCTCCCAGCTACACCTCAGCACCCTTAGTATGCCTATCTGTCCTCCCACCTACACCCCAGCACCCTCAGTATGCCTTTCTGTCTTCTTACCTGCACCCTCAATATGCCCTTCTGTCCTTCCAGCTACACCTCAACACCTTTTGGTGGTGGCGGGCGACTGAGTGTGAAGTGGGGAATCGGAGCAGGAGGAGGAATATATGTCACGCTTCCGTGCGGAAGCTGAGGTGTTCTGTTTTAAAGGGAACCTTAACTGCTGCGGAAAAATAAATTCACTTACCTGGGGGCTTTCCCAAGCCTCCTGCAGCCGTCCTGTGCCCGCGCCGGTCCTTCGGTGCCCTCCGGTCTCCCTCCGCCGCTAAGTTTCGATTTCGGACGACTGCCAGTCGTCCTGGGGCCTCTTCCGCATTCCTGGTCGTAAACTGCAGTAAAGCGCGTCCGCATGACGCGTTTGACGTCATGCGATGACGCGTTTGGCGTCATGCGGACGCGCTTTACTGCAGTTTACGACAAGGAATGCGGAAGAGGCCCCAGGACGACTGGCAGTCGTCCGAAATCGAAACTCAGCGGCGGAGGGAGACCGGAGGGCACCGAAGGACCGGCGCGGGCACAGGACGGCTGCAGGAGGCTTGGGAAAGCCCCCAGGTAAGTGAATTTATTTTTCCGCAGCAGTTAAGGTTCCCTTTAAATAGTCAACTACGTCCTGACAATCTTGGGGGTTGATGGCACGCGCCTTCTGAACACTGTACTTTGGTCCAGGGCCACACGAAATCACGACAGCACAACCTCAAACAGACCTGCCGGGTGGCCTGCCTCTGCCTGTTTTGCCCATATTGGGGGGGATGCACTGACTTGACTAATATTGACTAATACAATGTGCAGTCACACAGGTGCAGTGAACAGGCATGCAGTGACTGGTATCAATACAATGTGCAGCTGCCACACACACAGGTACCGTGAACAGGTGCAGTGACACTGCGTGTGCTCACGTAGGTAGGTAGGTAAGTGCACTGAACAGGTGGGTATGCAGGGATTGGTATTACAAATGTGCAGCTGTCACACACACACAGGTGCAGTGACACTGCGTGCGCTCACAGAGGTAGGTGCACTGAACAGGTGGGTATGCAGTGATTGGTATTACAAATGTGCAGCTGTCACGCACACACACACAGGTGCAGTGACACTGCGTGCGCTCACAGAGGTAGGTGCACTGAATAGGTGGGTATGCAGTGATTGGTATTACAAATGTGCAGCTGTCACACACACACAGGTACAGTCAACAGGTGCAGTGACACTGCGTGTGCTCACGTAGGTAGGTTGGTGCACTGAACAGGTGGGTATGCATTGATAGGTATTACAAATGTGCAGCTGTCACACACACAGGTAGTCACTGAATGTTCTGGGCCTGACAGTGGCACAGTAGGAATTACCAAGGGGCCAAGGTCCCACCAGCAGCTGCGACTGACTGACAGGGCTGTATATGCAACACAAGTGTCAGTGGGACACACACACAAAAAAAAATAGATCACAAGAACAACATTAGCTCTCAAAAGAGCTGTTGAGGATGAGGAGGGCTTTTTAGCAATAAGATCAGCAAGAAGGAGCAACCTAACAAGCCTAACACAAGAACCTAACTAAGCTTTCCCTATGTCAGCAGCAAGGTTCCCTCCCTTCTCTAATTACTGCAGCCACACGAGTGAGTGAAATGGTTGACGCTGCCTGCGTTTTATAAGGGGGGTGGGGCTCCAGGAGGGAGTGTAGCCTGATTGGCTACCCCGTGTCTGCTGACTGTGATGTAAAGGGTCAAAGTTGGCCCTAATAATGTAGTATAGGGGGTGGGTCGAACTTGCATATAGTTCGTGGTTCACCGCGAACGCAAACCTCCGAAGTTCGCACAAATGCGAACCGTTTGGGCCATCTCTATACACAAATATATTTTAAAACCAACTGTGTTCATTCAAATATGTGCCAAAAGTGCAACATTTAAAGCAAGTCTGAAATAAGAAAGGAAGAAGCCGGCACCATCCAATGCACTTTTACTATTTATTAAAGGCTGTCATAATAGTACAACAGTACAAGTAGCGACGTTTCGGAGCGATGTCCTACCTCCTTTATCAAGCCATGACAGCCACAAATGCAATACATTCACAGACAGGTTTATATAGTACTAGAGTTGGGCCGAACCTCCGATTTTAGGTTCGCGAACTGGGTTCGCGGACTTTCGCGGAACGTTCGGTTCGCGTTAAAGTTCGCGAACCGCAATAGACTTCAATGGGGATGCGAACTTTGAAAAAAAAAAATAATTATGCTGGCCACAAAAGTGATGGAAAAGATGTTTCAAGGGGTCTAACACCTGGAGGGGGGCATGGCGGAGTGGGATACACGCCAAAACAGAACAGAACAGGTATACAGTGGCGGGTTCACAGAACAGGTATACAGTGGCGGGTCCACTGAACAGAACAGGTATACAGTGGCGGGTTCACAGAACAGGTATGCAGTGGCAGGATCACTGAACACATTAGGTATGCAGTGGCGTGTTCACTAAACAGGTATACAGTGGCGGGTCCACTGAACAGAACAGGTATACAGTGGCGGGTTCACAGAACAGGTATGCAGTGGCAGGATCACTGAACACAATAGGTATGCAGTGGCGTGTTCACTAAACAGGTATACAGTGGCGGGTCCACTGAACAGAACAGGTATACAGTGGCGGGTTCACTGAACAGGTATACAGTGGCGGGTCCACTGAACAGAACAGGTATACA
The DNA here is from genome assembly GCF_040937935.1 of Hyperolius riggenbachi. Taxonomy (NCBI): domain Eukaryota; kingdom Metazoa; phylum Chordata; class Amphibia; order Anura; family Hyperoliidae; genus Hyperolius; species Hyperolius riggenbachi. Next base: position 22,469,138 of record NC_090657.1, read on the forward strand.
GTGGCGGGTTCACAGAACAGGTATGCAGTGGCAGGTTCACTGAACACAACAGGTATGCAGTGGCGGGTTCACTGAACAGGTATACAGTGGCGGGTCCACTGAACAGAACAGGTATACAGTGGCGGGTCCACTGAACAGAACAGGTATACAGTGGCGGGTCCACTGAACAGAACAGGTATACAGTGGCGGGTTCACAGAACAGGTATACAGTGGCGGGTCCACTGAACAGAACAGGTATACAGTGGCGGGTTCACAGAACAGGTATGCAGTGGCAGGATCACTGAACAGGTATGCAGTGGCAGGATCACTGAACAGGTATGGAGTGGCAGGATCACAGTACAGGTATGCAGTGGGCTGAGGGCTCACTGAACAGAACAGGTATGCAGTGGCAGGATCACTGAACAGGTATGGAGTGGCAGGATCACAGTACAGGTATGCAGTGGGCTGAGGGCTCACTGAACAGAACAGGTATGCAGTGGCAGGATCACTGAACAGGTATGCAGTGGCAGGATCACAGTACAGGTATGCAGTGGGCTGAGGGCTCACTGAACAGAACAGGTATGCAGCCAGGAAGAAGTTAAGCCTAACTAATCTTTCCCTATATGAGAGACTGCAGCAGCTCGCCCTACTCTCACTAATGCAGGCACACGAGTGGCCGTAATGGCCGCCGCTGCCTGCCTTATATAAGGGGGGGTGGGGCTCCAGGGGCTAGTGTAGCCTAATTGGCTACACTGGGCCTGCTGACTGTGATGTAGAGGGTCAAAGTTGACCCTCAGTGCATTATGGGGCGAACCGAACTTCTTCCGCAAAAGGTTCGCGTGCGGTACCCGCACGCGAACCACCTACGTTCGCGCGAACCACGTTCGCCGGCGAACCGTTCGGCCCAACTCTATATAGTACATCATTCCAGCTTAAACCAATCACAAGCTAGTATCACCATTAGCCAATCCCTGTCAGGCATACATAAGCCGGACCTGATGGGAAACCACCATGGGAAACCAGGTCCGGCTTATGTATGCCTGACAGGGATTGGCTAATGGTGATACTAGCTTGTGATTGGTTTAAGCTGAAATGATGTACTATATAAACCTGTCTGGGAATGTATTGCATTTGTGGCTGCCATTCTTCCTTTCCTGATCCAGAACTCGAGTGGTGATCGAGTGGCCCGGGCACATCCGCTTTACAACACATCGGGGTTGTGCTCTCCTTCACCTTTTTGCTGTTTTTGAAGCAAGTCTAAAGTAAAAAAAAAAAAAAAAAAAAAAAAAAGCATACTATGGAGAAGGAAGGCTCTGGGTCCTATAGTGTGGAGCCTTGCCCAGGATTGGTTCTCTCATGAAGCAAGGTGAAACATTTGCATCAGGCGCAGAGATTACAGGGGCAGCATGTTTGTACTATTTACACTTACAGCATGCAGTCAGACTGTAGGAGGAGAAGCAAGAGGAGAGTGAGGTGAAGAGGTCATCATTGGGGAAAAGCAGCTTGTTGCACTGTGTGGGGAGTCTGACAGGAGAGCAGCAGTGTTTTACACACAGCAGAAGGGGGGAGGTGGCACTGCTGTCCTGACTGCGGAGGAATGGAGTGGCTGAGGGGGAGCAGCTTGACACAGACTCACAGCCAGCAAGTGTGCTATTGTGTTGAGCTGCAGCATGTCATGTGAGAACATTAAATGAAGCAGAGTAAATTATCAAGTGCTGTGCGATCATTCCAAAGCAGGGGGGGGGGGGGGGGTTGCGCTTCCTCACGTTTGCCTCAGGCAGCAGGAAGTCTAGAACCGGCCCCGGCCTTCCCATTCCTCTCAAGGTCCTCTGGTTTCAGCACTGTCATCCCCATTTGAATCTGCCACCACAGGAGGCTTTGTGAGCCTAGTGCTCTGAAGACGTGCAGTACTGCGCATGCACACAGGAAAGCACGATCACGCAGTATGGAGTGGCCTGTACCTCAGGCTCCTGTGTCGGCACAGAGCAGTATTTGACCCATCAGTCAGAGACTGCTAACGCGTGACAGCGCTGGAACGAGGGACCAAAAGATGAATGGGAAGGCTCTATGGGACCCAGAGCTCTCCCTCGCCATACACAAGTATCATTCAGAGGCGTAGCAATGGGTATAGCAACCATACCGTTGCTATGGGGCCCGCAGCAGCCCTACGTCACAGGGGGCCCACAGCTGAGAGGACTTTTTTTTTTTTTTTTTTTTTTTTTTATTATGCTGGCCCAGGCCCCCCTCCCTCACCTCGGCGGTCCCTCCTCCTTTTATCAGCGACGGGAGAGCGGCATATACAGAAAGCTCCGGCGGGGTAATCAGGCGCTAGAGGTCCAGCTGCCTCCGGGCTACGCTGTCTCCTCTGTATTGCTGCTCGCACCGCTTCCTGGTTTATTGCGAGCAGCAATACAGAGGAGACACCGTAGCTCGGGGGCAGCTGGACCTCTAGCGGCTGATTACCCCGCCGGAGCTTCCTGTATATGCCGCTCTCCCGCCGCTGATAAAACGAGGGGGAACCCGAGGTGAGGCAGGGGGGATAGAGTCGGGCCCTACCCCACTAAACTACCCGGCTACCTACCCTCCCACCCGGGCAACCTAACTGCCCACCCCGCTACCTAACTGCCTACCCTCCCACCCAGCTGCCTACCCTCCCACCCAGCTACCTAACTGACCACCCTCCCACCCGGCTACCTAACTGAAGGCTACCTAACTGCTTACCCTGCCACCCAGCTACCTAACTGCCCACCCAGCTACCTAACTGCCTACCCTGCCACCCAGCTACCTAACTGCCTACCCTGCCACCCAGCTACCTATCTGCCTACCCTGCTACCTAACTGCCTACCCTCCCACCCGTCTACCTATCTGCCTACCCTGCCACCCAGCTGCCCACCTCGCTACCTATCTGCCTACCCTGCCACCCAGCTACCTATCTGCCTACCCTCCCACCCGTCTACCTATCTGCCTACCCTGCCACCCAGCTACCCACCTGGCTACCTATCTGCCTACCCTGCCACCCAGCTACCTATCGGTCTACCCTCACACCCGTCTACATATCTGCCTACCCTGCCAACTAGCTGTCCACCTGGCTACCTATCTGCCTACCCTCCCACCCATCTACCTATCTGCCTACCCTGCCACCGAGCTACCTAACTGCCCACCTGGATATCTGCCTACCCTCCCACCCATCTACCTATCTGCCTACCCTGCCACCCAGCTACCTAACTGCCCACCCAGCTACCTATCTGCCTACCCTCCCACCCAGCTACCTAACTGCCTACCCAGTGCAGTGCCTGCACCGCAAATAGTTTGCTAGCCTGCCCAACCACCCTCCTTCCAGGTAATTAGTGTTAGCCCACTATAGACCTGGCTACATATGCTGCTTTTTGTGTGGAAATCTGGCGACAATCGGGTTGCAATTTGTGGGGAAATCTGCCGACACTCGGGTTGCAATTTGTGGGGAAATCTGCCGACAATCGGGTTGCAATTTGTGGGGAAATCTGCCGACAATCTGGTTGCAATTTGTGGGGAAATCTGCCACCAATCTGGTTGCAGTTTGTGGGGAAATCTGCCGACAATCTAATTGCAATTTGTGCGGAAATCTGCCGCCAATCTAATTGCAATTTGTGGGGAAATCTGCCGACAATCATGTAGGGAAATCTGCCGACAATCTAATTGCAATTTGTGGGGAAAGCTGCCGACAGTCATGTTGTAAGGAAATCTACCGACAATCTAATTGCAATTTGTGGGGAAATCTGCCGATAATCGTGTTGTGGGGAAATCTGCCGATAATCGTGTTGTAGGGAAATCTGCCGACAATCTGGTTGCATTTTGTGGGGAAATCAGATTTCCCCACAAAATGTTTGGGTGGGAGGTCCGAGGTCCATGGGGTTGGAAGATCGTGGGGTGGGCCATAATGTCTTTTTTGCTATGGGGCCCAGTCATTTCTAGCTACGCCCCTGGACTACCATTTTAATTTTTTTTAATTCTGTTCAATTTTGCTTTAAATAAATGCAATACTGTGCACTGCAACACATTTGTACAAATATGTGCAAGAGGTGAGTGTCTGCAACAAGTAAATCAATGCACACACATTTATGCACAACTGTGCACTGCAATCACTGTATGTTTATACATCTGCAAAAAAAAACCAAAACCCCGAGATGGGCACTTAAGAAAAAAAAAATATACATACCCGGAGCCTCTTCCAGCCCCCTCCAGGCTGATCACTCCCTTGCCACCCTTTTCCACCGCCTGGTTTGCCCGCAACTGGGCCAGGAAACTCCTCCAGTCAGGGCCAATCTGCGCAGGTGCAGTTCAGCCAATGCATACTCCCAAAACGCTCCCAAAGGTGGGAGCGTTGTGTCTGCGCAGTACAATCCTGGCGACGGGGGCGCACACAGCTGGCCCCGGACCGGAGAAGGGCAGATTGCAGAAGAACCAGGAGGCGGAGGAGGATAGCGAGGGAGTGATCAGCCTGGAGGGGGCTGGAGGAAGCCCCATGTATTTTTTTTTCTTTCGTACCTATCATTCCTTTTAAGTGCAACTGTTCACACTGCAAAATATTTTTTTTAGCGCTAGTAATTTGAAAAGCACTTGCTAATGCAATGCTATGGGTGATTTTTAATAAAATCACATCGCTCAAGTGGGATCACACACATAGCATTACATTAGCAAGAGCTTTTAAAATCATAAGCACTTAAAGGATACCACAACTGACATGTGGCATAATGAGATAGACATGGGTATGTACAGTGCCTAGCACACAAATAACTATGCTGTGATCCTTTTTTTCCTTTCTCTTCCTGAAAGAGGTAAATATCAGGTATGTAAGTGGCTGACTCAGTCCTGACTCAGACAGGAAGTGACTACAGTGTGACCCTCACTGATAAGAATTTTCCCCTTTTTTATCTCTTTCTTGCTCCATTTTCTTCTAGAAAAGTGTTTTATAGTTGGAATTTCTTATCAGTGAAGGTCACACTGTAGTCACTTCCTGTCTGAGTCAGGACTGAGTCAGCCACTTACATACCTGATATTTACCTCTTTCAGGCAGAGAAAGAAAAAAAGGAACACAGCATAGTTATTTGTGTGCTAGGCACTGTACATACCCATGTCTATCTCATTATGCCACATGTCAGTTGTGGTATCCTTTAAGAAAAAGCTCTTGCAGTGTGAACCAGCCCATAGGCTATGTTCACACTGGGGAGTTGTGTTGTGTATTCTGTAAAAACTTATCGCAGCCATGGGACGTTCCATCACGAGTTATACATGCTGTGCGGATGCAACATATGCAGTTAAGGAAAAGAACGTTTCAGTGCAACTGTAAAGAATCCGTTGCAATGCACAGTGTGAGCATAACTTTATACAGAAAAGTACTCAGTGTACACCACAGGCAGGGATTGCTTGATGCATGTGCTTGCCGGTTACTTGAACCAGCGCTATAAAGAATACTAACCTCCCTCGGAGCAGCAGCAACACCTTACCGATCCTCCAGGCACCGCCTGCTACACATCCTGCAGCTCCCAGCGGCTTTCTGACGTCCTCAGTGTACATTTCCCAGAGTGTTACCCGCATCAGGTCATGTGACACGGCGGGAGCAGTGCATGGATGCCAAGAAGCCGCTGGGATCTGCACACTGCATAGATGACACCCAGAGGATCTGCATGGCTACCAACTGTCCCTCTTTTGGAGGGACAGTCCCTCTTTCTCCCTCATTTGTCCCTCTTTCAGGACTGATGTACAGATCTGTGTAAATCTATATTTTATCTACTGAAAATGTGTTTGACGCCCAGAGGATCTGTGAGCTATTGCTGCTCTGATAATCAGTTCAACCCCCGCTCCCCCTCTCAGGCGTGCCATTTAGTTGAGACTTCCGGAGTTCAGGATAACAGGGACATTCCTGTAGTTACAGCAATTTTGTGATGACATTTTCTCCATCCCTACTAGTTTACATTGAAGTCTATGGGGCCAAGTTTTGCTGTTCATTGCAAAGCCCCCATACACCAACTTTTTTTTCTCTTTTTAACTACCTTATGTCCTCACCACGCCGATGGGCAAGGCCACGACGGCAGCCCCAGGACCACCTAACGCCAATTCCAAGTCCTGGGGCGGTGTATTTTCCGGAAGCAGCCTTCCTCACCGAGTATCACGCATGCTCAGTGGGAAGTTAAACATTATTTTCCTGAAATATCTCCACTTCCGCACCTCCTACACTCCCGAGACTTTTAGGGTAGGGAGGGGGGACTCCCCCCCCATCTAGCTCTGTGCCAAACTGCAGCCCCCGAGCTCCGCTGGTTCCCGAGATAGATAGGTCTGCTGTAAACAATCTCGGGAACCAGCGGGGCTTGGGGGCTGCAATTCGGCACAGACCTAGATCAGAGAGTCCCCTCCCTACCCTGAAAATTTTGGGAGTGTACTTGGTGTGGAACCGGAGATATTTAGGATGTTTTATGTGGCAACACAGTTAAATGGGACGCAGGCGGGGCTGCACTGTCATTACACTGGCTAATGTAGGAGATTGCGCACAGGCTGAACGCACATCTCCTGCTTGGAGGGGGGGGGGGGGGAACTCCACCCCACCTTCAGTCTCACAGCGACGATCGCCGCTTGGGAGACTGTTAGACGGCGAAACCGATGTCTTCCTACTAAGTACAGTGCTGCGATCTGCAGCAGCACTGTACTGGGGACAGCTGTGTGACACAGCTGTCCCCCTGGGGCACTAGAGAGCGATATGCTCCCATAGGCTGAAGCCTATGTCAGCCAATCGCCATGATTGGCTGGCTGTGGGAGGGGTTTGGAAAAATATATAAATAAATAGTAAAAAAAATAAATAAAAATAAATAAAGAGTTACATTTTTATAAAAAAAAATAAACACTAGGGGGGAGCTCTGTTGGTGGGGGTACCACTTGTGTGCTGTGTTATGTGGCCCTGCAGCTTGGCCTTAAAGCGGCAATGGCCAATTAAACAAAAAATTGCCTGGTCTTTACGGCGGGGGTTTAGCACTGTGGTCCTAAAGTGGTTAAACTAGTTCAGTGTCATATTCAACTCAAGTTCAGCAATTTTGTCTGCTCATCCCTACATGTAAATAACATACATGTCAGGAACAGCTAAAAGCAACAGAACGTTTATGTCCATGGCCTCAGCTACAAACAATTTGTATCCAATTAGCCATCTCTATTTACACTTAAAGAAAACCTGAACTGAAAATTAAAAGTCAAAATAAACATACACAAGTCATACTTACCTTCCATGTAGTCTACTCACGCATAGGTCGCGTGCAAGTGGAGTGATATGCATAGGAGCCCAACGGACTTCTGGGTAAGTAACCACTCATCTCCCATGCTCACACCTGCCTTAATCAACCTTCATTACAATTTCGAATTCGAGTGGCTTTCTACTCGAAAGCCCATCTCTGAGGGCTACCTTAAAGGATACCCGAGGTGACATGTGACATGATGAGATAGACATGGGTATGTACAGTGCCTAGCACACTAATAACTGTGCTGTGTTCCTGTTTTTTTCGCTCTCTGCCTGAAAGAGAGTTAAATATCAGGTATGTAAGTGGCTGACTCCCCTTTTTATCTCTTTCCTGCTCTCAGAAGCCATTTTCTGTTAAGAAATTGCAAATATAAAACATTTTCCTATCAGTGAGGGTCACACTGTAGTCACTTCCTGTCTGAGTCAGGACTGAGTCAGCCACTTACATACCTGATATTTAACTCTTTCAGGCAGAAAAAGAAAAAAAGGAACACAGCATAGTTATTTGTGTGCTAGACAGACACCAAGTAACTACAGTATGACCCTCACTGATAAGAAATTCCAACTATAAAACACTTTCCTAGCAGAAAATGGCTTCTGAGAGCAGGAAAGAAATAAAAAGGGTCAATAGTTCATACATTTTAGCTCTGGGAAACTTCAATAAATGTGTCATTGAAGAAAAACAATAAAACCGTTAAAACTTAAAAAGTAGGATTTAAACATAAACTAAAACTGTGGAATATCTTAACCTCTTGAGGACTGCAGGGCTAAACCCCCCTAGTGACCAGGCCATTTTTAGTAAAATTGGCCACTGCAGCTTTAAGGCCAAGCTGCAGGGCCGCACAACATAGCACACAAGTGATTCCCCCAGGGCTGTGGAGTCGGAGTCGTGGAGTCGGAGTCGTGGAGTCGGGCAATTTTGGGTGCCTGGAGTCGGAGTCGGGAAAAAATGCACCGACTCCGACTCCTAATGAATTTGTAACTGTAATTAAAATAGAAAATATGATAAAATGTTCTATTTCTCAGATAATAGTCATTAAAAATAATGTACATATACAGTAATAGCTGTGCTTAGTCCACAAAAATGAAATAAACCAATCAAAATTAGTTACTTGTGCTGCTTCAATAAAGCAGTCCCCGTATTTTTAAGGTCAGATATACATATCTGATTGTGATTGTATATATGATGTGTACACAGGAATCTCATATATACTAAATAACATCTATGCTGTAAGAATAAAGCCTGATGTGTAGCCGTGTCACTAATAGAGATGGTCAACGAGATGAAAATAATTCTGCATTGATGCTGATTTATGCAAATGTATGCACTCTCTTTGCTCATGAAATCAAATAATTTGATATGTTGTTAAAATTTGGTTTGGGGACTACAAATTAAAGGGTATCTGAGACGGATGAAAAGTAAAGTTTTATACATACCTGGGGCTTCCTCCAGCCCCCATTCAGGCTAATCAGTCCCTCGCTGTCCTCCACCACCCGGATCTTCTGCTAGGAGTCCTGGTACTTCAGCCAGTCAGCGCTGTCCGGCCGCATGCCGCTCCCACAGCCAGGAACATTCTGCACCTGCGCAATAGTGCTGCACAGGTGTAGTATGCTCCTGGTGGCGGAGTGTGTGCATACGCGCTACGCCCGACTGGCTCAAGTACCAGGACTCATAGCAGAAGATCCAGGTGGCGGAGGAGGATAACGAGGGACTGATTATCCTGAAGGCGGCTGGAGGAAGCCCCAGGTATGTATAAAACTTTAATTTCATCTGTCTCAGGTTTACTTTGTTACACAGTAGTACTATACTCTACATATGCACTCCCCACAGAGCTGCAGGGAATCCACTGAGAATGCTGTGCACATTGAACACAGAGGTGTTGTCTGTTTACAATCTCCTCATTCCCCTGCAGAGTACCTGCACATCATTCTTACATGTACCCAGACTTACATTGCCTAGGGCCTGATAGATGTTCTTTGTTCTGGTTTGTACCTTTTACAAGTACTCTTACCAAGGACTAGTTTTAGTCTAAAGGGAATAAATATAGTAGTCTACATATCCTTCTCACTTCAGTTGTCTTGTAAAATTCCTAAGCGTTGGCAGTTAAGAGACGAATTTCATGTTACATACTTTTAATCAACAAAATTGTAATATGCAAATTAGAGGAGTCGGAGTCGAGGAGTCGGAGGAATCCTAAACTGAGGAGTCGGAGTCGGTGGATTTTTGGACCGACTCCACAGCCCTGGATTCCCCCCCCCCTTTTCTCCCCACCAACAGAGCTCTCTGTTGGTGGGGTCTGATCGCTCCCCCCATGTTTATTTTTCTCTTTAATAAATATTATTGTTTTTTTTATTAAAAAAAAACCCCTGTTTCTTTAAAACCCTTCCCTCCCTCCCTCCCCACAGCCAGCCAATTACGGCGACCGGCTGTCATAGGCTTCTGCCTATGAGAGCCGATTGCTCTCTTGTCCCCCAGGGGGACAGCAGTGTCACACAGCTGTCCCCAGTGCAGCGCTGCTGCTGATCGCAGCACTGCACAGTGTAAATAGTCGGCGATCACGCCGTCTATTAGTCTCCCGAGCGGCAATAGCCGCTCAGAGACTGAAGAGGGGGCGGTGCTCCGCCCTCCGAGCATGAGATGCGCGCGCAGCCTGCGCGCGATCTCATGCAAATTATAGCCCCAGGACTTTACGCCAATCGGCGTTAGGTGGTCGGAAACAGGTTAAATAGTCATTTTTAGGAGAAGGAAAATAGATACAATTGTTTATTTCATTAGTTTATTTTCACCTTGGTTGTCCTTTAACCGATGTAGTTGGTGACGAGCTCACTTTATCCTCATTGACTAACACGCCGCAGCTGATGACAGGTCTTCTTTATAATGTTCAATCAAAAAGTGCTGGTGCATCCAAGGTGAATATTTATTAGTTCCATATAAAAAATATATTGAATGTTTCGGAACCACGTAGGACCCCTTTGTCAAGGCACAATTTGCTCAAGGGAAAAAGTCTGCTGCTGTAATCAAGCTCCTGTAGGGTTAATGGGAGAAGACTCCTCTAGACACCGCTTAGTACACATCACTGTATGCGAGTGTCTAGAGGAGTTTTCTCCCATTAACCCTACAGGAGCTTGATTACAGCAGCAGACAGAATTGTGCCTTGACAAAGGGGCCCTATGTGTCTCCGAAACATTGGCCTTATGTTTTATATGGAACTGATAAAGATTCAAATTGGATGTGCCAGCTCTTTTTGATTGAACATTGTACAGAGGGTGTCATCCCTCTTTCCAGCTGATGCATTCCCCTTAGAGATAATGGGTTTGATCCTTTAGTGTGTGCGAGACAACACAACAATGGTTAGGTCTTTTTTATAGTGACAGCAGCGTATGATGATGATGTTATAGGGAGTCACACTGAGGCCTTAGCAGAATCAAATATTTATTTACACAAATTGTAAACAGTAACAGCGATTCAGACACGTCAGAGTGATGTCATCATCAACCTTCCCCTCGCCGAGTGAGGTCACTGCCATCCAGTGATGTCATTAGTGCAAACAGTACAGAGCAATCATCTAACATCTCTGTCCAGTGCGTAGTCTGGGGGTGAAGTGACGGGTAGGAGAACTTGTCAGGTTTCTATTGCCGTCTGCGAGTTGATCTGCCACTTCCTGGCCTGCAACAGAAGCCACCACAGGGAGTGGCCCCTCATTTCCTGTCGCCGGACACACCACAGGAAGTGGCCCCTCATTTCCTGCCAATGGAGACACCGCAGGAAGCGAGAGGAAATCTCTCTAGGCAACAAGAAAACCTGACAGAGGTCATCTCATCCCTCAATAACGAAACAGTTGTGGCTGGTGCTTGGTTTTAAACTCACATTAACAGCAGTTCCTAGACAACCAATTCAGCCATAGAAAAAAGTTAACAGACCTCTGGGCCCGGTAGAGGGCCCTCTAGAGAGGTGTCCATACTTCCTCCTTTCAGGAGAACATCAGGTGCTGCTGTGGGAGGCAGTAGCGAGTCACTACTGTCAAGCCGCCCTCTGATATACTCAACAGTTTGACAGGAAAAAAAAAAAAGACATAAAACGTCTCCGGAATGATCCGTGTGGCACAAAGTGTACAAAGCTGCCATATATACATATTTACAGAGACAATGGCACCATATTGGGGTTGGGGGGGGGGGTGACGAGTGGAAGGCACAACGCCAGTGACATCATAATGGCAATGTGTGCCAGACATCTATACATTCCAATCCATATACAATGTGTGTATGGCAGGGGCTGTGGCACCCTCTACTGGAGGACACAAGTAGTGCAAAGATAGGTGTGGCTGTGAGTAGGGGTGTCAACACTTAGGATTTTCAGAACGGATCGTTCACAGAGCAAAACACCTTGGTGAGAAGCCTCAGGCGGAAGGAATGTCACTCATGGCGGGACCCGTCTTATGAGGCTCCTCGTCCCAGTGACAGATCCTGTGTATGCCGTGATATTACTTAAAGACTATCAACTCTATTCTGTAGGACAGCGGATTTGGGGCACAAGGTGATGCCGCACCTTTAAGCATCCACAAAAAGTAAAACACGTTTTATACAAGTGGTGTAAACATAATGGCCGACTCCTGTACAATTGGATTGGATGCCATGCCAGCTATTGCTCTTTTTTTTTTATATACCAGTTACAAAAGGCTGAAAATCCCTCATATGGAAGATTATCCAATCCGGATATCGATTGGCACTCCACACAACAGCCGGACCTCTGGATCTGCCCTCAGGACAACTCAGTCCCGAAAAGGGATTCCCTGTGTCCAGATCTGTCCCCACCTAAGCGGTTGGGCGGAGCACCAGACTCCGGTGGAAGATGTGGGTGGGGTAATCCTTAACAGGTAATGTACATCAACATTGTAATTGGTGTTGTATTAATTCACTAAGGTTAGGGCTAAAAACTTTTTTTTGCAAATATATTATTATTATTTTTTGACCAGGAAAATCGGACATATCACAAATGTTTTGAGCTCCACCTGTCGACTGGCAAGCTGTGGAAAACATGTAATATTTCACAAGTTCCTGAAAAGCCCACTGTTTTTTTTCTAATGTTGTTCTTTAGGTCTAATTTAATGCAAGCCGCATAAAGTTAGCATAGCATTTGCATGAACTTGGACGTGTTAGCAGCTTTGTTGACCATCCCTAGTCAGAAGGGGTCAAGCCACAAAAAACAAGGTATTAGATGGTTGAGTATTCCCCTGGCTCCACCCCAATTACAGTGTGTGAATCTATTTCCTGCTGTGGGTGGAGAGAACACAAAAGTTAGCTATTAGTGAGAAGTCATGGGGGAATCAGTATTATTTGTTCAGCTAAGCACTAGTATGTCTGTCTCTGTGGAAAGACCTTGTAGATGGGTGGAGGCAGGCCAGACGAGAGGCATCCATTGTGGTGGAAATGGTTTTGGGGCCAGCAGAGAGGCATTTTTCCCAAAACATCCACAGTAGTCTGCCGGCTCCAAAGAGCAATAAGTCCAACAACTGCGACATGTTCTGCGCCTGGAAGAGGTTTCGCTTTATCCAGATGGGATGTACCATCCCACAAGAGGTAGAGTCATATCACGATCTGGTAAGTCATGTTTTCCCATCATGCCATGAGCCATGACATCACAGCTTCCAGACAGGTGTGTCTTCCAGTTAGATCCAGGATTGCTGTAGCAGCAACAAGTTATAAAGTGTCTTCAGGTGGAGAGGAGGAGCTTAGTGTGGCAGTCGTACTGCAGGAACTACCGTGAGATTAGGTGGAAAAAAGGCTATTCTAGACAGACAATTACAGCACAGTCAGTGAAGTGTCAGCTCTGTGGCTTGGTCATTGTTTGATCTCCAGGATGGAAGGATTGTGGTCCAGGATGGCTAGAATGATCTTGTCCATGTACTGCCGTAATCGCAGGTTTATCTCCTCTTGTTCCTTCAAGGCTTCCATCAACTAAAAGAGAGAAAAATTAAGTTATTGATTTTACCTCACCTGTTCATTCTAGAGACAGAGCTATTATGCTCCTCCCTTTTCATAGAGGCGGAGCAATGACTGCTTCCTCCTCCTTAAAAAAGAGAAGAAAGTGATAACTCCCTCCCACTTCCTACAGAGTACCAACATCTGTCTCTTAATACAGTTGGAGCAATGCAATCCCTTGCTTTTCCTGCAAAAAAAAAGTTTTGAAATCCATTACATACGCTACAGGCAGAGCAATGACACCCGTCCCTCTTCCTAGATGCAGATCTCCGACCCCCCATTCCCCCTTGCTAAAGGAAGAGCAATGACACCCCTCCCTCTTCCTACAGGAGAAGCACCAACACACCTCCCTCTTCCTATAGATCTAGCTAGCAGGACACCCCTCCCTCTTCCTACAGGCGTAGCACCGAGACCCCTCCCTCTTCCTACAGGCGCAGCACAGAGACCCCTCCCTCTTCCTACAGGTGCAGCACCGAGACCCCTCCCCCTTCCTACAGGTGCAGCACCGAGACCCCTCCCCCTTCCTACAGGTGCAGCACCGAGACCCCTCCCCCTTCCTACAGGTGCAGCACCGAGACCCCTCCCCCTTCCTACAGGTGCAGCACCGAGACCCCTCCCCCTTCCTACAGGTGCAGCACCGAGACCCCTCCATCTTCCTACAGGTGCAGCACCGAGACCCCTCCATCTTCCTACAGGTGCAGCACCGAGACCCCTCCCCCTTCCTACAGGTGCAGCACCGACACCCCTCCCTCTTCCTACAGGTACAGCACCGACACCCCTTCCTCTTCCTACAGGTGCAGCACCGACACCCCTCCCACTTCCTACAGGCGCAGCACCGACACCCCTCCCACTTCCTACAGGCGCAGCACCGACACCCCTCCCACTTCCTACAGGCGCAGCACCGACACCCCTCCCACTTCCTACAGGCGCAGCACCGACACCCCTCCCTCTTCCTACAGGCGCAGCACCGACACCTCTCCCTCTTCCTACAGGCGTAGCACCGACACCCCTCCCTCTTCCTACAGGCGTAGCACCGACACCCCTCCCTCTTCCTACGGGTACAGCACCGACACCCCTCCCTCTTCCTACAGGCGTAGCACCGACACCCCTCCCTCTTCCTACAGGCGTAGCACCGACACCCCTCCCTCTTCCTACAGGCGTAGCACCGACACCCCTCCCTCTTCCTACAGGCGTAGCACCGACACCCCTCCCTCTTCCTACAGGCGTAGCACCGACACCCCTCCCTCTTCCTACAGGCGTAGCACCGACACCCCTCCCTCTTCCTACAGGCGTAGCACCGACACCCCTCCCTCTTCCTACAGGCGTAGCACCGACACCCCTCCCTCTTCCTACAGGCGTAGCACCGACACCCCTCCCTCTTCCTACAGGCGTAGCACCGACACCCCTCCCTCTTCCTACAGGCGTAGCACCGACACCCCTCCCTCTGCCTACAGGCGTAGCACCGACACCCCTCCCTCTTCCTACAGGCGTAGCACCGACACCCCTCCCTCTTCCTACAGGCGTAGCACCGACACCCCTCCCTCTTCCTACAGGCGTAGCACCGACACCCCTCCCTCTTCCTACAGGCGTAGCACCGACACCCCTCCCTCTTCCTACAGGCGTAGCACTGACACCCCTCCCTCTTCCTACAGGCGTAGCACTGACACCCCTCCCTCTTCCTACAGGCGTAGCACAGACACCCCTCCCTCTTCCTACAGGCGTAGCACAGACACCCCTCCCTCTTCCTACAGGCGTCGCACTGACACCCCTCCCTGTTCCTACAGGCGTCGCACTGACACTCGTCCCCCCTTCCTATGAGCAGACCAACACCCTCCTTTTCCTACAGGCAGAGCACTGACACCCCTTCTCCCCCTTTTCCTCCATCCCCTATAACCCCTCCCCCCCATGCTGAATTATTGTTTATTCTCTTATTTCAGGGGTGAAAATGCATTAAGCTCCCCAAACAGATTTGGAACTAGCCACTCCTCAGCTGCCCACTCCAGTCTCCAACTCATGTGTAACTGCCCAACAAATAGAAAGCCTAGTTTACTGTTGCAGCTCCAGTGACCTCCAGATGTGGATACTATACGTTTTCCTGTAAACTTGGTCTGGGTTCGTTAACTATTTACTACCCTAACTTGGGTCACTGTATACAATACACAATGATTTTGCCCAGTTAGACAAAAATGTCTAATAAGCAAAAAATAGTGTTTTCCATCAGCATGGCCTCTACCCGCAAATGACAATTTGTGTTTAGCAATGGTGGTTCTTGGTGAGGTCGATCTGAATGATCACAGGTCAGTCAGGGTGGCAAACTATGCTGTGGTTTTCTAGTGTACTGCCAGCTTCACCCTCTCAACTGCCTGCTGTTGTTATCCAGCTTCCTGAGGATCAAAGGAAGGCTGATAAAAAACGGTTTAGACAACCGAAGAAAAAACTTAGAAGTGACCCAAGCAGTGCCTCCCTCTGACATGATGCTTTCTAAAAGGTGCAAAGGCAGAAGAAGAAAAGTATACTCCTAAAGCAATTTGAGGCTTAGAACTAAAAGCAATAAGAATTACTAGTGGAATTTAGCCTGGTCCCATGGCAGCAATATCATGTTATTGGAGATACACTTTAAACATTCCTACTGTTCAGATTTAACAAAATCCTTCATGTGAAATATAGGGCTACGTTATTCTCAAGGTTTGCAGATTTGTTTCCTTCACACAAGAACATAACTTAGACCCCAAAATATTTATATTCACACTGATGCAGTACCACCTCTGACCAGCAGAGAGACTTACTGGCCAGATTGGTCTGTGTGAGTGACCTAATGATAACCCCAACCCCCATCAATACTGGAGAGTACCAGGCAGCCATCTTACCTCATCCTTAGAGGCGCTGTCTATTTCAGAGGCCAGTGATTGGGCCTTGGTTTGGGTGGAGAAGAGATGCCTGGCTTCGTACAAACTGAGGCTCAGGATCTGTCCGTTCAGGTCATCATTCTGGTCACGGAGCTTCTGGTTATCCTGAAGGAGGAGCAGAAAATTATATATATAGTGTAATGGAGAAGAGATAGGAAGCAGCACTAGAAGTCTGACTGGCAATCTGAGAAACAATTGGTGAAAAAGGCTGTGCCTCCAGAAGTATCAATTCTAAACGTAACCACAAGAGCAGAGAAATCTGGGCATCTGCCTGCTTTCCAAACGTCACCTTTATTATGTCCTCATACCAGCCGACATCACAGGGCACAGAAAAGCCCAACAGCTGTTTCGCAGGGAGACCCTGCTTCATCAGGCAGTGAATTGTAATGCACGGCCTCTGAGGAAGCAGGGTCTCCCTGCGAAACCGCTGTTAGGCTTTTTTTGTGTGCCCTGTGATGTCGGTTGGTATGGGGACTTAAAGGGGAACTTAAAGGGGGACTTAAAGGGGAACTAAAACACACTGTCATTAAGTTACGTTAGCTATATTAATTAAAATAGATAGGTAATAAAATCTCATGCACCCTGTTTTAAAAGAACAGGCAAATGTTTGTGATTTAATGGGGGCAGCCATCTTTTTGGTTGAAAGGAGGTGACGGAGCATGAGACACAGTTCCAACTGTCCTGTCTCCTGATCACCCCTCCCAGCTGTGTGCGCTAGGCTTCAAATCGTAAATTCAGAAAAAAAAAGAAAACTAAATTGCACCAAAACAGCAAAACGAGAACAACATCAGAAATCCCATCATGCTTTGCACAGCATCAGGGGAAAAATGCCCGGGCAGTTTTCTTCTGTGCAGCTAAAAATGAGTTTTAGATAACAAAAACAAAGTTCTGATGCTGTGAAACTGTTAGAGAAACATCAAGCCTTTTCAGTGCTGCTGAGTACATTTTTAGTCCGGAGGTTCACTTTAATAAAGGTGACGTTTGGAAAGAAGGCTGGTGCCTGGATTTCTCTGCTCTTGTGGTTAATTTAGAAAAGTATATATGATGGCTAGAAGGAAAAAGGCAGCTACTGCTATTCCAGAACCCACCATCCTGCCTGCAAAACGCCACTATATCTGCCATCCTGGCCACACAGCCTGCCCAATTTGCTACATTAACACTAATTCAGTGTGGTTCCACTGGTGTGTGTGTCTGCAGCAGGGTTGCCAAATCATCACTTTAGGCTTCTTGCACACAGGGACGTTACAGGCGCACGTTAGTGCAGCCTGTAACGCTCCCCCAATGCACAGCAATGTAACACAAGTGGGCTGTTCACACTGCCCACGTTGCTTTACATTGTAACGCAGCAAAGTGCTGCATGCTGTGCGTTCTCCGCGGCTAAGCCGCGTTAGACTGTTTGCACATGCTCAGTCATGTTGGGGAGGAGGGGAGAGCGGCCGGGCACATGGCTAATTAATATTCACTGCACGTTGTGACGTGCAGTGTTTACTTCCTGGAGCGGCCGCTCTGTGCGGCGATTGGCTGGGCGGGACCACGTGATGCCGCATGCGTCCAAGAGTACGCATCACGGACGCCAGAGTGAGCTACACAACGCGGCTCACTCCGACGTCCACACCAGAGAGCACCAGGCGTTGCGTTAGGGGCACGTTATGTGCCATATAACGTCCCCTAAACGCAACGTCCTGGTGTGTAACTAGCCTAAAACCGACATCTAAGTTATGCAGGTTCTGGAGCCACTTACGCATAATCAGTGCGCAGACCACGACTAATTAGCCACAAAACCTGTATAATTGCAGAATGTATTTGTCCATCAGAATGTAGGGCAGATAAGAGGATGAATGTATTGGGTGATTAGGAGGATTCCTCCACCTTCATCAGGCACCCAGGTGACAGCAAACATCTATAGATGGATGATATACAGTATGTCTGGGGTAGATGTCGGATTGCACAGTCACTCTAGAGCACGGGTGTAGAACTCCAGTCCCTGAGGGCCATATCCGTGCCAGTGTTTACAGGGCCGGTTATAGTATTTTTGCTACCTGAGGCAAACTTGCAAGGATGCCCCTCCACACACAACCACACACTTTGGAATGATCGCACAGCAGTGCAACCACAAAATAGTCCGAAAAATACAGTTGCTGTACTATAAAATCACTAGCACAGCAAAAACAAATCATTTTGCCATTTCATCGGCTGTGTACAATGTATATATTGTGTTTTGTTTTTCATATATTCGCTGCATCTATTTGTACTTCAGCCTGGAAAATAAAATGCAACAGAGTGGACATTGTAATAAAAAACACATTAATTTTGCTATGTGAACAGCGATTGTGCTGGGCTGCTTGGAGGAGCTTCTCTGACGATTACTGGGAGGAAGGTGGCGCCACAATATGTAAAGTGTAGAAGTGGAAAGGTCGACTGGATAAAACAGAAAAAAATGTGATCAATTTAGGGGGTAACCCAAATAAAATTACACATTTTAATAGAAACCAGACACTTGAATGATAACGCGTTTCGCAGATCGCAGTCCGCTTCCTCAGTTCAAATAATAAAATGTCTTAATACTAGCATTTTGCAGGCAGGGAGCGCCTCTATCTCTGACGATTGAAGCACATACACTGCAACACAAACACTAGTAGGATTTCAGTCCCTGCTAGGTTTGTGTTGCAGTGTACAGTATATGCCAGTGATCTGCAAACTTGGCACTCCAGCTGTTACAGAACTACAAGCCCCACAATGCATTGCGAGAGTCTGACAGCCACAGTCATGATTCATAAAGGCAAATGCATTGTAGGACTTGTAGTGTCTTAACAGCTGGAGAGCCAAGTTTGCAGATCACTGGTATATGCCTTTAATTGTTAGTGAAGCCACTCCCAGCATAAGCCAGGTGTTCGAGCACTTACCATTTCACCATACAAATTATTTGTAGCACCCCCTACTGGTATGACCTAATCTACGCTGCACTGTACCGGCCTTGCCAGTCACACAAGCAAGGGGACACATCAGCTGGCTCAGGGGCTCTGGGCAAGTGCACAGTTTGCCCATATGGAAGCGCTGCCCCTGTGCATGGAAAACAATAGCAGTTGTTAGAGTATCCTTACCATTTTGAGACGTCTGATCTCTTGCTCTAGTTCTGTCTCACGCGTTTTGACATTATATTCGTAGAGGCCTGAAGAGGAGCTCCGCCCCCGGCCAGACCTCTCGCAGTCCAGGCGGTACATCTGGAGGTGTTCCAGCTCTTTCCGCAGGTCCTCGATTAGCTGCAGGCACAGAATTCACCAGTATTATCACAGGGCAGCTGCGAGCTGCTGATAAATGCGTTAGCAGCGAGTGCTGAAGGCCGTCACCTAGCCAGGCCGCTTACGCACCTCTTGTGTTGCCTCGCGCTCCCGCTGGAAGTTCTGTCGGTTTTTTCGTAGTTTGTCCGTTAGCTTCTTGTACAAATCCATCTCGTCTTTCAGCCGTATGCTGGTGTCTTCCAGCTTATCAGACATACGCTGCCGCTCCTGTGGCACCAAAAAAGGTTATTATAATGTGTTGTGTATATGGGAAAGTTTCATTTACATCAACCCTATACAACTTCATTAACCTCTCCACCTCCCTCTCACTAACAAAGCCTGTGGAGTATCCTATGTAAATTTGGCAGGGATGCCCATTTTCCCTTTCCATACATGTCATGAAGAGTCCCAACCTCACCCTTACCTTACGCACCCCAGAAATGCTTTGCAAGGTACACTCCACACCCTACAAGGACAGTTCCCGCATATACACCCTGCAGGGTGCCCCCTTATACACTTGTCAAGGGGACCTACCCATCCCATGTACACTCAGCAAGAGCCCATCCCATATACACTATTCAAGAGCACCTCCTCCATATACACTCAGCAGGGTCTTCTGCCTTCTCCCTATTTATACCCTTGAGGGTCCGCTCCCTCCATGTACAGCATAAGTGGCAATCTTCCCTGCCTTCCCCATGAACACCCTGTAAGTTCTCCTCCCTGTATTCACCCTATAGCAGTGATGGCTAACCTTGGCACTCCAGCTGTGGTGGAACTACAAGTCCCATGAGGCATTGCAATACTCTGAAAGCTCTAAGTATAACTCGGGGAGACAGAAGCATGATGGGATTTGTAGTTTTGTCACAGCTGGAGTGCCAAGGTTAGCCATCACTGCCCTATAGGATTCCCTTTCCTATGTCCCATATGAAACCTTGCAGGATTTCTATACCTACAACCCTGCAGTGTTCCAACTCTACAGTTACCCCTATAAGGACCCCTCAGTTCATATACAACCCTACGGGTGTTCTGGCTCGACAATTACCCCTATAATGACCCCTCCCTTCCTCCTGGCAAGTCTCACTCTAATACCCGGTATACACATCCTGCAGAAACCGGTCCCTCGCTCCATACACAACCAGGAGGTTCCCACCCCACCTATATAAGCCTTTCATCTACCCTATTAGGGTCCCCTCCCAATTACATATAGTATACTCACCTCATCCATCCTTTCAGTGTGTGACTTCAATCTGGTGATGGACGTCAGTAGCTCCTCATTCTCCTCCTCCAACTCCTGCACTCTGTAAACCAAAACACACACGAGGAAGATTATGGCTTATGCAAAGACAGGTCCTCTCCCCGATTTCACAGAGGAGTCCCAGCAGCCTTACAATAACATGATATCTGAGGATGTGATGGTTGTATGGAGGACAGGACCTGATCTACAGCTGTAGATGGGCACTTGGGCCTGGCTGAGTAAACATAAGGCACTATTTACAGGGAATATTCTGTAAGGGGTACAGAAAGAGGTGCTGGGGAACCTTGGTGTCACCTCACGTCACCCTGTTTGTAGACTGGCTATATATCAGAGAAGACCATGATGACCAGGGCCACTGTACTCCCCATAGGCTAGAGAGGGTTCTGGAAAGGATCAGTTCCCCTTACTGGCAGTCAGCAGGGGGCTTCACATGCTGAGTAATGGTGGAATCTCTGGGGGTTACCTGGCATTCAACAACTCGATCTCCGTCCCTTTCTCCTTCTCCAGCCTGGAATAAGTGTCCCGATGTCGCTTCAGCTCATCATCCAGAATTTGTTCTGAGCGCGTTTCCTGGTCCTTCAGCAGTTCTTCCAGTTCATGGACCCTGAGGAAAGCCGACCATACCCAGTTATTGACAAATGCCTATCTTCTCTGCCTCTTAACCCCTCAATGTTGTCTGTAGCTCTGTCTCTCCTCGGCAACCATCATTAATGGTTCTTCCGTCTGTCTATATGCCTCATCTGTCCTCCCACAAGTCCTCTACCTGAGTGTCCCCCTGTGTCCTCTTCACTGACCTCTCCTCTCACCAACCAACACATCCCTGTCAATCCCGAGCTCTCTGAGTAACACCAGTCTGGTCACATTGACCAGAGACAAGTCACACTGATAAAGTTCTCCTGTTAGTGTTTTCAGTGACTGAGTTAAGCCTCACCTACATGGTACAATTATCCGTCAGATAAGATCTATTAGACGGATCTATTCGATAATTTCCAACCGGTCCAATCGGATTGCAATAGATTTTGCATTTGATTTTGGGTACTTATCAATGCAAAATCTATCACAAAAGTGATCTGAAGTCTACAAACGATGCAATTTCTTATTAGATCACCGGTCGATCTGATGGAAAATTGTTCCATGTAGATGAGGTCTTATGCTGGATACACACGGTGCGTTTGCGCACTCGATTTCCCGCTCGATTCCCGTCGATTCGTTTATTTCCAACATGTCCGATTTGGATTTCGATGGACTTTTAGGTCGATTTGGCATACTTTGCATGCGAATCGACCTAACAATCCATCCAAATCGGACATGTTGGAAATAAATGAATCGACGGGAATCGAGCGGAAAATCGAGTGCGGGAACGCACCGTGTGTATTCAGCATTAAAGTGATGTAAATGCCTTTCGGTGTATGAAGGCAAATTTGTGCACTGCACTGTAAGATTAAAGTCACAGAAGCTAAAAAAAAAAAAAAAAAAAAAAAAAAAAAAAAAAAAGGTATATATAACTACAAAACCCCAACCACTCCCCCGACGTGTCAACTCCGTCTGTCCCCACGTGAAAGCTCCCTCCGTCTGTCCCCACGTGAAAGCTGCCTCCGTCTGTCCCCACGTGAAAGCTGCCTCCGTCTGTCCCCACGTGAAAGCTGCCTCCGTCTGTCCCCACGTGAAAGCTGCCTCCGTCTGTCCCCACGTGAAAGCTGCCTCCGTCTGTCCCCACGTGAAAGCTCCCTCCGTCTGTCCCCACGTGAAAGCTCCCTCCGTCTGTCCCCACGTGAAAGCTCCCTCCGTCTGTCCCCACGTGAAAGCTCCCTCCGTCTGTCCCCACGTGAAAGCTCCCTCCGTCTGTCCCCACGTGAAAGCTCCCTCCGTCTGTCCCCACGTGAAAGCTCCCTCCGTCTGTCCCCACGTGAAAGCTCCCTCCGTCTGTCCCCACGTGAAAGCTGCCTCCGTCTGTCCCCACGTGAAAGCTGCCTCCGTCTGTCCCCACGTGAAAGCTCCCTCCGTCTGTCCCCACGTGAAAGCTCCCTCCGTCTGTCCCCACGTGAAAGCTCCCTCCGTCTGTCCCCACGTGAAAGCTCCCTCCGTCTGTCCCCACGTGAAAGCTCCCTCCGTCTGTCCCCACGTGAAAGCTCCCTCCGTCTGTCCCCACGTGAAAGCTCCCTCCGTCTGTCCCCACGTGAAAGCTCCCTCCGTCTGTCCCCACGTGAAAGCTCCCTCCGTCTGTCCCCACGTGAAAGCTCCCTCCGTCTGTCCCCACGTGAAAGCTCCCTCCGTCTGTCCCCACGTGAAAGCTCCCTCCGTCTGTCCCCATGTGAAAGCTCCCTCCGTCTGTCCCCATGTGAAACCTCCCTCTGTCTGCCCCCATGTGAAAGCTCCCTCCGTCTGTCCCCACGTGAAAGCTCCCTCCGTCTGTCCCCACGTGAAAGCTCCCTCTGTCTGTCCCCATGTGAAAGCTCCCTCTGTCTGTCCCCATGTGAAAGCTCCCTCTGTCTGTTCCCATGTGAAAGCTCCCTCTGTCTGTCCCCATGTGAAAGCTCCCTCTGTCTCCATCACCTGCCTCTGTCTCTCCTCAAGTGTCTACCAGGTCCTACCTGTGCACCAGGTGAGTATTCTCCAGCTTTAACTTGCTCTTGACATCTCCATTTGTCTGGTTATCATTCTCCAGCTCTGTTACCTTCTTCTCCAGATAGCTAACCTGTAACAGGGAAAGATAGGATAGGAATTAGGCTTCCCAATTCCTATTGAAAGTTTTATGTTCTGCAACTACAGCCAGATATCCAGCAGGGGGCAGTGGTGGCTCAGAAATGAACAAACACCACAGCTTTATCAATATGAAAGCGGAGAACCTCATTACAGACGGTGGTGAAGATGGGCATAAAAAGTGCTGATAAATAATAGTTTCATAAATGCTAATCACACTAAGAAATGGCATTATTTCAACCTTTATAAATATTCCAATAAGAAATGATCTATATTTTGTGATGAAGAGAATGTTTGCCACTTTATAAATGGGCCATTTATGGCTGTTTCGGAATGGTCAATGAGCTGGAAATACTTCTGAGTTGATGCAGAATTATGCAAATTTTTATGCAGCTTAAAAATGGACTGAAAGTCAATTGAAGCCTAGGTGGGATTTGATTGGTCCGTTTTCAAATTGCATACTTTTGCACACACACAAAAAAAATGCATAATGTTGCATCAACTTGAAATTTCTTGCATCTCATTGACCATCACTACTTCTTTTCTCTGTGCCTAGGCCGAAAGGAGGGATAGTACAGCCCTCCCCTCACTTTACAGAAATTATACAACTACACATTGCACAAGGCACGTGAAGCCTTCCATATAAAGGTGCGTTTAGCTGCACAAAAACGTATTTTAGGCACCGACACTGAAACAGGAAGTCAAATGCTTTGATTAAATTGTCTGTGACTCATTTTTGCCTGACTTATCATTGGAAGCAGGTTCTTTCTTATACTCATACATTTTATTGATTAGTTGTTTTGCCCTTTGTGGGTGCCTTATATAGTCTATACTTTTGGCCTTTGGAAAATGTAAGAGCTATATAAAGATATAATAAAAGTGTGGTCAGGGCTGGATTTCTGGAAAGGCCACAAAAGGCCCTGGCCTTGGGCGGCTGCAGCCCAATGGGACACCTGAACATGACAAAGGGGTTGCTACGTATGGAAGAAGAGGCTAAAATTGAAAACACATGAAAAAGGGAAACTGATGCTCAAGGTGGCTGTTCATGAAAGAGAGGGGCTGCATAGAAGGATGATATACATGGAAGAGGGGGCTGCACTTGGAACAGGAAGGGGCGTTGTTGCATTTGGAAGGAGAGCCCCAACATACTTGGCCTAGGGGCACACAAAGTATAAATCCAGCCTAGAGTGTGGTGATGTGAAAAGCTTTGGTTAATGTAATGCTATGGGTGTGATCCCACTTGAGGGATGTGATAAATAAAATAATAATATCACCTATAGCATTACATTAACAAGAGCTTAACAATTCACAAGTGCTTATAAAAGCACTGCTAGTGGGTCCCCGGGCTTAGAGTGTAAGCTCCTCTGGTATAGAGACTAAATGGAATAGTGATCTGTGCACACTAAAGAATTTAAAAATAACATAATAACAGTGTGTGACTGTGGTGAGCAGGGAGTTCTGCTGCAGAGACTGAAGGGGATTGTTCAGCGATGTCTGTACAGCACTATGGAATATATCAGTTATATAAAAATAAATAATAATAATAATAATAATATGCAGCTGTAGAGAGCACATTATGGCGTAAACTCAGCCTCTGTAGAGCGCTGCGGCAGGGCAGGGACAAGGTGACGATTCTACAGTGAGCCCAAATTGTGCACGCCCAAGTGCAGGTAGTAGATGCAGCTCCAGAATTAGGTACGTCTGCCTCCCCCAGTATAGGTAGCCGGATGAGCCCCCAGTATTAGGTAGTCCCTCTCCCCAGTTTATAAAGCCAGATGTGCCCCCAGTGTTCAGTATCAGAACTATATGATTAATAATAATAGTAGTGTGCAACTGTGCTGGGGCCCTAGAGTGTAAGCTCCCCTGGTTCAGAGACTGGTGGGAATTAGAGATGGCCCGAACAGTTCACCGGCGAACTTCGGTGGTTCGGGTTCGCAGAGAACCGAGAA
Organism: Hyperolius riggenbachi; assembly: GCF_040937935.1. Lineage (NCBI taxonomy): Eukaryota > Metazoa > Chordata > Amphibia > Anura > Hyperoliidae > Hyperolius > Hyperolius riggenbachi. The sequence goes on from NC_090657.1 coordinate 22,494,442, forward strand.
CTTTTCTGGAGGTTAGGTTCGCATCATGAGGGTCAACTTTGACCCTCTACATCACAGTCAGCTCAGCAGGCACATTGTAGCCAATCAGGCTACACTCCCTCCTGGAGCCACTCCCCCCTTATAAAAAGGCAAGCAGCATCAGGCTTTGCACTCACTCGTGTGCCTGCATTAATTAGAGCAGGGAGAGCTGCTGTGCAGAGACCTATACGGAAAGCTTAAGGGACACTTAAGCCAGAAAAAAAAAAAATGAGTTTTACTCACCTGGGGCTTCTACCAGCCCCCTGCAGCAGTCCTGTGCCCTCGCAGCCACTCACTAATCCTCTGGTCCCCCGCTGCCAGCTAGTTTCGTTTTTGCCTACAGGCCCGTCAGGACTGGCCACGCGTAGCTTTTTCCGCATTCCCGACTGTAATTAGCGCTATTGCGGCCCGCAACGCGTACAAAAATGCGCGGTGCCGCATATCTATGCGTTCGTAATGCGGCAATGCGTTTTTTTGTATGCAATGCGGCTCGCAATAGCGCTAATTACAGTAGGGAATGCGGAAAAAGCTACGCGTGGCCAGTCCTGACGGGCCTGTCGGCAAAAACAAAACTAGCTGGCAGCGGGGGACCAGAGGATTAGTGAGTGGCTGCGAGGGCACAGGACTGCTGCAGGTGGCTGGTAGAAGCCCCAGGTGAGTAAAACTCTTTTTTCTGGCTTAAGTGTCCCTTTAGTTAGGCTCTTGTAGGCTTCTTAGCTTGCTCCTTGCTGATTGTTATTGCTTAAAAAAAAAAAAAAAAAAAAAAAGCACCCCTCAACAGCTCTTTTGAGAGCTAATCTTGTTCTTGTGATTTTTTTTTTCTGTGTGTGTGGCCCACTTGCATTATATACAGCCCTGTCAGTCAGTCGCAGCTGGCCTTTGGTCCCTTTGGTGGTATAATTACTGCTGTGCCAGTGCACATTATAATACCCATCACTGCATATACCTTACCTACTACCTGTTCACTTCAGTGCACCCATCTACCTACGTGAACGCACGCAGTGTCACTGTGCCTGTCCGGTACCTGTGTGTGTTTTACAGGTGCACATTGTAATACCCATCACTGCATATACCTACTACCTGTTGTTCACTTCAGTGCACCCACCAGATTTTTTCCCAGAACTTTTGGCGTCTATCCCACTCCTCCATGCAAAAACTCAGATGTTAGACCCCTTGAAACATCTTTTCCATCACTTTTGTGGCCAGCATAAATGTTTCTAGTTTTCAAAGTTCGCCTCCCCATTGAAGTCTATTGTGGTTCGCGGAAGTTCGCACGAACCAAACTTTTGCGGAAGTTTGCGAACAAAAACAAAAAAAAAAAAAAAAAAAAAAAAAAAAAAAAATCGGAGGTTCGGACCATCTCTAGTGGGAATGGATCAGTGGCCTATATAAAGCATTGTGGAATCTGTAACAGCCATACAGAAGAAATGCAATGCTGGATATGGCTGGCTGCTCACCTTCTCGGTGATGTCATTGTCACAAGAGTCGATGCTGTCACGGAACAGGTCTTCTGTACTGCCGTTACTACTACTCAGGTTACTGTTATGGAAAAGCTGCCTGGAAGAGGAGGAGGAAAGTCACATAACCTCAGAGTGTCCATTAACAAACACTGTCCCCATCTCCGCACATTTCAAACATGAGTCAGTCCCAATCCACAGAACATCCCCCCCCCCCCCATCTTCACATTACAATATTCTCTAAACTGATGGACCTCTTACCTGCCAAATGCTGTGCTGGAGATTTTCCTGTTCGGGCTGCAGAGGAGACACAATGGAAAGACTTCACTATGGCACAATAGCGGCCTCTAACTCAGGCAATAGGCAGCAGCAGAAGACACTGACATACTTATGCCTGTAGGCCGGAAGCCAAACGCTCACCTGTTGGCTTTGAGGTTCTTCAGTCGAGCCTCCAGGTCATTCAGTAGGCTGATCTTCTTGAAGCACTGTGCGCAGTACATGTCCAGCAACTCGCTGTTGTACATGTGCCGCATCTTCCTCGGGGTTTGCCCGGCACTGTTGGAAAGAGCGGGAAGACAGTTAATGGCAAACTACAAAGGATGTACAATATGGCCTGGAATGTAAACCAACCACCTTAAAGCCCAATTCCAGAAAAATAGGTTTAAAGGGTTTGGATCCTCTTTGGGGATGTTTATTACTGTCTGTTGGAATTTAAGCATGCTATGCTTGAATTCGGAGCCCTCAGTTCTGGTTTTAGGAAAAGACTTGCTCTGCAGAGTGTCTCTTTAGATGACAAAGACATTTGGTGGAATTACAGTTGTGTTGTTCAGTAGAACATTGTGCTGTGACTCCCCATGGCCGTAGAATAGATATCAAGCTCGATGTACAGACTTCCAGGCCTTGTGCGGTAAACATTGTTTTCATATTTCCTAAAGGTAAACAATAGCCAGGGAACAGAAAACAATGTTCTCCTAAGAATAAGGGAGCAGGTCATTGGAAAAATAAATGTTCCAGTGCATGCGCAGTAAAGACTGTGCTTGTCATGCTATCACGTGTTCTTATCAGCAAATTGCAGGCGATGGGTTATTGATCCATCCCTGCTGGGTGATGTCACATTTAACTCTTTAGTGGCTAGTATAAAAATAGCCAACGTGGGCTCCAGAGCTCACTTTCAGTTTCCACCTTCTAGCTTCAGACTTCAACCTTACTTCTATTAACTTCCTACCTTCGTGTAACTTCCATTATCTGTATGCTGTATATACGCTAAGTTCAACTAGCATAGATGTACCATAAGTGAAAGCCTGGACCATTCACAAGGGATGGGCCAAGAGCCGCAACGCTTAAGACAGACCGATTGCTTTGCGGAGGTAACGAAGAGATAAGATTGCTGAACACATCTGTATATCTGTTTTCAGAATAAACTCCTGAAACTTTGACGTCTAAGCAGTTATATCTCCTGTGCCGTTACAGTGATGAGTGTCAATTTATCACACTTTCTGTGATATGGTGCCGAACAAAGGTGTAGTGTTGTTGGCAACTTGTTGTCCATAGCAACAAAAATATTTATTACATCTGTGTCCCCGCTGGGGACATCTTACTCACTTCTTATTCCTGGGAGCTCTACTGCAGGTGACGAGGGACGAGGAGAACAACAGAACATGTCAGAGGTTCTAACTATTCTTCATTATGAATAAAAAGTTCATGGCCTTACGCCATCATCTCAACATTCTTTAGACAGGAGATAGTCACTAGCATATAGTGAAGGATTACCACTCACCTGGAGGGGACGGAAGACCCCAGGTCAGAGAAGGCGTTGGTGCGACTTTCGTCATCCGGACATGGGCTGCTCGGCGTGTAGTCCACATCATCCCCCTCTCCATAGTCCTCAAACTGCTCTTCATTGCTGATGACCGAAGCCGTGGAGCGGCCAGAGAACTCCGATGAGGCCGAAGGGTTGAGGAGATTCCTAGAAGTGAAAGAGACATAATATGAATCCTAAGGGAACGACCACACCATATGTCTCATGTCACCATACCCAAGATGCCTGCTAACAACATGTTCTCCTAACCAAACACAACATAGAGAAGAATGACCCCACCACAGCCTTCCATGTCCCAGCTTGCCTCGCTTCCACCGATCCAAGATGTCCCTGGCACCAAATTCTTCTCAGTTGAACATCCCACAGAGAAGAATGGTCACCACACTACAACCTTCCATGTCCCAGCATGCCTTACTGCCAAATACAATTAGTCTCATGGCATCACATTCTCACCAACTAAACACAACCGAGGTGAGAATAAATCACCACACCAGATGCTTCAATTAGCTAGGATGTCTCACTGCCACCACATACAACTATTATTATTTATAAAGCACCAACATATTATGCAGCGCTGGACAATAAATATATACAATGGTACAAAGGATGACAGATGTAACATAACAAAGTTATACAACATACGACAAAGTTATACAAGGCAAACAGAGTACAAGATACAGGATCATGTGAGTTGGGGCTGGTTAGGTAGGTCCAGTAATTCAAGTATGAGGCAGTCATATAAAAGGAGCACAATAATGGGGGGCACACAATCGTGTAAAACAGGGAAGGGTTGACCCTGCCAAAGGCTTACAATCGAAGGGGAGAGGAGATGGACACACTAGGTAGGGCTGCAGAATACGTATTCAGCATAAAGGACAGTTTTCTAGCACCATGTCCTACCAACCAGGGCTGTGGAGTCGGTACAAAAATCTTCCGACTCCAACTCCTTAGTTTATGAAACCACGACTCCGACTCCGGGTAACCAAAATGGCCCCGACTCCGACTCCTTAGTCTAATATTTAACAGGGCTGTAGATTTTGTACAAAAATCACCCGACTCAGACTCCCGACTCAGACTCCTCAGTTTATGAAACCACAACTCCGACTCCGGGTGTCCAAAATTACCCTGACTCCGAGACTCAGACTCCAACTCCGACTCCACAGCCCACCAACACAAAAATCCTGCTAAGAGTGGGGAATATTGACCAGTCTCCACCGTACCTCATGTCAGCACAACAAAGATGTCTCATTATACCATGTTCTCCCAACCAAACAAACAGTCAAAGTAGCGAGTTGCAAAAATCTATTAACCCTTCGCACTCTTGCATGCAAATGTTCAAACAAATGCATTCACAGATTCACTCATCCAGGCACCACTGTTATCCCTACAGCTAAGTTAAAAGCTGGGGTTTTAGTTCACAGAAGAACTCATTCTTATGCTTAGTCACCTATACTGCGCAGAAGTACCCAGGTAAACATAGGTGTCCTAACTCTGGCCCTGTAACATGCATAGTGCAGACATGCAAACATTCATTGCATCAAACCTATCAATGGATTAGGAGCACACATCCTGACGTCCTCTCCTGGGACAGACAGTGCATCTTACCAATCGCACAAGGGAGCTAACGTAATGTATCCATGTGCACCATGCACATACACCAGCATAAGCTGTGTGCATGCTGACAAAGTAGTGAGTTGAACATAAACATGCCTCTTTTAGGCATAAAGGGCAAGTTAAAGTAATCCAAACTGTATCAAAGCCCAAAGAACCAGTCCCTCAGAAATTTTAAGATGCTATTTTAATGAATCATAGCAAAAGCAAGTGTTTCAGAGCTTCTTTTTCAAAACAATATGCTATTCACACATAACAACCAAACACCCCATTAACTCTGAGGAAAAGTGAATAAAGTGCTACCATCTCTCAGCACGCCTCACTGCCACCAAATCCTACATGTCTCGTGACATCACGTCATCCTAACCAAACACTCTACTGAGAGCGGAGAATCATACAACAATGTTCTTCCATCTCCCAGCATGCCTCAGGCCACCAAATCCTACGTCTTCTGACATGTTCTGAGGAAAAAGAATAAAGACCACACAACGTCCTTCCATCTCCCAGCATGCCTCAGGCCTCCAAAACCTACGTCTTCTGACATCATGTCCTCCCAGCCAAACATACCACTGATGAAAAAGAAGAAAGACCACACCACGTCCTTCCATCTTCCAGCATGCCTCAGGCCACCAAATCCTACATATCTCCGGACATCATGTCCTCCCAGCCAAACACGCCACTGAGGGTGGGGTATGAGGATAACACCATATGCTTTCATCTCCCAGCATGCCTCACTGCCATCACATCTAAGATTTAATCTGATACCATACACGTGAAACTCGAAAAATTAGAATATTGTACAAACATCTACCGGTATTTATTTCAGAAATTCTACTTAAAAGGTGAAACTAATATATGAAGTAGGAACCCTTTGCAGATGTTTTGGATTAATTAGGTGATTAGAGTGACACTTTGAGCCTAGAGTATTGAACATTTTCACAATATTCTAATAGTTTAACATTTTGATTTTGGAGTTCTCATAAACTGCAAGCCAGAATCATCAAAATTATAACAAAGGCTTGTAATATCTCACTTTGCATGTATTGAGTCTATTTCATATAGTAGTTTCACCTTTTAAGTTGAATCCTATATAATAAAATCGAAGTGTCTCTACGTCCGTGTGTGTCCCCCTGTGTGTGTGTGTCCCTGCTCATAACGAACTGTGCATGTGCGCAGAGACACTGAGGGGAAGTGACATGCGGTTCAAGGGGCGGACGCGGCCAACGGGCGGGCGTGTGCACGCACAGTGACATGCAGTGACAGACCTAGAGCCCGTTTTTAAACGGCTTAGGTCAGCTAGTTGCTGAAATAAATGGACTTTTGCACTAAACTGTATTCTAATTTTTCGAGTTTCACCTGTAGATCAGCTTTCATGGTGCTGAAGAATCTCATTTGACACAATTTATAGTGATATTATTTATGGCTGGTCACTAAGGTCATCATATAGGGCTGAGGCCGACTAGGCGTGCTCTGCCAGCGCTTAACTATCGCCAGCAATTGACAAAACGCTATGACAGTGGATCCCTGTAAGGGTGGTCCCAGTAGCAGAAAATGCAGCTTGCAGCTTTTAGGGCTTGTTCACACAAGGGGCTTTTTTTGGCCTCTTTTCAAGCGCAGGAAATTTTTAAAATCGCCCACAAAACGCTTGTGCAATGACTCTCTATGAAAAGGTTCATATCAGCGCGGTTTGTGCGCTGTGCGTGCAGCAAAACGCTGCCTAGACCATTTTTGGGGCGATTTTGCCTCAATGGAAAGTATAGGAAAAATGCAAAAATGCTCACAAAATCGCTTTGTGCAGTGATTGCGTTTGCGGTTTTAAGAATAAATGCATTGTATATATTATTTTCCGGGTCAAAGAGTTCACTTCTTGACTTGCGTCAGGGAGTGAATTAAAAAGATGCTCTGGAAAAGCGCTTAGAAAACACTTTTCCCCAAAACACCGGGAATCGAAAAAAAATTGCGAAAAAAAAGAACAACGCGAACGCTAATGTGAAGGAGCACTTAGGGAGCAATCTCAGAGCAAGTGCATCCGGGAAATTGCTCGACTTCCACGCCTTACGATTCCACAAAGCACCAGTAAGTGGGTCCCAGCCCTAAGCAGAAATGTAGTACTTATTGCTTATCTTGCTTCCCTTCAGGCTCTTGAAGTTACCATGTTTGAAGAGAAATGTGATGCTTTTGCTTGATGGAACAGCAGACTAGTAGACAGCTGGAATGCTGCATTTAAAACAATGGTTTTAGGCAGATATTGGATTTGTCTAGATAAACGTTTATTAGAAAGCTACTGTCAACATTTCTCATAAGTCACAAAAGATATTTCAAGAGCCTACAAAGGCAAAACGAGAATATGGCAAAATATATAACTTCTCAGCCATTTTTTTTATTGGTGATGTAGAAAAGATGCACATGTTCATAGTTATGGCTACAAGAGTCCCTTCAAGAGCCTGCACAGGCACATGGAACTATGAAAGATAAAACACAGATAAAACATATTGGTTATGGTTCACAAATAAATGCATTGCACTCACGTATCTCCAGGGAAGTAGAGCCCTGGAACATCATCTTTCCCATCGCTGCGACACTCATCAGAGACCTCCGAACTTGGAGCACTCTCTATGGCGCTGTCCAGATCCGACTCATGCTGCGCATCTTGCGGGCCGAGCGCTAAACCCTCCTCATCCGGGAACAGCTCAGAGTCACTGAACGTCACCTCAGAGTCCACATACATCCCGTCTGTGATGTCACTGCTCTGTAAGGAGAAACATGGGATGGTAAACAGCGAGTAGTGACAGGAGGAGGCAGAGTAACCAGACAACTACAGAGTGAGAGGGAGGCAGAGTGACAGGCTAACCACAGACAGGGGGAGGCAGAGGGACAGGCTAACCACAGACAGGGGGAGGCAGAGGGACAGGCTAACCACAGACAGGGGGAGGCAGAGGGACAGGCTAACCACAGACAGGGGGAGGCAGAGGGACAGGCTAACCACAGACAGGGGGAGGCAGAGGGACAGGCTAACCACAGACAGGGGGAGGCAGAGGGACAGGCTAACCACAGACAGGGGGAGGCAGAGGGACAGGCTAACCACAGACAGGGGGAGGCAGAGTAACCAGACAACTACAGAGTGAGAGGGAGGCAGAGGGACAGGCTAACCACAGACAGGGGGAGGCAGAGGGACAGGCTAACCACAGACAGGGGGAGGCAGAGGGACAGGATAACCACAGACAGGGGGAGGCAGAGGGACAGGATAACCAAAGACAGGGGGAGGCAGAGTAACCAGACAACTACAGAGTGAGAGGGAGGCAGTGACAGAATAACTATGCACGGAGTGGGGGTCAAAGTGACAGGCTAACCGCAGACAGGGGGAGGCAGAGTGACAGGCTAACCGCAGACAGGGGGAGGCAGAGGGACAGGCTAACCGCAGACAGGGGGAGGCAGAGGGACAGGCTAACCGCAGACAGGGGGAGGCAGAGTGACAGGCTAACCGCAGACAGGGGGAGGCAGAGGGACAGGCTAACCGCAGACAGGGGGAGGCAGAGGGACAGGCTAACCGCAGACAGGGGGAGGCAGAGGGACAGGCTAACCGCAGACAGCGGGAGGCAGAGGGACAGGCTAACCGCAGACAGCGGGAGGCAGAGGGACAGGCTAACCGCAGACAGCGGGAGGCAGAGGGACAGGCTAACCGCAGACAGGGGGAGGCAGAGGGACAGGCTAACCGCAGACAGGGGGAGGCAGAGGGACAGGCTAACCGCAGACAGGGGGAGGCAGAGGGACAGGCTAACCGCAGACAGGGGGAGGCAGAGGGACAGGCTAACCGCAGACAGGGGGAGGCAGAGTAACCAGACAACTGCAGAGTGAGAGGGAGGCAGAGGGACAGGCTAACCACAGACAGGGGGAGGCAGAGGGACAGGCTAACCACAGACAGGGGGAGGCAGAGGGACAGGCTAACCACAGACAGGGGGAGGCAGAGGGACAGGATAACCACAGACAGGGGGAGGCAGAGGGACAGGATAACCACAGACAGGGGGAGGCAGAGGGACAGGATAACCACAGACAGGGGGAGGCAGAGGGACAGGATAACCACAGACAGGGGGAGGCAGAGGGACAGGATAACTACAGACAGGGGGAGGCAGAGTGACAGGATAACTACAGACAGGGGGAGGCAGAGTGACAGGATAACTACAGACAGGGGGAGGCAGAGTGACAGGATAACTACAGACAGGGGGAGGCAGAGTGACAGGATAACTACAGACAGGGGGAGGCAGAGTGACAGGATAACTACAGACAGGGGGAGGCAGAGTGACAGGATAACTACAGACAGGGGGAGGCAGAGGGACAGGATAACTACAGACAGGGGGAGGCAGAGGGACAGGATAACCACAGACAGGGGGAGGCAGAGGGACAGGATAACCATAGACAGGGGGAGGCAGAGGGACAGGATAACCCCAGACAGTGGGAGGCAGAGTGACAGGATAACTACAGACAGGGGGAGGCAGAGGGACAGGATAACTACAGACAATGGGGAGGCAGAGGGACAGGATAACTACAGACAGGAGGAGGCAGAGGGACAGGATACCTACAGACAATGGGGAGGCAGAGGGACAGGATAACTACAGACAGGGGGAGGCAGAGGGACAGGATAACCCCAGACAGTGGGAGGCAGAGTGACAGGATAACTACAGACAGGGGGAGGCAGAGGGACAGGATAACTACAGACAATGGGGAGGCAGAGGGACAGGATAACTACAGACAGGAGGAGGCAGAGGGACAGGATACCTACAGACAATGGGGAGGCAGAGGGACAGGATAACTACAGACAATGGGGAGGCAGAGGGACAGGATAACTACAGACAGGAGGAGGCAGAGGGACAGGATAACCACAGACAGGGGGAGGCAGAGGGACAGAATAACTACAGACAATGGGGAGGCAGAGGGACAGGATAACTACAGACGGGGGAGGCAGAGTGACAGGATAACTACAGACAATGGGGAGGCAGAGGGACAGGATAACTACAGACAGGAGGAGGCAGAGGGACAGGATAACCACAGACAGGGGGAGGCAGAGGGACAGGATAACTACAGACGGGGGAGGCAGAGTGACAGGATGACCACAGACAGGGGGAAGCAGAGTGACAGGATGACCACAGACAGGGGGAAGCAGAGGGACAGGATAACTACAGACAGGGGAGGCAGATTGACAGGATGACCACAGACAGGGTGAAGCAGAGGGACACGATAACTACAGACAGGGGGAGGCAGAGGGACAGGATAACTACAGACAGGGGGAGGCAGAGGGACAGGATAACTATAGACAATGGGGAGGCAGAGGGACAGGATAACCACAGACAGGGGGAGGCAGAGGGACAGGATAACTACAGACAGGGGGAAGCAGAGTGACAGGATGACCACAGACAGGGGGAAGCAGAGTGACAGGATGACCACAGACAGGGGGAAGCAGAGGGACAGGATAACTACAGACAGGGGAGGCAGATTGACAGGATGACCACAGACAGGGTGAAGCAGAGGGACACGATAACTACAGACAGGGGGAGGCAGAGGGACAGGATAACTACAGACAGGGGGAGGCAGAGGGACAGGATAACTATAGACAATGGGGAGGCAGAGGGACAGGATAACTAGAGACGGGGGAGGCAGAGTGACAGGATAACTACAGACGGGGGAGGCAGAGGGACAGGATGACCACAGACAGGGGGAAGCAGAGGGACAGGATAACTACAGACAGGGGGAGGCAGAGGGACAGGCTAACCACAGACAGGGGGAGGCAGAGGGACAGGCTAACCACAGACAGGGGGAGGCAGAGGGACAGGCTAACCACAGACAGGGGGAGGCAGAGGGACAGGCTAACCACAGACAGGGGGAGGCAGAGGGACAGGCTAACCACAGACAGGGGGAGGCAGAGGGACAGGCTAACCACAGACAGGGGGAGGCAGAGGGACAGGATAACCACAGACAGGGGGAGGCAGAGGGACAGGATAACCAAAGACAGGGGGAGGCAGAGTAACCAGACAACTACAGAGTGAGAGGGAGGCAGTGACAGAATAACTATGCACGGAGTGGGGGTCAAAGTGACAGGCTAACCACAGACAGGGGGAGGCAGAGGGACAGGCTAACCACAGACAGGGGGAGGCAGAGGGACAGGCTAACCACAGACAGGGGGAGGCAGAGGGACAGGCTAACCACAGACAGGGGGAGGCAGAGGGACAGGCTAACCACAGACAGGGGGAGGCAGAGGGACAGGCTAACCACAGACAGGGGGAGGCAGAGGGACAGGCTAACCACAGACAGGGGGAGGCAGAGGGACAGGCTAACCACAGACAGGGGGAGGCAGAGTAACCAGACAACTACAGAGTGAGAGGGAGGCAGAGGGACAGGCTAACCACAGACAGGGGGAGGCAGAGGGACAGGCTAACCACAGACAGGGGGAGGCAGAGGGACAGGATAACCACAGACAGGGGGAGGCAGAGGGACAGGATAACTACAGACAGGGGGAAGCAGAGTGACAGGATGACCACAGACAGGGGGAAGCAGAGTGACAGGATGACCACAGACAGGGGGAAGCAGAGGGACAGGATAACTACAGACAGGGGAGGCAGATTGACAGGATGACCACAGACAGGGTGAAGCAGAGGGACACGATAACTACAGACAGGGGGAGGCAGAGGGACAGGATAACTACAGACAGGGGGAGGCAGAGGGACAGGATAACTATAGACAATGGGGAGGCAGAGGGACAGGATAACTAGAGACGGGGGAGGCAGAGTGACAGGATAACTACAGACGGGGGAGGCAGAGGGACAGGATGACCACAGACAGGGGGAAGCAGAGGGACAGGATAACTACAGACAGGGGGAGGCAGAGGGACAGGCTAACCACAGACAGGGGGAGGCAGAGGGACAGGCTAACCACAGACAGGGGGAGGCAGAGGGACAGGCTAACCACAGACAGGGGGAGGCAGAGGGACAGGCTAACCACAGACAGGGGGAGGCAGAGGGACAGGCTAACCACAGACAGGGGGAGGCAGAGGGACAGGCTAACCACAGACAGGGGGAGGCAGAGGGACAGGCTAACCACAGACAGGGGGAGGCAGAGGGACAGGATAACCACAGACAGGGGGAGGCAGAGGGACAGGATAACCAAAGACAGGGGGAGGCAGAGTAACCAGACAACTACAGAGTGAGAGGGAGGCAGTGACAGAATAACTATGCACGGAGTGGGGGTCAAAGTGACAGGCTAACCACAGACAGGGGGAGGCAGAGGGACAGGCTAACCACAGACAGGGGGAGGCAGAGGGACAGGCTAACCACAGACAGGGGGAGGCAGAGGGACAGGCTAACCACAGACAGGGGGAGGCAGAGGGACAGGCTAACCACAGACAGGGGGAGGCAGAGGGACAGGCTAACCACAGACAGGGGGAGGCAGAGGGACAGGCTAACCACAGACAGGGGGAGGCAGAGTAACCAGACAACTACAGAGTGAGAGGGAGGCAGAGGGACAGGCTAACCACAGACAGGGGGAGGCAGAGGGACAGGCTAACCACAGACAGGGGGAGGCAGAGGGACAGGATAACCACAGACAGGGGGAGGCAGAGGGACAGGATAACCAAAGACAGGGGGAGGCAGAGTAACCAGACAACTACAGAGTGAGAGGGAGGCAGTGACAGAATAACTATGCACGGAGTGGGGGTCAAAGTGACAGGCTAACCGCAGACAGGGGGAGGCAGAGTGACAGGCTAACCGCAGACAGGGGGAGGCAGAGGGACAGGCTAACCGCAGACAGGGGGAGGCAGAGGGACAGGCTAACCGCAGACAGGGGGAGGCAGAGTGACAGGCTAACCGCAGACAGGGGGAGGCAGAGGGACAGGCTAACCGCAGACAGGGGGAGGCAGAGGGACAGGCTAACCGCAGACAGGGGGAGGCAGAGGGACAGGCTAACCGCAGACAGCGGGAGGCAGAGGGACAGGCTAACCGCAGACAGCGGGAGGCAGAGGGACAGGCTAACCGCAGACAGCGGGAGGCAGAGGGACAGGCTAACCGCAGACAGGGGGAGGCAGAGGGACAGGCTAACCGCAGACAGGGGGAGGCAGAGGGACAGGCTAACCGCAGACAGGGGGAGGCAGAGTAACCAGACAACTGCAGAGTGAGAGGGAGGCAGAGGGACAGGCTAACCACAGACAGGGGGAGGCAGAGGGACAGGCTAACCACAGACAGGGGGAGGCAGAGGGACAGGCTAACCACAGACAGGGGGAGGCAGAGGGACAGGATAACCACAGACAGGGGGAGGCAGAGGGACAGGATAACCACAGACAGGGGGAGGCAGAGGGACAGGATAACCACAGACAGGGGGAGGCAGAGGGACAGGATAACCACAGACAGGGGGAGGCAGAGGGACAGGATAACTACAGACAGGGGGAGGCAGAGTGACAGGATAACTACAGACAGGGGGAGGCAGAGTGACAGGATAACTACAGACAGGGGGAGGCAGAGTGACAGGATAACTACAGACAGGGGGAGGCAGAGTGACAGGATAACTACAGACAGGGGGAGGCAGAGTGACAGGATAACTACAGACAGGGGGAGGCAGAGGGACAGGATAACTACAGACAGGGGGAGGCAGAGGGACAGGATAACCACAGACAGGGGGAGGCAGAGGGACAGGATAACCATAGACAGGGGGAGGCAGAGGGACAGGATAACCCCAGACAGTGGGAGGCAGAGTGACAGGATAACTACAGACAGGGGGAGGCAGAGGGACAGGATAACTACAGACAATGGGGAGGCAGAGGGACAGGATAACTACAGACAGGAGGAGGCAGAGGGACAGGATACCTACAGACAATGGGGAGGCAGAGGGACAGGATAACTACAGACAGGGGGAGGCAGAGGGACAGGATAACCCCAGACAGTGGGAGGCAGAGTGACAGGATAACTACAGACAGGGGGAGGCAGAGGGACAGGATAACTACAGACAATGGGGAGGCAGAGGGACAGGATAACTACAGACAGGAGGAGGCAGAGGGACAGGATACCTACAGACAATGGGGAGGCAGAGGGACAGGATAACTACAGACAATGGGGAGGCAGAGGGACAGGATAACTACAGACAGGAGGAGGCAGAGGGACAGGATAACCACAGACAGGGGGAGGCAGAGGGACAGAATAACTACAGACAATGGGGAGGCAGAGGGACAGGATAACTACAGACGGGGGAGGCAGAGTGACAGGATAACTACAGACAATGGGGAGGCAGAGGGACAGGATAACTACAGACAGGAGGAGGCAGAGGGACAGGATAACCACAGACAGGGGGAGGCAGAGGGACAGGATAACTACAGACGGGGGAGGCAGAGTGACAGGATGACCACAGACAGGGGGAAGCAGAGTGACAGGATGACCACAGACAGGGGGAAGCAGAGGGACAGGATAACTACAGACAGGGGAGGCAGATTGACAGGATGACCACAGACAGGGTGAAGCAGAGGGACACGATAACTACAGACAGGGGGAGGCAGAGGGACAGGATAACTACAGACAGGGGGAGGCAGAGGGACAGGATAACTATAGACAATGGGGAGGCAGAGGGACAGGATAACCACAGACAGGGGGAGGCAGAGGGACAGGATAACTACAGACAGGGGGAAGCAGAGTGACAGGATGACCACAGACAGGGGGAAGCAGAGTGACAGGATGACCACAGACAGGGGGAAGCAGAGGGACAGGATAACTACAGACAGGGGAGGCAGATTGACAGGATGACCACAGACAGGGTGAAGCAGAGGGACACGATAACTACAGACAGGGGGAGGCAGAGGGACAGGATAACTACAGACAGGGGGAGGCAGAGGGACAGGATAACTATAGACAATGGGGAGGCAGAGGGACAGGATAACTAGAGACGGGGGAGGCAGAGTGACAGGATAACTACAGACGGGGGAGGCAGAGGGACAGGATGACCACAGACAGGGGGAAGCAGAGGGACAGGATAACTACAGACAGGGGGAGGCAGAGGGACAGGCTAACCACAGACAGGGGGAGGCAGAGGGACAGGCTAACCACAGACAGGGGGAGGCAGAGGGACAGGCTAACCACAGACAGGGGGAGGCAGAGGGACAGGCTAACCACAGACAGGGGGAGGCAGAGGGACAGGCTAACCACAGACAGGGGGAGGCAGAGGGACAGGATAACCACAGACAGGGGGAGGCAGAGGGACAGGATAACCAAAGACAGGGGGAGGCAGAGTAACCAGACAACTACAGAGTGAGAGGGAGGCAGTGACAGAATAACTATGCACGGAGTGGGGGTCAAAGTGACAGGCTAACCACAGACAGGGGGAGGCAGAGGGACAGGCTAACCACAGACAGGGGGAGGCAGAGGGACAGGCTAACCACAGACAGGGGGAGGCAGAGGGACAGGCTAACCACAGACAGGGGGAGGCAGAGGGACAGGCTAACCACAGACAGGGGGAGGCAGAGGGACAGGCTAACCACAGACAGGGGGAGGCAGAGGGACAGGCTAACCACAGACAGGGGGAGGGAGAGGGACAGGCTAACCACAGACAGGGGGAGGCAGAGTAACCAGACAACTACAGAGTGAGAGGGAGGCAGAGGGACAGGCTAACCACAGACAGGGGGAGGCAGAGGGACAGGCTAACCACAGACAGGGGGAGGCAGAGGGACAGGATAACCACAGACAGGGGGAGGCAGAGGGACAGGATAACCAAAGACAGGGGGAGGCAGAGTAACCAGACAACTACAGAGTGAGAGGGAGGCAGTGACAGAATAACTATGCACGGAGTGGGGGTCAAAGTGACAGGCTAACCGCAGACAGGGGGAGGCAGAGTGACAGGCTAACCGCAGACAGGGGGAGGCAGAGTGACAGGCTAACCGCAGACAGGGGGAGGCAGAGGGACAGGCTAACCGCAGACAGGGGGAGGCAGAGTGACAGGCTAACCGCAGACAGGGGGAGGCAGAGGGACAGGCTAACCGCAGACAGGGGGAGGCAGAGGGACAGGCTAACCGCAGACAGGGGGAGGCAGAGGGACAGGCTAACCGCAGACAGCGGGAGGCAGAGGGACAGGCTAACCGCAGACAGCGGGAGGCAGAGGGACAGGCTAACCGCAGACAGCGGGAGGCAGAGGGACAGGCTAACCGCAGACAGGGGGAGGCAGAGGGACAGGCTAACCGCAGACAGGGGGAGGCAGAGGGACAGGCTAACCGCAGACAGGGGGAGGCAGAGTAACCAGACAACTGCAGAGTGAGAGGGAGGCAGAGGGACAGGCTAACCACAGACAGGGGGAGGCAGAGGGACAGGCTAACCACAGACAGGGGGAGGCAGAGGGACAGGCTAACCACAGACAGGGGGAGGCAGAGGGACAGGATAACCACAGACAGGGGGAGGCAGAGGGACAGGATAACCACAGACAGGGGGAGGCAGAGGGACAGGATAACCACAGACAGGGGGAGGCAGAGGGACAGGATAACCACAGACAGGGGGAGGCAGAGGGACAGGATAACTACAGACAGGGGGAGGCAGAGTGACAGGATAACTACAGACAGGGGGAGGCAGAGTGACAGGATAACTACAGACAGGGGGAGGCAGAGTGACAGGATAACTACAGACAGGGGGAGGCAGAGTGACAGGATAACTACAGACAGGGGGAGGCAGAGTGACAGGATAACTACAGACAGGGGGAGGCAGAGGGACAGGATAACTACAGACAGGGGGAGGCAGAGGGACAGGATAACCACAGACAGGGGGAGGCAGAGGGACAGGATAACCATAGACAGGGGGAGGCAGAGGGACAGGATAACCCCAGACAGTGGGAGGCAGAGTGACAGGATAACTACAGACAGGGGGAGGCAGAGGGACAGGATAACTACAGACAATGGGGAGGCAGAGGGACAGGATAACTACAGACAGGAGGAGGCAGAGGGACAGGATACCTACAGACAATGGGGAGGCAGAGGGACAGGATAACTACAGACAGGGGGAGGCAGAGGGACAGGATAACCCCAGACAGTGGGAGGCAGAGTGACAGGATAACTACAGACAGGGGGAGGCAGAGGGACAGGATAACTACAGACAATGGGGAGGCAGAGGGACAGGATAACTACAGACAGGAGGAGGCAGAGGGACAGGATACCTACAGACAATGGGGAGGCAGAGGGACAGGATAACTACAGACAATGGGGAGGCAGAGGGACAGGATAACTACAGACAGGAGGAGGCAGAGGGACAGGATAACCACAGACAGGGGGAGGCAGAGGGACAGAATAACTACAGACAATGGGGAGGCAGAGGGACAGGATAACTACAGACGGGGGAGGCAGAGTGACAGGATAACTACAGACAATGGGGAGGCAGAGGGACAGGATAACTACAGACAGGAGGAGGCAGAGGGACAGGATAACCACAGACAGGGGGAGGCAGAGGGACAGGATAACTACAGACGGGGGAGGCAGAGTGACAGGATGACCACAGACAGGGGGAAGCAGAGTGACAGGATGACCACAGACAGGGGGAAGCAGAGGGACAGGATAACTACAGACAGGGGAGGCAGATTGACAGGATGACCACAGACAGGGTGAAGCAGAGGGACACGATAACTACAGACAGGGGGAGGCAGAGGGACAGGATAACTACAGACAGGGGGAGGCAGAGGGACAGGATAACTATAGACAATGGGGAGGCAGAAGGACAGGATAACCACAGACAGGGGGAGGCAGAGGGACAGGATAACTACAGACAGGGGGAAGCAGAGTGACAGGATGACCACAGACAGGGGGAAGCAGAGTGACAGGATGACCACAGACAGGGGGAAGCAGAGGGACAGGATAACTACAGACAGGGGAGGCAGATTGACAGGATGACCACAGACAGGGTGAAGCAGAGGGACACGATAACTACAGACAGGGGGAGGCAGAGGGACAGGATAACTACAGACAGGGGGAGGCAGAGGGACAGGATAACTATAGACAATGGGGAGGCAGAGGGACAGGATAACTAGAGACGGGGGAGGCAGAGTGACAGGATAACTACAGACGGGGGAGGCAGAGGGACAGGATGACCACAGACAGGGGGAAGCAGAGGGACAGGATAACTACAGACAGGGGGAAGCAGAGGGACAGGATAACCACAGACAGGGGAGGCAGAGGGACAGGATAACTACAGATGGGGGAGGCAGAGTGACAGGATGACCACAGACAGGGGGAAGCAGAGGGACAGGATAACTACAGACAGGGGGAGGCAGAGGGACAGGATAACTACAGACGAGGGACAGGATAACTACAGACGGGGGAGGCAGAGTGACAGGATGACCACAGACAGGGGGAAGCAGAGGGACAGGATAACTACAAAGAGGCGGAGTGACAGGATATCTGCAGCCCGTTGGATAATTAGATGCCAGTGCTGTACCTAGACACTGGTAATAAGCTTATCTCCTGCATGTTCGCCTATCCCCAGAAACAGATATATGTCCTTATAGATCCGCTGCTGAAATTGCCAGAATTTCAACTCGACAAAACACATAATGGCAATTGTGGGAAGTGCTCCCTTGCTGCAGGGGTATCACAGATAAGATATTGTCCAGCACTTGGGGGAGCTTTGCTGGAAATTGCTTAAAGGATATTTCTGTGCTGCCACTTCCCTCAAAAAGATTATATATAAACATACGCATACATACAGGCAGGGAACACGCTTAGCAGAATCACATACATTTTCCCCATAGCACATAATGGAAAACACATGCGATTCTGCTTAGTGGGTTCTCTGCCACATACACATATGCAGAGCAAAGTCCTTGTCACACAGTAACAGCTGTATAGTGGTGAGGTAAGCAGAGAAGGGTGAGGCATCCAATTATATGGAGGTATGGATCAGCCTATATACAGTTTATGGCACACAGGTGACATCAGCAGAGGGTGATAAGATGGAGAAACATTCCAAATGTCACCTGTGTTACATAAAAAGGCCAAATATAGCCACAACTTTAAAACCACTGAATGGTAAAGTGAATAAAGTGGGAGGCTGAAGGTGGTGAATTCACAGACTGTCACCTGCTCCCAGGAACACACACCAATCACAATGCTGATTGATTTCCAGGCAAAATTGATAGAAATTACAGATTGGACAGGTCGATAAATTTGTGGTAGTAAAGGGGCAGTATCTATGCCTGGGGTCTAGAGCCGGTGACGCTTGCCCCCCCCCCCCCCACACACACACACACTGCTCCCGAAGACCATGGCTGGGGATGGGGCTGGGGATTCCTGAAAGGTTTCCCTCAGCCACTCACTATACAGTATAATAATTTGGTAGGACATCATGCTGGGTACACATAATGCAATTTCCCCTCCAACTGACAGGATCTGACAATTATATCCTAAATGTCTGTTTTGCTCCCGATCGACAACGGTATCGATCAGGCGCACTTTGGATGCAGATAATAATGGGGACAGCTGACAATGGTAATGAAGGGGAAAGTGAAGTATTCACCCAGCAGGGCACAGGGCTGGGCTCATACCTGTTCCCCAGAGCTGCTCCATGCTCTGTACACACACTGCTGCTTCATCCAAAGTCACCTGTAGCAGGGAAAGAAAGGGGAGCGGTGCTGTGAGATGCAGGATGCCTGCAGATATTCTGCTGTCTCAACTTGTGCCTGTCCCCAGACACTGCACCGGCCCTGGTCTGAGAGGGGATTCTGGGCAGCTGTAATCCCCCCTGCGTTTGCCTATGGGGGGGGAGGGGGGGGGGGCAGTGAAAGGTATCAGTGCGTTGCTCAGGCACTACACAGTCATACAATATTTAGGACACTGCAGGATGTAGAATCTATATTTAGCTTCTCATCCGCTGCATGCAGCAAACTGTGATTTCTGTTTTCATTAATTGTCCGGTACCAAATCACTAACCCAGCCAATAGTTATCCGCCAAGTACTACCCACTGACCATCCAATTTTCACCCATCACGTGTCATGTGACAACCCATCATCAACTAACTGCCAAAGGCATACCTAGGCTTCCATAGTTATGCTGGTTCTCACAGCACAGTACTGCCAGGCCACAGTACAACATTCTATACACAAAGAGCGCTCCATACACAGGCAGCAGGTGCAGCTGACAGTATGATCCCCCAGCAGAGACAATAAAGGGGAATACATACCTGCAGGAGAACATAAAGGGCCTATATATAGAAACATTGTAAAGTGTGACGTCACGTAGAGAACTATTACCACCCCAGAGGGTGACACTGCTGTGTATCATGTGACACGAAGAGGAGTCCCTGGATGTAATGTATATACCATGTCACGCACAGTACACACTGTAATCTTCAGAGCATGACATGCAACACTACCATATACACCAAAACAACAGAATTACTTACTGACACAAAGGACAAGAGAAGCTCTACTGTGCAGCCCCCATACATACAGAATAAGAGCAGATACTGAGAATTACACCCAGCATACAGGACAAGAGAAGCACTACTGTGCAGCCTCCATACATACAGAATAAGAGCAGATACTGAGAATTACACCCCGCATACAGGACAAGAGAAGCTCTACTGTGCAGCCCCCATACATACAGAATAAGAGCAGATACTGAGAATTACACCCAGCATACAGGACAAGAGAAGTGCTACTGTGCAGCCTTCATACATACAGAATAAGAGCAGATACTGAGAATTACTCCCGTCATAAAGGACAAGAGAAGCGCTACTGTGCAGCCTCCATACATACAGAATAAGAGCAGATACTGAGAATTACACCCGGCATACAGGACAAGAGAAGCTCTACTGTGCAGCCCCCATACATACAGAATAAGAGCAGATACTGAGAATTACACCCAGCATACAGGACAAGAGAAGCGCTACTGTGCAGCCTCCATACATACAGAATAAGAGCAGATACTGAGAATTACACCCGGCATACAGGACAAGAGAAGCGCTACTGTGCAGCCTCCATACATACAGAATAAGAGCAGATACTGAGAATTACACCCGGCATACAGGACAAGAGAAGCCATACTGTGCAGCCTCCATACATACAGAATAAGAGCAGATACTGAGAATTACACCTGGCATACAGGACAAGAGAAGCCATACTGTGCAGCCTCCATACATACAGAATAAGAGCAGATACTGAGAATTACACCCGGCACACAGGACAAGAGAAGCGCTACTGTGCAGCCTCCATACATACAGAATAAGAGCAGATACTGAGAGTTACACCCGGCATACAGGACAAGAGAAGCCATACTGTGCAGCCTCCATACATACAGAATAAGAGCAGATACTGAGAGTTACACCCGCATATAGGGCAAGAGAAGTGCTACTGTGCAGCCTCCATACATACAGAATAAGAGCAGATACTGAGAATTACACCCGGCATACAGGACAAGAGAAGCTCTACTGTGCAGCCCCCATACATACAGAATAAGAGCAGATACTGAGAGTTACACCTGGCATACAGGACAAGAGAAGCGCTACTGTGCAGCCTCCATACATACAGAATAAGAGCAGATACTGAGAATTACACCCGGCATACAGGACAAGAGAAGCTCTACTGTGCAGAGTCCATACATACAGAATAAGAGCAGATACTGAGAATTACACCCAGCATACAGGACAAGAGAAGCGCTACTGTGCAGCCTCCATACATACAGAATAAGAGCAGATACTGAGAATTACACCTGGCATACAGGACAAGAGAAGCTCTACTGTGCAGCCTCCATACATACAGAATAAGAGCAGATACTGAGAATTACACCCGGCATACAGGACAAGAGAAGCTCTACTGTGCAGCCTCCATACATACAGAATAAGAGCAGATACTGAGTTACACCTGGCATACAGGACAAGAGAAGCGCTACTGTGCAGCCTCCATACATACAGAATAAGAGCAGATACTGAGAATTACACCCGGCATACAGGACAAGAGAAGCTCTACTGTGCAGCCTCCATACATACAAAATAAGAGCAGATACTGAGAATTACACCCGGCATACAGGACAAGAGAAGCCCTACTGTGCAGCCTCCATACATACAGAATAAGAGCAGATACTGGGAATTACACCCGGCATACAGGACAAGAGAAGCCCTACTGTGCAGCCTCCATACATACAGAATAAGAGCAGATACTGAGAATTACACCCGGCATACAGGACAAGAGAAGCGCTACTGTGCAGCCTCCATACATGCAGAATAAGAGCAGATACTGAGAATTACACCCGGCATACAGGACAAGAGAAGCCCTACTGTGCAGCCTCCATCCATACAGAATAAGAGCAGATACTGAGAATTACACCCAGCATACAGGACAAGAGAAGCCATACTGTGCAGCCCCCATACATACAGAATAGGAGCAGATACTGAGAATTACACCCGGCATACAGGACAAGAGAAGCGCTACTGTGCAGCCTCCATACATACAGAATAAGAGCAGATACTGGGAATTACACCCGGCATACAGGACAAGAGAAGCCCTACTGCGCAGCCTCCATACATACAGAATAAGAGCAGATACTGAGAATTACACCTGGCATACAGGACAAGAGAAGCGCTACTGTGCAGCCTCCATACATACAGAATAAGAGCAGATACTGAGAATTACACCCGGCATACAGGACAAGAGAAGTCATACTGTGCAGCCTCCATACACACAGAATAAGAGCAGATACTGAGAATTACACCCGGTATACAGGACAAGAGAAGCCCTACTGTGCAGCCTCCATACATACAGAATAAGAGCAGATACTGAGAATTACACCCAGCATACAGGACAAGAGAAGCTCTACTGTGCAGCCCCCATACATACAGAATAAGAGCAGATACTGAGAATTACACCCGGCATACAGGACAAGAGACGTGCTACTGTGCAGCCTCCATACATACAGAATAAGAGCAGATACTGAGAATTACACCCGGCATACAGGACAAGAGAAGCACTACTGTGCAGCCGCCATACATACAGAATAAGAGCCGATACTGAGAATTACACCCGGCATACAGGACAAGAGAAGCGCTACTGTGCAGCCTCCATACATACAGAATAAGAGCAGATACTGAGAATTACACCCAGCATACAGGACAAGAGAAGCGCTACTGTGCAGCCTCCATACATACAGAATAAGAGCAGATACTGAGAGTTACACCCGGCATACAGGACAAGAGAAGTCATACTGTGCAGCCTCTATACACACAGAATAAGAGCAGATACTGAGAGTTACACCCGCATATAGGGCAAGAGAAGTGCTACTGTGCAGCCTCCATACATACAGAATAAGAGCAGATACTGAGAATTACACCCGGCATACAGGACAAGAGAAGTCATACTGTGCAGCCTCCATACACACAGAATAAGAGCAGATACTGAGAATTACACCCGGCATACAGGACAAGAGAAGCGCTACTGTGCAGCCTCCATACATACAGAATAAGGGAAGATACTGAGAATTACACCCGGCATACAGGACAAGAGAAGCTCTACTGTGCAGCCCCCATACATACAGAATAAGAGCAGATACTGAGAGTTACACCCGGCATACAGGACAAGAGAAGCGCTACTGTGCAGCCTCCATACATACAGAATAAGAGCAGATACTGAGAGTTACACCCGGCATACAGGACAAGAGAAGTCATACTGTGCAGCCTCCATACACACAGAATAAGAGCAGATACTGAGAATTACACCCGGCATACAGGACAAGAGAAGCCATACTGTGCAGCCCCCATACATACAGAATAAGAGCAGATACTGAGAATTACACCCAGCATACAGGACAAGAGAAGTGCTACTGTGCAGCCTTCATACATACAGAATAAGAGCAGATACTGAGAATTACTCCCGTCATAAAGGACAAGAGAAGCGCTACTGTGCAGCCTCCATACATACAGAATAAGAGCAGATACTGAGAATTACACCCGGCATACAGGACAAGAGAAGCTCTACTGTGCAGCCCCCATACATACAGAATAAGAGCAGATACTGAGAATTACACCCAGCATACAGGACAAGAGAAGCGCTACTGTGCAGCCTCCATACATACAGAATAAGAGCAGATACTGAGAATTACACCCGGCATACAGGACAAGAGAAGCGCTACTGTGCAGCCTCCATACATACAGAATAAGAGCAGATACTGAGAATTACACCCGGCATACAGGACAAGAGAAGCCATACTGTGCAGCCTCCATACATACAGAATAAGAGCAGATACTGAGAATTACACCTGGCATACAGGACAAGAGAAGCCATACTGTGCAGCCTCCATACATACAGAATAAGAGCAGATACTGAGAATTACACCCGGCACACAGGACAAGAGAAGCGCTACTGTGCAGCCTCCATACATACAGAATAAGAGCAGATACTGAGAGTTACACCCGGCATACAGGACAAGAGAAGCCATACTGTGCAGCCTCCATACATACAGAATAAGAGCAGATACTGAGAGTTACACCCGCATATAGGGCAAGAGAAGTGCTACTGTGCAGCCTCCATACATACAGAATAAGAGCAGATACTGAGAATTACACCCGGCATACAGGACAAGAGAAGCTCTACTGTGCAGCCCCCATACATACAGAATAAGAGCAGATACTGAGAGTTACACCTGGCATACAGGACAAGAGAAGCGCTACTGTGCAGCCTCCATACATACAGAATAAGAGCAGATACTGAGAATTACACCCGGCATACAGGACAAGAGAAGCTCTACTGTGCAGAGTCCATACATACAGAATAAGAGCAGATACTGAGAATTACACCCAGCATACAGGACAAGAGAAGCGCTACTGTGCAGCCTCCATACATACAGAATAAGAGCAGATACTGAGAATTACACCTGGCATACAGGACAAGAGAAGCTCTACTGTGCAGCCTCCATACATACAGAATAAGAGCAGATACTGAGAATTACACCCGGCATACAGGACAAGAGAAGCTCTACTGTGCAGCCTCCATACATACAGAATAAGAGCAGATACTGAGTTACACCTGGCATACAGGACAAGAGAAGCGCTACTGTGCAGCCTCCATACATACAGAATAAGAGCAGATACTGAGAATTACACCCGGCATACAGGACAAGAGAAGCTCTACTGTGCAGCCTCCATACATACAGAAGAGCAGATACTGAGAATTACACCCGGCATACAGGACAAGAGAAGCCCTACTGTGCAGCCTCCATACATACAGAATAAGAGCAGATACTGGGAATTACACCCGGCATACAGGACAAGAGAAGCCCTACTGTGCAGCCTCCATACATACAGAATAAGAGCAGATACTGAGAATTACACCCGGCATACAGGACAAGAGAAGCGCTACTGTGCAGCCTCCATACATGCAGAATAAGAGCAGATACTGAGAATTACACCCGGCATACAGGACAAGAGAAGCCCTACTGTGCAGCCTCCATCCATACAGAATAAGAGCAGATACTGAGAATTACACCCAGCATACAGGACAAGAGAAGCCATACTGTGCAGCCCCCATACATACAGAATAAGAGCAGATACTGAGAATTACACCCGGCATACAGGACAAGAGAAGCGCTACTGTGCAGCCTCCATACATACAGAATAAGAGCAGATACTGGGAATTACACCCGGCATACAGGACAAGAGAAGCCCTACTGCGCAGCCTCCATACATACAGAATAAGAGCAGATACTGAGAATTACACCTGGCATACAGGACAAGAGAAGCGCTACTGTGCAGCCTCCATACATACAGAATAAGAGCAGATACTGAGAATTACACCCGGCATACAGGACAAGAGAAGTCATACTGTGCAGCCTCCATACACACAGAATAAGAGCAGATACTGAGAATTACACCCGGTATACAGGACAAGAGAAGCCCTACTGTGCAGCCTCCATACATACAGAATAAGAGCAGATACTGAGAATTACACCCAGCATACAGGACAAGAGAAGCTCTACTGTGCAGCCCCCATACATACAGAATAAGAGCAGATACTGAGAATTACACCCGGCATACAGGACAAGAGACGTGCTACTGTGCAGCCTCCATACATACAGAATAAGAGCAGATACTGAGAATTACACCCGGCATACAGGACAAGAGAAGCACTACTGTGCAGCCGCCATACATACAGAATAAGAGCCGATACTGAGAATTACACCCGGCATACAGGACAAGAGAAGCGCTACTGTGCAGCCTCCATACATACAGAATAAGAGCAGATACTGAGAATTACACCCAGCATACAGGACAAGAGAAGCGCTACTGTGCAGCCTCCATACATACAGAATAAGAGCAGATACTGAGAGTTACACCCGGCATACAGGACAAGAGAAGTCATACTGTGCAGCCTCTATACACACAGAATAAGAGCAGATACTGAGAGTTACACCCGCATATAGGGCAAGAGAAGTGCTACTGTGCAGCCTCCATACATACAGAATAAGAGCAGATACTGAGAATTACACCCGGCATACAGGACAAGAGAAGTCATACTGTGCAGCCTCCATACACACAGAATAAGAGCAGATACTGAGAATTACACCCGGCATACAGGACAAGAGAAGCGCTACTGTGCAGCCTCCATACATACAGAATAAGGGAAGATACTGAGAATTACACCCGGCATACAGGACAAGAGAAGCTCTACTGTGCAGCCCCCATACATACAGAATAAGAGCAGATACTGAGAGTTACACCCGGCATACAGGACAAGAGAAGCGCTACTGTGCAGCCTCCATACATACAGAATAAGAGCAGATACTGAGAGTTACACCCGGCATACAGGACAAGAGAAGTCATACTGTGCAGCCTCCATACACACAGAATAAGAGCAGATACTGAGAATTACACCCGGCATACAGGACAAGAGAAGCCATACTGTGCAGCCCCATACATACAGAATAAGAGCAGATACTGAGAATTACACCCGGCATACAGGACAAGAGAAGCGCTACTGTGCAGCCTCCATACATACAGAATAAGAGCAGATACTGAGAATGACACCCGGCATACAGGGCAAGAGGACAAGAGAAGCGCTACTGTGCAGCCTCCATACATACAGAATAAGGGCAGATACTGAGCGTTACACCCGGCATACAGGACAAGAGAAACACTACTGTGCAGCCTCCATACATACAGAATAAGAGCCGATACTGAGAATGACACCCGGCATACAGGGCAAGAGAAGCGCTACTGTGCAGCCTCCATACATACAGAATAAGAGCAGATACTGAGAATGACACCCGGCATACAGGACAAGAGAAGCGCTACTGTGCAGCCTCCATACATACAGAATAAGAGCAGATACTGAGAATTACACCCAGCATACAGGACAAGAGAAGCGCTACTGTGCAGCCTCCATACATACAGAATAAGAGCAGATACTGGGAATTACACCCGGCATACAGGACAAGAGAAGCCCTACTGTGCAGCCTCCATACATACAGAATAAGAGCAGATACTGGGAATTACACCCGGCATACAGGACAAGAGAAGCCCTACTGTGCAGCCTCCATACATACAGAATAAGAGCAGATACTGAGAATTACACCCGGCATACAGGACAAGAGAAGCGCTACTGTGCAGCCTCCATACATGCAGAATAAGAGCAGATACTGAGAATTACACCCGGCATACAGGACAAGAGAAGCCCTACTGTGCAGCCTCCATCCATACAGAATAAGAGCAGATACTGAGAATTACACCCAGCATACAGGACAAGAGAAGCCATACTGTGCAGCCCCCATACATACAGAATAAGAGCAGATACTGAGAATTACACCCGGCATACAGGACAAGAGAAGCGCTACTGTGCAGCCTCCATACATACAGAATAAGAGCAGATACTGGGAATTACACCCGGCATACAGGACAAGAGAAGCCCTACTGCGCAGCCTCCATACATACAGAATAAGAGCAGATACTGAGAATTACACCTGGCATACAGGACAAGAGAAGCGCTACTGTGCAGCCTCCATACATACAGAATAAGAGCAGATACTGAGAATTACACCCGGCATACAGGACAAGAGAAGTCATACTGTGCAGCCTCCATACACACAGAATAAGAGCAGATACTGAGAATTACACCCGGTATACAGGACAAGAGAAGCCCTACTGTGCAGCCTCCATACATACAGAATAAGAGCAGATACTGAGAATTACACCCAGCATACAGGACAAGAGAAGCTCTACTGTGCAGCCCCCATACATACAGAATAAGAGCAGATACTGAGAATTACACCCGGCATACAGGACAAGAGACGTGCTACTGTGCAGCCTCCATACATACAGAATAAGAGCAGATACTGAGAATTACACCCGGCATACAGGACAAGAGAAGCACTACTGTGCAGCCGCCATACATACAGAATAAGAGCAGATACTGAGAATTACACCCGGCATACAGGACAAGAGAAGCGCTACTGTGCAGCCTCCATACATACAGAATAAGAGCAGATACTGAGAATTACACCCAGCATACAGGACAAGAGAAGCGCTACTGTGCAGCCTCCATACATACAGAATAAGAGCAGATACTGAGAGTTACACCCGGCATACAGGACAAGAGAAGTCATACTGTGCAGCCTCCATACACACAGAATAAGAGCAGATACTGAGAATTACACCCGGCATACAGGACAAGAGAAGCGCTACTGTGCAGCCTCCATACATACAGAATAAGGGCAGATACTGAGAATTACACCCGGCATACAGGACAAGAGAAGCTCTACTGTGCAGCCTCCATACATACAGAATAAGAGCAGATACTGAGAATTACACCCAGCATACAGGACAAGAGAAGCGCTACTGTGCAGCCTCCATACATACAGAATAAGAGCAGATACTGAGAATTACACCCAGCATACAGGACAAGAGAAGCGCTACTGTGCAGCCTCCATACATACAGAATAAGAGCAGATACTGAGAGTTACACCCGGCATACAGGACAAGAGAAGTCATACTGTGCAGCCTCCATACACACAGAATAAGAGCAGATACTGAGAATTACACCCGGCATACAGGACAAGAGAAGCCATACTGTGCAGCCCCCATACATACAGAATAAGAGCAGATACTGAGAATTACACCCGGCATACAGAACAAGAGAAGTGCTACTGTGCAGCCTCCATACATACAGAATAAGGGCAGATACTGAGAATTACACCCGGCATACAGGACAAGAGAAGCGCTACTGTGCAGCCTCCATACATACAGAATAATGGCAGATACTGAGAATTACACCCGGCATACAGGACAAGAGAAGCTCTACTGTGCAGCCTCCATACATACAGAATAAGAGCCGATACTGAGAATGACACCCGGCATACAGGGCAAGAGAAGCGCTACTGTGCAGCCTCCATACATACAGAATAAGAGCAGATACTGAGAATGACACCCGGCATACAGGACAAGAGAAGCGCTACTGTGCAGCCTCCATACATACAGAATAAGAGCAGATACTGAGAATTACACCCAGCATACAGGACAAGAGAAGCGCTACTGTGCAGCCTCCATACATACAGAATAAGAGCAGATACTGAGAGTTACACCCGGCATACAGGACAAGAGGACAAGAGGACAAGAGAAGCGCTACTGTGCAGCCTCCATACATACAGAATAAGAGCAGATACTGAGAGTTACACCCGGCATACAGGACAAGAGAAGTCATACTGTGCAGCCTCCATACACACAGAATAAGAGCAGATACTGAGAGTTACACCCGCATATAGGGCAAGAGAAGTGCTACTGTGCAGCCTCCATACATACAGAATAAGAGCAGATACTGAGAATTACACCCGGCATACAGGACAAGAGAAGTCATACTGTGCAGCCTCCATACACACAGAATAAGAGCAGATACTGAGAATTACACCCGGCATACAGGACAAGAGAAGCTCTACTGTGCAGCCTCCATACATACAGAATAAGAGCAGATACTGAGAATTACACCCGGCATACAGGACAAGAGAAGCGCTAATGTGCAGCCTCCATACATACAGAATAAGAGCAGATACTGAGAATTACAACCGACATACAGGACAAGAGAAGCGCTACTGTGCAGCCTCCATACATACAGAATAAGGGCAGATACTGGGAATTACACCCCGCATACAGGACAAGAGACGTGCTACTGTGCAGCCTCCATACATACAGAATAAGAGCAGATACTGGGAATTACACCCCGCATACAGGACAAGAGACGTGCTACTGTGCAGCCTCCATACATACAGAATAAGAGCAGATACTGAGAGTTACACCCGGCATACAGGACAAGAGAAGTCATACTGTGCAGCCTCCATACACACAGAATAAGAGCAGATACTGAGAGTTACACCCGCATATAGGGCAAGAGAAGTGCTACTGTGCAGCCTCCATACATACAGAATAAGAGCAGATACTGAGAATTACACCCGGCATACAGGACAAGAGAAGTCATACTGTGCAGCCTCCATACACACAGAATAAGAGCAGATACTGAGAATTACACCCGGCATACAGGACAGGAGAAGCGCTACTGTGCAGCCTCCATACATACAGAATAAGAGCAGATACTGAGAGTTACACCCGGCATACAGGACAAGAGAAGCGCTACTGTGCAGCCTCCATACATACAGAATAATGGCAGATACTGAGAATTACACCCGGCATACAGGACAAGAGAAGCTCTACTGTGCAGCCTCCATACATACAGAATAAGAGCAGATACTGAGAATTACACCCAGCATACAGGACAAGAGAAGCGCTACTGTGCAGCCTCCATACATACAGAATAAGAGCAGATACTGAGAATTACACCCAGCATACAGGACAAGAGAAGCGCTACTGTGCAGCCTCCATACATACAGAATAAGAGCAGATACTGAGAGTTACACCCGGCATACAGGACAACAGAAGTCATACTGTGCAGCCTCCATACACACAGAATAAGAGCAGATACTGAGAATTACACCCGGCATACAGGACAGGAGAAGCGCTACTGTGCAGCCTCCATACATACAGAATAAGAGCAGATACTGAGAGTTACACCCGGCATACAGGACAAGAGAAGCGCTACTGTGCAGCCTCCATACATACAGAATAATGGCAGATACTGAGAATTACACCCGGCATACAGGACAAGAGAAGCTCTACTGTGCAGCCTCCATACATACAGAATAAGAGCAGATACTGAGAATGACGCCCGGCATACAGGGCAAGAGGACAAGAGAAGCGCTACTGTGCAGCCTCCATACATACAGAATAAGGGCAGATACTGAGCGTTACACCCGGCATACAGGACAAGAGAAACACTACTGTGCAGCCTCCATACATACAGAATAGGAGCCGATACTGAGAATGACACCCGGCATACAGGGCAAGAGAAGCGCTACTGTGCAGCCTCCATACATACAGAATAAGAGCAGATACTGAGAATGACACCCGGCATACAGGACAAGAGAAGCCCTACTGTGCAGCCTCCATACATACAGAATAAGAGCAGATACTGGGAATTACACCCGGCATACAGGGCAAGAGAAGCGCTACTGTGCAGCCTCCATACATACAGAATAAGAGCAGATACTGAGAATGACACCCGGCATACAGGACAAGAGAAGCCCTACTGTGCAGCCTCCATACATACAGAATAAGAGCAGATACTGAGAATTACACCCGGCATACAGGACAAGAGGACAAGAGAAGCGCTACTGTGCAGCCTTCATACATACAGAATAAGAGCAGATATTGAGAATTACACCCAGCATACAGGACAAGAGAAGCGCTACTGTGCAGCCTCCATACATACAGAATAAGAGCAGATACTGAGAATTACACCCGGCATACAGGACAAGAGAAGTCATACTGTGCAGCCTCCATACACACAGAATAAGAGCAGATACTGAGAGTTACACCCGCATATAGGGCAAGAGAAGTGCTACTGTGCAGCCTCCATACATACAGAATAAGAGCAGATACTGAGAATTACACCCGGCATACAGGACAAGAGAAGTCATACTGTGCAGCCTCCATACACACAGAATAAGAGCAGATACTGAGAATTACACCCGGCATACAGGACAAGAGAAGCGCTACTGTGCAGCCTCCATACATACAGAATAAGGGAAGATACTGAGAATTACACCCGGCATACAGGACAAGAGAAGCTCTACTGTGCAGCCTCCATACTTACAGAATAAGAGCAGATACTGAGAATTACACCCGGCATACAGGACAAGAGAAGTGCTACTGTGCAGCCTCCATACATACAGAATAAGAGCAGATACTGAGAGTTACACCCGGCATACAGGACAAGAGAAGCGCTACTGTGCAGCCTCCATACATACAGAATAAGAGCAGATACTGAGAATTACACCCAGCATACAGGACAAGAGAAGCGCTACTGTGCAGCCTCCATACATACAGAATAAGAGCAGATACTGAGAGTTACACCCGGCATACAGGACAAGAGAAGTCATACTGTGCAGCCTCCATACACACAGAATAAGAGCAGATACTGAGAGTTACACCCGCATATAGGGCAAGAGAAGTGCTACTGTGCAGCCTCCATACATACAGAATAAGAGCAGATACTGAGAATTACACCCGGCATACAGGACAAGAGAAGTCATACTGTGCAGCCTCCATACACACAGAATAAGAGCAGATACTGAGAATTACACCCGGCATACAGGACAAGAGAAGCGCTACTGTGCAGCCTCCATACATACAGAATAAGGGAAGATACTGAGAATTACACCCGGCATACAGGACAAGAGAAGCTCTACTGTGCAGCCTCCATACATACAGAATAAGAGCAGATACTGAGAATTACACCCGGCATACAGGACAAGAGGACAAGAGAAGCGCTACTGTGCAGCCTTCATACATACAGAATAAGAGCAGATACTGAGAATTACACCCAGCATACAGGACAAGAGAAGCGCTACTGTGCAGCCTCCATACATACAGAATAAGAGCAGATACTGAGAATTACACCCGGCATACAGGACAAGAGAAGTCATACTGTGCAGCCTCCATACACACAGAATAAGAGCAGATACTGAGAGTTACACCCGCATATAGGGCAAGAGAAGTGCTACTGTGCAGCCTCCATACATACAGAATAAGAGCAGATACTGAGAATTACACCCGGCATACAGGACAAGAGAAGTCATACTGTGCAGCCTCCATACACACAGAATAAGAGCAGATACTGAGAATTACACCCGGCATACAGGACAAGAGAAGCGCTACTGTGCAGCCTCAATACATACAGAATAAGGGAAGATACTGAGAATTACACCCGGCATACAGGACAAGAGAAGCTCTACTGTGCAGCCTCCATACATACAGAATAAGAGCAGATACTGAGAATTACACCCAGCATACAGGACAAGAGACGTGCTACTGTGCAGCCTCCATACATACAGAATAAGAGCAGATACTGAGAATTACACCCAGCATACAGGACAAGAGAAGCGCTACTGTGCAGCCTCCATACATACAGAATAAGAGCAGATACTGAGAATTACACCCAGCATACAGGACAAGAGAAGCGCTACTGTGCAGCCTCCATACATACAGAATAAGAGCAGATACTGAGAGTTACACCCGGCATACAGGACAAGAGAAGTCATACTGTGCAGCCTCCATACACACAGAATAAGAGCAGATACTGAGAGTTACACCCGCATATAGGGCAAGAGAAGTGCTACTGTGCAGCCTCCATACATACAGAATAAGAGCAGATACTGAGAATTACACCCGGCATACAGGACAAGAGAAGTCATACTGTGCAGCCTCCATACACACAGAATAAGAGCAGATACTGAGAATTACACCCGGCATACAGGACAAGAGAAGCGCTACTGTGCAGCCTCCATACATACAGAATAAGAGCAGATACTGAGAGTTACACCCGGCATACAGGACAAGAGAAGCCATACTGTGCAGCCTCCATACATACAGAATAAGAGCAGATACTGAGAATTACACCCGGCACACAGGACAAGAGAAGCGCTACTGTGCAGCCTCCATACATACAGAATAAGAGCAGATACTGAGAATTACACCCGGCATACAGGACAAGAGAAGCCCTACTGTGCAGCCTCCATACATACAGAATAAGAGCAGATACTGAGAATTACACCCGGCATACAGGACAAGAGAAGCGCTACTGTGCAGCCTCCATACATGCAGAATAAGAGCAGATACTGAGAATTACACCCGGCATACAGGACAAGAGAAGCGCTACTGTGCAGCCTCCATACATACAGAATAAGAGCAGATACTGAGAGTTACACTCGGCATACAGGACAAGAGAAGCGCTACTGTGCAGCCTCCATACATACAGAATAAGAGCAGATACTGAGAGTTACACCCGGCATACAGGACAAGAGAAGTCATACTGTGCAGCCTCCATACACACAGAATAAGAGCAGATACTGAGAGTTACACCCGGCATACAGGACAAGAGAAGTCATACTGTGCAGCCTCCATACACACAGAATAAGAGCAGATACTGAGAGTTACACCCGCATATAGGGCAAGAGAAGTGCTACTGTGCAGCCTCCATACATACAGAATAAGAGCAGATACTGAGAATTACACCCGGCATACAGGACAAGAGAAGCGCTACTGTGCAGCCTCCATACACACAGAATAAGAGCAGATACTGAGAATTACACCCGGCATACAGGACAAGAGAAGTCATACTGTGCAGCCTCCATACACACAGAATAAGAGCAGATACTGAGAATTACACCCGGCATACAGGACAAGAGAAGCGCTACTGGTGCCGCCTCCATACATACAGAATAAGAGCAGATACTGAGAATTACACCCGGCATACAGGACAAGAGAAGCGCTACTGTGCAGCCTCCATACATACAGAATAAGGGCAGATACTGAGAATTACACCCGGCATACAGGACAAGAGAAGCTCTACTGTGCAGCCTCCATACATACAGAATAAGAGCAGATACTGAGAATTACACCCGGCATACAGGACAAGAGAAGCACTACTGTGCAGCCTCCATACATACAGAATAAGAGCAGATACTGAGAATTACACCCGGCATACAGGACAAGAGAAGCGCTACTGTGCAGCCTCCCTACATACAGAATAAGAGCCGATACTGAGAATGACACCCGGCATACAGGGCAAGAGAAGCGCTACTGTGCAGCCTCCATACATACAGAATAAGAGCAGATACTGAGAATGACACCCGGCATACAGGACAAGAGAAGCGCTACTGTGCAGCCTCCATACATACAGAATAAGAGCAGATACTGGGAATTACACCCGGCATACAGGGCAAGAGAAGCTCTACTGTGCAGCCTCCATACATACAGAATAAGAGCAGATACTGAGAATTACACCCGGCATACAGGACAAGAGAAGCGCTACTGTGCAGCCTCCATACATACAGAATAAGAGCAGATACTGAGAATTACACCCGGCATACAGCACAAGAGAAGTCATACTGTGCAGCCTCCATACATACAGAATAAGAGCAGATACTGAGAGTTACACCTGGAATACAGGACAAGAGAAGCCATACTGTGCAGCCTCCATACATACAGAATAAGAGCAGATACTGAGAGTTACACCCGGCATACAGGACAAGAGAAGCGCTACTGTGCAGCCTCCATACATACAGAATAAGAGCAGATACTGAGAATTACACCCGGCATACAGGACAAGAGAAGCACTACTGTGCAGCCCTTATACATACAGAATAAGAGCAGATACTGAGAATTACACCCGGCATACAGGACAAGAGAAGCACTACTGTGCAGCCTCCATACATACAGAATAAGAGCAGATACTGGGAATTATGGATGTCGGATCACCAGAAATGATATAACAGATGGTTGATGAACATGGCGATAATACATAAACCACTAGAGAATGGTACACCAGTTCTTATTCAGTTAGGTAGATAATACTTAATGGACACCTGAAGTGACAGGGATATGGGGGTTGCCATATTTATTTCCTTTTAAACAATACCAATTGCTTGGCTATAGTTTAAAACAAACGACTAACACAAATTATAGTGCAAACCGATCCTGCCGGATGGATCAGTCCACATGTACGATAATAGCGTCCCCCCCCGAAGGATCACATAATTCTGGGGCAACAGGGAAGTTCCCTCTTCCTCTGTTAGTCACAAGCAGGAAGTAGAAGAAAGTTTTAGCACATTCTTGTGGCATTCCACATGTCCAGCAGAGATTCCGATCTGAGATCCTCTGAACATCTGTGAGGAGCAGCTGAGCAATTCCTTGCCCATGAAGCCCCCAGTGGTATGATCCTCATCAGCTGTTCTCATCTCATGCTGACCACATATACTGCTCATTGCATTGATCTCATTGATGGAACAAACCAAAACACCTGGGAGTGACTACAGATAAGGCAAAACAAACCAGAAACCAGAGAGGGCTTTTAACCACTGACACAGGGTTTGCAAACATCTGTGTCTGATTATAGAGGCCCTGTTTCCACTAGAGCCTAATCCGCAGCTTTTCCCCACCGGCGAGTTGGGTGGTGAAACGCTGCCTATTTGGGCAATGGCTTGCCATCCACGCACGGTGGTGCAATTCTAGACAGCATGCTGCAGATTTCAGCAACACGCACTTAAATTCCTATACGTACCCGAATCACTGCAAGTGCTGGCTGGAGCAGTGCTTTTCAGCGCTACTAGATTTGGGCGCAGCCGGCGCCACCATAGGCTAGAATAGGAATCACATCTATAGCGGCGCTCAGTGAGTAACGTCGGCGCTGTCAGAAGACGGAGCCAAAGTTGCTTAAAAAACACAAAAATCCGGCCTTCAGCAATCGTTGGAAGCCTAATTATATCATTACCCCCACTATCCATGGTGGCCTGGAGGGGGAATAGTAATTAACACGGCCCGGACTTGTGCAGCAGCAGGATCAGCCATATACCGGCTGTATCCTGCGCCCAAGTCTACCGGCGCCGATTTCAAATGTATGCCGCACCGGCATACGCCTTGCACAACGGCTCAGTGGAAACCGGCCTCATAGTGCTGCCTCCAGGGTGGGTTGTTGCCCTGTTGATCTTGGGTGAGAGGTTACCAGTGGGATACAAATGAGTATGCAATAGAAAATGTACAAAGAGGATAATTTTGGGGTGCTAGTCTACTTTAAGGGACCCAGCAGGAAACATTATCGCAAACAATCTAATCACAGAAACCGCTTACAGCACAAATCACTGTGATTGGCCAAACAGTGTGGGCGTAGCTTACTACAACCTACTGGAAAGCTAGAAGTACCGAAAAGGGTGCCCATCAACCCAATCACGTTAGTGGAACTTTCCTATGAGGTTTCCTGTTGGGTCCCCTAAAGTAGACTAGCGCTAATTTTGGCACTGTAGCTCTGGACAATAACGCTCAGTTATGGTTGGCGGGACAAGGTGAGGAAGCAATGTGCGTTTTCCCACAACGACAAAACAAACAAAAACAAAAACAAAAAAAAAGACACTTCTATTTTTTCTCTATACATTGCATGCGATTCCCTATGGCCGACAGTCAGCTACTCTCAGCTGGCTGCCACCCAATGGTGCAAATTCATCCGCTGAAAACACTTCCATTTTTCTGCAGACTCAAGTGTGAACCGTGCCTTAGTTTAATTGAACAGGCTTAAAAAAAAACAAAAAACAAAAAAAAAACCATGGACATTACTGTACACCAATTCAATGTGGACGCTAGTCATTATTAACTATCAACAAACAGGCTCTGTGCGGCATACATTTGAAATCGGCGCCGGTAGACTTGGGCGCAGGATACAGCCGGTATGGCTGATCCTGCTGCTGCACAAGTCCCGGGTGTGTTAATTCCCCTCCAGGCCGCCATGGATAGTGGGGGAATGATATAATTAAATTATTGTGTTTTTTAAGCAACCTTGGCTCCGTCTTCTGACCGCGCCGACATTACTCACTGAGCGACGCTCTGTTGTGATTCCTGTTAAAGTCTATAGTGGCGCCGAAAAGCACTGCACCGCTGTGCGAAGATCAGGTTCAGCCCCCACTTATTCCAGTTCCTGTAAATTGATCTCATGATTTTTACTCACGTCTGTCCTTGTCCAGCAGGGACTAGGCAGAGTCTTCCACACCTCATATGCAGCCATCTGACTGTGCCAAATATCAAAGTCCAAGCCGAAGGAGGCCTCCAAGCCCTCAGGGATAGCCTGGTTCCTGAGATGAGGAGTGAGAACACAGGAAGAGCCTCATGCCTCAGCAGATGCTGGTGCAGCTCTTCCTACAAGATCCACCTCCCTCTGCTTCCTACTTCCTGTGCAGAGGTTAGGTCTAGCAATCAGGCGGATCTGGATCTCTAAACACTTCTAGGACTGGATCACCTGAGATCCAGCAGATCACTAGCAGGTGGTCCAGAATCACCACTTACAGGCCAGGTCTCCCAGATCTCCCTGTCCCATGTTCAGGCATAGATGGCAGATGGTCAATCTGTGTGACATAAAGAATATGTATGTGGCAGATATATTCCCATTTGTCACCCTTAAAGATTATCAAAGAGATGCTAATAATTTTGTCATGCATGCAAATTTAATGCAAATAATATGCAGCTTAAAACCAGACAGGGCCAATCAAAAGCAACAGTACGTGTATTTGATTGACCTACTTCCAAGCTGCATACAATCTGATCTCGGCTTGTCCTGTGCAGTAAGCCTGCAACTATTCAATAAGGAGTCCTTGGGCTAAACTCTCTAAGAATGCTACTGATCCATGCCCTAGTGGCTGCAGCTCAAGCGCTTTGTGTGCGTCAGGAGAAATGTAATTTGTCTTGTTTTGTATAAATTGACATGCACACTAGAATAATTAGCACCTCACTTTACCATCCTATATACCAGTGATGGCTAACCATGGCACTCCAGCTGTAGTGGAACTACAAGTTCCATAATGCATTGCAATACTCTGACAGCTTTAAGCATTACTCAGGGAGGCAGAGGCATGATGGGATTTGTAGTTTTGTCACAGCTGGAGTGCCAAGGTTAGCCATCACTGCTATATACTTAACAAAGGTTGTAAATATGCAGGAATCTGCAAGCACCTGTGGGTGGTGGCCTAGTGTGGCTAACACAGTTGTGGGTAGCAGAGTGTGGGCAGAGCAGTTGGGGCTTAGTGCAGCGGTTGTTGTGTGTGTGCAGCTGCAGGGGCGTCCGCCGTGCATACTTAAAGTGTACTTGAGACGGGGGTGGGGGAAAAATTCATACCTTCCTCCAGCTGCCTTCAGACCTTTGGCTCCCTGCCATCCTCCTGGGCCGCGTCGAACCACTGCTAAGGTCCTCTGATGTTTCTTCAGTTGGCGCATGTGCAGTTTGGCTGCGCATTCACCTCATCCAGAGAAACTTCAGAGGACCCTAGCGACGGTTTGAGAGAGCCCGGTAGGATGAAGGGGGGGGGAGGGGGGGACTGGACGGTATTGAACCATTTTCAATGCCCTCATCGATTTGGGTGCCAGCAGTTGTGCAGGTGTACACATCTTCAGTTGGAACACCTGCAACAAGCATGCAGCTAGTGGGGGCAGAAGACACCATCTGCATTCCAGCTCTAAGGCCCTATTCACACCTAAAACCGCAAAACGCTGGCAATTACCACTAGAGT
The DNA here is from genome assembly GCF_040937935.1 of Hyperolius riggenbachi. Classification (NCBI taxonomy): domain Eukaryota; kingdom Metazoa; phylum Chordata; class Amphibia; order Anura; family Hyperoliidae; genus Hyperolius; species Hyperolius riggenbachi. The sequence goes on from NC_090657.1 coordinate 22,533,966, forward strand.
TTTGCAGGAGTGATTTTTCCACAATTAACGCGGAATAATCACTCAACGCTGCAGCGTTTTTGGAGCGATTAGTGGTGCTAAGCATGCTAATCGCGATCGCTAATCGCCGGCAAAACGCTGCATGTTACACGTTTGCGGTTAACGCTAGCCGCAAATGCGGCAGTGAGAACACTGCCATAGGATAACATGGGCTAGCGGTTTTTAAAAACCACTAGCGATTTGCGCTAAGCGGGAATTGCGCAGTTCCCGCTCAAGTGTGAATGGGGCCTAAAGTTGGGTACAGATTTTCAAATAGGAATGGTGAATCACTGACCAAGTTTACCGCCTCCAAGTACTGTAATATGAGGATCAACAGATATTGAATACTATGGGCAGATTGTGTAGGAAAAACCTCATGCTACATGGAAGTGGGAAAATTTGTCAGCGTTTGGCCAATCATAACTGAACTTGTGTACAAGTCAGTGACTTAAAGTGGCCACTAATGATCCAATTTCTAGCAAAAAATCTTTGAGCGATCAGAAATTCTGATCGGAAGTGAAATCGTTCACTACCCCATCAACGAAACAATCTTTGCTTCCTATCTATCACAACCAATAAGAAAATTCAAATTTTGGTTCGCCGAAAATCCAATCGGACAGAGATTATTTACAACCAATCCAATTGGAATTTCTGATCGCTCGAACGATTTTCGCTAGAAATTGGACCGTTAGTGGCCACCTATAGAAAGTATAAAGCCTGGTATGCTCTTTTTTAATTAGCATTGGCCAATCACTGACCAGATTTACCACTTCCATGTAGTATGAGGGTTTACTACAAAATCTGCTCATAATATTAAATATCTCTTAGCGTTCACAGTACATCACCGCCACCTAGACCGGAGTGTACTGCACAGGCGCAGAACTACTGCGCCTGCGCAGTATGCTCCGGTCCACGTGGCGGTGATTGATAGCACCGCTGGCGCAGATGCAGTACAGGCCGACCTCCAGGTCAACCTGACATCATCACCGTGGACCAGGAAGCAGAGGCGGTGAACGGCTGCGGCGAGGGAGATGCTGGGAGCTTGGGGCTGGACGAAACCCCAGGTAAGTAGCACTTATTTTAGCAGAAAACGCCTGATAACTCCTTTAACCACCCTGGCATTTTATTAACCACTTGCCGACCGCACGCTTATACCGTGCGTCGGCAAAGTGGCAGCTGCAGGACCAGCGACGCAGTACTGCGTCGCCAGCTGCAAGCTGATTAATCGGGAAGCAGCCGCTCGCGCGAGCGGCTGCTTCCTGTCAAATCACGGCGGGGGGCTCCGTGAATAGCCTGCGGGCCGCCGATGGCGGCTCGCAGGCTAAATGTAAACACAAGCGGAAATAATCCGCTTTGTTTACATTGTACGGCGGTGCTGCGCAGCAGCGCCGTAAGGCAGATCGGCGATCCCCGGCCAATCAGCGGCCGGGGATCGCCTCCATGTGACAGGGGACGTCCTGTCACTGGCTGCACAGGACGGATAGCGTCCTGTGCAGCCCGGATCACCGGGAGGGAGAGGTAGGAGAGGGAGGGGGGTGAATGTCGCCGCGGAGGGGGGCTTTGAGGTGCCCCCCCCGCAACTAGCCTGCACGCAGGAGCGATCAGACCCCCCCTGCACATCATCCCCATAGGGGGGAAAAAGGGGGTCGATCTGATTGCTCTGCGTGCACCCTGATCTGTGCTGGGGGCTGCAGAGCCCACCCAGCACAGATCACAACAAACAGCGCTGGTCCTTAAGGGGGGGTAAAGGGTGGGTCCTCAAGTGGTTAAAGGACTTACGAGGCCAACTGTGTAAAAAAAGTTAATTACTTGCCTCTCCGTTTCAGGCACGGAAGACGCAGTCCGCGCCCTCCGTGCCGCTCCGCCGGGTCCCCCCGCTCATTATTACCTCGGGCCGGCTCCCGACCCCACGGCCCGGGTCGGGCTCTCCTTCCCCTCCAAAGATGGCCGCGGCTGCGCAGCTCTAGGGCCAACCCCTCCGATCCACGCTACGGCCATCTTTGGAGGGGAAGGAGAGCCCGACCCGGGCCGTGGGGTCGGGAGCCGGCCCGGGGGGATAATGAGCGGGGGGACCCGGCGGAGCGGCGCGGACGGCGTCCTCCAAGCCTGAAACGGAGAGGCAAGTAATTAACTTTTTTTACACAGTTGGCCTCGTAAGTCCTTTAAGATCGCCAGGGTGTCTGTGCAGCAGTATTTTTTTAAATATTTTTTTTTCTTAAATCATGTAGCTAGCTAGGATACAGCTGTTATATGGCTGATCCTGCTTTTGCAGAAGTCCGGGCCGTTTTAATTACTATTCCCCCTCCAGGCCGACATTGATAGTGGGGGAATGAAATAATTCGTCTTCCAGCGATTGCTGGAGGCCGAATTATTGTGTTTTTTAAGCAACCTCGACTCCGTCTTCTGACGGCGCCGACGTTACTCACTGAGCGCTGCAATAGGAGTGATTCCTATTATAGTCTATGGAGGCGCCGGCTGCGCCCAAATCTAGCAGCGCTGAAAAGCACTGTTCCGAGTCCGGGCCGTTTTAATTACTATTCCCGCTCCAGGCCGCCATGGATAGTGGAAGTTTATTGGCAGTCACAGACGGAAGCGGTTTGCAGATCGCTTCAAAAACTGCTCGGTGTGCACCAGGCCTAAGTCAGTGTTCACTGCTTACACCTGACTGGGTAAAAATCTTTCAGTTTTTTATGGAGTATAAGGTTGCTTACACACAGGGACGTTACAGGCGCACGTTAGTGCAGCCTGTAACGCTCCCCCAACGCACAGCAATGTAACACAAGTGGGCTGTTCACACAGCCCACGTTGCGTTACATGTAACGCTGCACGTTCTCCCGAAAGTGCAGCATGCTACGGCGTTACAGCGGCTTAAGCCGCGTTAGACTGTTTGCACATGCTCAGTCATGTTGGGGAGGAGCGGAGAGCGGCCAGGCACATGGCTAATTAATATTCACTGCACGTTGTGACGTGCAGTGTTTACTTCCTGGAGCGGCCGCTCTGTGCGGTGATTGGCCGGGCGGGACCACGTGATGCCGCATGCGTCCAAGAGTACGCATCACGGTCGCCAATGTGAGCTGCACAACGCGGCTCACTCCGTCATCCACATTGAAGAGCACCAAGCCTTGCGTTAGGTGCACGTTATGGGACCTTAACGTAGCACCTAACGCAACGTCTTGGTGTGCAAGTAGCCTTAAGGGAGCCACGATCCTCTGCCTCCTGACCCACAACCAGTAAATAGATCAGGTCAGGTGACTCCACAGGATTCATGCTTGTTCCAGGGGTGATGGTAGCTGAAACTAGAACGGGGAGCACAAAAGTGCAGTGGAAAGCATTCTTGCTTTGCAGCAATGGTGTCCTGGCTTTGATCCCTGACCCACAGACAGTCTACATTTTTCTATGATCTCTGAATGTTTGCATATGTTTCCTCCATGCACTCCTGTTTCCTCCCACATCCCAAAAACATAATACATACATAAGTTAACCAAAATGGTTCCTAGATTGTGGTAGAGATATCATACTATGACTGTGGTAGGGACATTAGATTGTAAGCTCCACTGTGGGACAGTTAGTAACATGGCTATGTACTCAGGAAACAGGCTGGCACTTCCATAGGAGGAGACTGGGCAATAGTTGTCTGTTGGGCCTTGTAACATGCTGCTGGCCAATGGAAAAAGAGTGTCGGTGTTTGGAGTTGGAGACAGAAGGACACAGGAGGGAACACAGGGGTAAGCCCACCAGCCGGACAGGTGATTTAAAGAGGAACTCCAGTGAATATAATGTAATAAAAAAAAGTGCTTCATTTTTACAAATAATTATGTATAAATTATATAGTCAGTGTTTGCCCATTGTAAAATCTTCCCACTCCGTGATTTACATTCTGACATTTATCATATGGTGACATTTTTATTGCTAGCAGGTGATGTCAGTGGAAGTAGTTGCTGCTTGCTTTTTTGGCAGTTGGAAACAGCTGTTATTTCCCACAATGCAACAAGGGTGTCACAGTGTGATGTCAGCACCATGGTCCTGACATTACAATGTGGGAGGGGTTTCACCACAATATCAGCCATACAGCGCCCCCTGATGATCCGTTTGTGAAAAGGAATAGATTTCTCATGTAAAATGGGTTATCAGCTACTGATTGGGATGGAGTTCAATTCTTGGTCACGGTATCTCTATAACTCTGCTGCCCTGGGGTGCCACTGTTAGCTTAGGTGGGGGGCCTGGGGGAACAAAGAAATTTGAGGAGAGGGGACAAAGTCACACCTAATGGTGCGGGCGGGGGGGTATTGGGAGGGAGCTCGGCGCTATATATTGCTTGTTTGGGAGTGGGTTGCGAGCTAGTGCCCCATGTATGTTAGCTAGAACTGATCCTGTTTGTAAAGTGCTGTGGAAGATTTCACTGCTATACACTTATTGATAAAATATCAACATGCCAGCTAGAAAATGGAATAGGTTTAATAAGGGATCAGGCATGGCAGCCTCTACCTTTTTCTCACTTCAGGGTCACGGTATAATATAGTCAGCTGCTCTCTTGCGCTGGCCAGGCACTTCTTAGCGGTAGACAGGCGACCCCCGCATGGAGTCACATCTGAGCATGCTCAGACGTGTCATTTCACGGTTCTCAGCAATTGGGTAAAGCCCCGGCTTGTCAAGCGCTGCCACGTGTGGTGTTACAAGCTGCACTTTAATTGCACCACATGGTGCTTGTCAGCTGCAGACAGGACGCACGACAAGTGGGCAGCTCATCTTCCAATCTGAAAGAGGCCCAGTGGCGTAACTAAAGAGCTTGGGGCCCAGTGCAAGTCTCAGGCCCTGTTCACATTATAAATCGCCAGCACTATTGCAAGCACCGAGCGTTTTTAGAGTTCTGTAAGCGCTTCTCCCTGCGCTTTGAAATGCGCTTTTCTAAGTGCTTTTGCAGAGCGATTTGTTTTTTCATTTCCTGACTCAGTCAGGAGGTGAACTGCTTCACCCGTAAATGAATAAATACAATCATTTATTCATAAAAGCGCTGGGGAAATCACTATACAAAGCGCATTTTCGAGCGCTTTGCGATTTCCCTATACCTTCCATTGAGCCAAAGCGCTCGGAAAATGGTACAGGCAGCACTTTGGGGAGCAGATTGAACCGCTCCTATGTGAACACTCTCATAGGGAATCATTGCACAAGCGCTTTTATGGCGATTTCTAAAATCACCAGCGCTTTAAAAAGTACGCAAACGCTCATAGTCAGAACCAGCCCTCATGTGCGACCCCAAGCACTACTGATGCGGAGACCCAAAACCTCCCAAGGACAGCTGCAGTGTCAGAGCCATAAAATAAGAGTAAGGCTGCTTTCACAGTGGGACGTTACAGACGCACGTTAGAGCAGCCTGTAATGCACCCCCACCGCACGGCAATGAAAAATCAATGGGCTGTTCACAGTGCCCACGTTGCGTTACATTGTAACGCTTCACGTCAAGACAACGTACTGCATGCAGTACTTTACACGCGGCTAAGCCGTGTTAGACTGTTTGCACGTGCTCAGTATGGGTGTTTTTTTTATTTTAGGGGCGGAGAGGAGGCGGGGAGAGGCCGCTATGTAGCCAGGCACATGGCTACTTGGCAGTGTTTACTCTTTGGAGCGGCCGCTGATTGGCTGGCGGGACCACGTGATGCGGAGAGCTTCGCTCACGTGGTCTCCGCAGCGCCTCCGACAGAGCAGGCGCACCAAGAGCTGCTTGTAACGTGGCTCTTGGTAACGTCCTGCTCCAACACCACCAGGCGTTGCGTTAGGGGCACGTTATGTGCCCTATAACGTCCCCTAAACGCAACGTCCTGCTGTGTAAGTAGCCTAAGGAAACAGTTTGTTAAAGTGGCTCTGAACTCTTGCATGGGAGAGAAGCAAAACGTAGAGAAATGCACCCTGTATGTATTTCGAGAGTTTAGCCTGTCTAATTCCCCCTTATCTATGACTAATCGCAACTGTAATTTGATCTCTCAGCTCTGTCAGCTGGCTGCCTCGCAGAGCAGCTAATTTGTAAACACAGAGTGTTAACTCTATGGCTGCTTCCATGAAAGCAGGAAGTAGACACACTGCAGATTTATTGCAGGGTTTGTATCAGCTGTAACAAAGACATGTTTTTCTTCAAAGGTTATTATGCTGTTGCTAGTCTTTAAGAGCAGAGAGGAAGTTCTGAGTTCAAGGCCACTTTAAGGATTATGCAATGCACATATAGTGGTGTTCATTACTAGCATAGCACCAATAAAAAAGTGAATAAGATGGATTAAGAAGGGCCCCTCTGGTCCATGGGACCCGATGCAGTCACAACCTCTACATCTCCTATTGCTGCACCTCTGAAAAAGCTGCAATGCCACACACTCACTGGCATCCAGGAACGCAGGGAACTAGTGATATAGCTAGGGGGCTATGTGCACCACTGCCAGTTTTACAATGGGCCCTGCAAGCCCTGCCAAGGACAGTGTCAGTGTCAGGGAGGTGTAAGCAGGTAAAGGGAGCAGCTTGTCAATGACTACCACCATTCAAAGCACAAAACTGTGGTGATCATTACCAGCACCAATGAAATTCTACAGTGGGGGCTCTTGGGAAAAACCTGAAGGCCTCTTTCACAGTGAGACGTTAAAGTCGCACGTTATAAAATACTTTAATGCAGACTGACGCACAGCAATGCAAAGTCTGTGCGACATTCACACGTTGCGTTATTAGAAAGTGCTGCATGCTGTGCGTTTAGCAATACATCTGCTGTATTGTGTGTTGCACATGCTCAGTAATGTTTTTTTGTTTTTTTAAATGTAACGCATGGGCCGTTTTCATTCCATCAGTATGCAACGAAAATGGCGCACCAAGAGACACATAACGCAATGCAAAATAACGTCCGGTTTCATAACCTACACGCGCTGCATTAGGGGCACGTTGTGCGACTTTGACGTCGCATCAAACGCAACGTCTCACTGTGAAAGAGGCCTAAAAGGACAACTGAAGCGAGAGGAATATGGAGGCTGCCATATTTATTTCCTTTTAAGCAATACCAGTTGCCTGGCTATCCTGCTGATCCTTTTCCTCTAATACAGGGGTAGGGAATTTATGGCTCGGCAGACAGATGTGGCTCTTTTGATGGCTGCATCTGGCTCACAGACAAATCAGTAGGGGTTTATTCACTAATCTACACTGCTCAAGCAGCACAGCTTTAGTGTGGCAGTGCAAGTAACATTTTCTAAGTAGTGCACGCTACTGCTGTAGCATTCACTACTAACTTACTTGCACTACCCCAAAACGAACAGCTGCTCCAATTGTCCAACTTTGGACCCTGTCAGGTCCAGTGACTTTGTAGAACAAGATCCCCGCACTCCGATTGGCCCAATAGGCTGCTTGTAACTTGATAGGCAGCCTATTGGGCCAAAGTGTGGGAATCTCATCCTAAAAAATGAATCAACCCCCAAGTAAGCTTGCTAATTGTACAAGCTGTTAGTCAGTATTTCTCCTGTCTGGCTCTCTGGGAAATTGCTGATGTTGCTGAAACCCAAGAGAAGCTGAAGATGTATCTGACACTTCCGCTGCCAGACAGATCAACTGTATACACATCACCATGGCAACAGAGGCGTGAGCCCTACTGTCCCAGTTTGAAAAATGTTATGGCTCTCACGGAAATACATCTTAAAATATGTGGCGTTTATGGCTCTCTCGGCCAAAAAGGTCCCTGACCCCTGACCTAATACCTTTAGCCATAGACTCTGTACAAGGGTCATGCAGAAGATCTCTCGCGTTTTCTCTGAGGGCCCGTTTACACTATTGCGTGGCGAAATCGCTGCGGCAGAATTCGCATGAAAATTTGCATGGCTGACGATGTATGCGAATTTAACCATGGCAATGCCGGTGTGCTTTTCCATTGATTTCATGCGAATTCACATGAAAATTCGCATACCAAAACAGCATGCGAATTCCCTATTAAATACATTAGCAGCGATTCGCATGCATTCCACTCGCAGGCAAATTCTGCGGCTCTTTTGTGCGTTTTTTTCACCGCTGAAAAAAATGCACCTCAACAATGCTACAGTGGAAACAGGCCCATCCACTTGCATTACATGTGCGAATCAGGCATTGCGTTGGACGCATGCGGATTCACGATAGTGGAAACGAGCCCTCATGCTGGGAATACACGGCTCGATTCTGACCCATTTAGATGGCTCGATAGATCATTTCCGACACGTTCGATGTCCCGCCCGATCGTTTCGCCGCTCGATTACGCATTGAGGACAATGCAAAAAGATAAGAGTATGCCCAGCATTAGGTGATATTTTCACACCTTGTCCAAAAAAAAAATCCTTTTAAGCCAGCAGCAAGCAAGAAAATACTGAAAATAATTTTGATAGTACTTTCTCACCTACTTTTTGGTACTTTTTCAATTACAAAGGGCTCTATTCACAAAACTTCTCATACACGACTTATTTATCACCTAATTGATAATTTATTTATTTTTTTTATCATGTAGCTAGCCTAGCGCTAGCTACATTATTCCCCCCTTCCCTGCAGCCTCCCTCCCACCCTTCCGATCGCCGCCGGCGATCAAACCCATCAGGAAGTACCGCTCTGAACGGGATTTCCTGTAGGGCTTCCCCGTCTCCATGGCGACAAACAGAATGACGTCATCGACGTCAGGGGGAGTCCCGATCCACCCCATAGCGCAGCCTGGCGGTGATTGGCCAGGCTGCGCAAGGGGTCTGCCGGGGGGGGGAGGGTGGGCTCTCTTTCGCGGCGGGTAGCGGCGCATCGGCGGCGAGCGGGTAAGACACGCAGCTAGCAAAGTGCTAGCTGCGTGTTTAAAAAAATTTTTTATCCAAATCTTTTGCAGATACTGATCTGTTGTGTGTGTGCAGCATCTTTGTGTGCAGCATCTTGCAAAGATTTCTGTCTGATGGGGAGTTCAGCTCCATAGAATAGACTGTGTTAGGTATGGCTCTCATACTACGTGGAAGGGGGTAAAATTGGTCTGTGATCTTTCATTTTCCAAAGACTATAGTCTGATGTATGTATGAGCCTATACTGGACGAGCTCGTCCGTAACGCCCAGGAGGACAAGAGATAAACTTAGTAAATTAAGGCCTTGTCAGTTTATTTAGGGCTGATGACTATACCAGCTGAAGACCTACCTGCCCTGGTTCATGCATTTGTATCCTCCCGCCTAGACTACTGCAACGCCCTGTTCATCGGATCTACAGAAAAGGTTCTGCACCCCTTACAGCTAGTACAGAATGCTGCAGCCAGACTCCTAGCCAATGCCCCCCGCAGCTCACACATCACCCCAGTACTGCAATGCCCCCCGCAGCTCACACATCACCCCAGTACTGCAAACTCTTCACTGGTTGCCAGTAAAATGGAGAATCAATTTTAAGATCTGCCTGCTGACATTCAAGGCTCTACACCACATGGGACCCAAATACATAGCGGATCTATTGGAACTTTATGCCCCTCCACGCACCCTCCGCTCTGCCAACAAGATGAAGCTGGTTATTCCCAGGATACACTTAACATTTGGTGCTCGGGCCTTTTCCTACGCAGCCCCTACTCTATGGAACTCACTTCCACAATCAGTACGAGAGGCTCCTTCTCTGGACAGCTTTAAAAAAAGGGCTAAAAACTCACCTCTTTTCCCGAGCCTTTGAGACTGCATAATGCAGGGCCACAGCGCTTTGAGTCCCCAGGGAGAAAAGCGCTATATAAATATTATTGTTATTGTTGTTATTGTTGTTACCACTAAATAGCACTTCTACAGTATATCTACAAGCCATCTTATATATAGGAATGCCTAGATTGTTTGTTATGTTTGTTATTTTTCATTACATTGTTTCAGTGCTGTTTTTTTTTCATCTAACTATTCTTACTTGTATGTTTTTGACCTTTCAATAAACGTGAGTAAACAGAAATTCTACACTGGATGGTGGTGGGCCCATTAAGTCCAGGGGCCTCCAAACAGTCACAACCTCTGCATTACCTATTGCTACACCACTGCAGGGCCCAACCTAAACCCCTGCTTCACATTACAATGCAACATTGTCAGCAAATTGCTAGATCAGAATCAGGGGCGTAGCAATAGGGGTTGCCGAGGTAGCGACCGCATCGGGGTCCTTGGACCAGAGGGGCCCCGAAGGGCCCTCCCTCAACTACAGTATTAGCTCTCTATTGGTCCTGTGCTCATAATAATCACTTCTATAGATACTTTGAATAGTAGTGATTAACAAACTATTCCCCATCCCCTTCTTGCACCTCTGACACTGCAGTTGCCATTGGCAGGTTTTGGTGCACTGTATCAATTGTTATGTATAGAGTGCTTGGGGGGCTCCATTGTAAAACTTGCACCGGGGCCCACAGCTCCTTAGCTGCGTCACTGATCAGAATGCATTGTGTGGACAAGCGTTGGCCTCCAGCCAGATCCCATTTTTTACTTCTAAATCAGTGATGGTGATCGAAATATTAGAATAATATGCAAATTCTGCTTCAGCAGGCTAATCAGATTCGGGAACCACCAATCAATTAACCTGCGTAATGCAAGCAACCAGTCAGCATTCACCCTGCCGACCGCCGCCCTCCACCGCACCTCCTCCCCAGTGATAAAATGTGATGTCTGACATCTTTTTACACCAGACTGCATTCCTGAAAGGTGAAGAGGTCTATCCAGTTTGCTGGGGGACAACAATGTGGGCACACACTGGGCTTCCTGTCTGTACACTCTGTGAGGGACACAAGGGTGATTGTACAGTGATGATAAACAGTCTCTGCAGAAGCATCACACTGGTTGTAAACAATAAACAAAGTAACAAACATGGTGTAACAAATCTGGCCATGTCATGCGTGAACTCTTGTTGGCAGTTTGTGCAGGGAGTGCTGGCCTGATATTTCCGAGAAACACTGGAATTCTTTAGGAGATCATGGATTACAGAGACTATCAGCGCGAGTTGGACAGTGTGGGGTGTGTATTGGGTAGTATCAGCTGTACTGGGGTAATACGGGACATGGTAGGGTGTATTGGAGTGCTGTTGGGCAGTGTAGGGTGATCTCAGGCACTGTGGGGTGTTTTAGGGGTGGTTCTGGGCAGTGTAGGATGTTTTGGGGTGCTGCTTGCAGTGGAGGATTAAATGGGTGATTGAGCAATGTGGGATAAATTGGGGTGATCCTGGGCAATGCAGGGGGTATTGGGGTGATCCTGGGCCATATAGGATGTATTGGGGTGATCCTGGACAGTACAGGGGGTATTAGTGTGATCCTGGGCAGTGTGGGGTATATTGGGGTGCTCCTGGGCAGTGCAGGGGGTATTGGGGTGATCCTGGGCAGTGCAGCGGGTATTGGGGTGATCCTGGGCATAGCAGGGGGTATTGTGGTGATCCTGGGCAGTGTGGGGGTATTGGGATGATCCTGGGCAGTGTGGGGTGTATTGGGGTGATCCTAGGGCAGTGCAGGGGGTATTGGGATGATCTTGGGCAGTGTGGGGTGTATTGGGGTGATCCTGGGCAGTGTGGGGTGTATTGGGGTAATCCTGGGCAGTGTGGGGTGATCCTGGGCAGTGTTAGGTGTATTGGGGTGATCTTGGGCAGTGCAGGGGGTATTGGGATGATCCTGGGCAGTGTGGGGTATATTGGGGTGATCCTGGGCATCACAGCGGGTATTGGGGTGATCCTGGGCAGTGTGGGGGGTATTAGGATGATCCTGGGCAGTGTGGGCTGTATTGGGGTGATCCTGGGCAGTGTGGAGGGGTATTGGGATGATCCTGGGCATAGCAGGGGGTATTGGGGTGATCCCGGGCAGTGCAGGGGGGGTGGGGGCGATCCTGGGCAGTGTAAAGAGTATTGGGGTGATCCTGGGCAGTGTGGGGTGTATTGGGGTGATCCTGTGCAGTGTGGGGTGTATTGGGGTCAACCTGGGCAGTGTGGGGTGTATTGGGGTGATCCTGGGATATGTGGGGTGTATTGGGGTGATCCTGTGCAGTGTGGGGTGTATTGGGGTCATCCTGGGCAGTGTGGGGGGTATTGGGGTGATCCTGGGCAGTGTGGAGGGGTATTGGGGTGATCCTGGGCATAGCAGGGGGTATTGGGGTGATCCCGGGCAGTGCAGGGGGGGTGGGAGCGATCCTGGGCAGTGTAGAGTATTGGGGTGATCCTGGGCAGTGTGGGGTGTATTGGGGTGATCCTGTGCAGTGTGGGGTGTATTGGGGTCATCCTGGGCAGTGTGGGATGTATTGGGGTGATCCTGGGATATGTGGGGTGTATTAGGGTGATCCTGGGAAGTGTGGGGTGTATTAACGTGTTCCTGTGCCATATAGGCTGTATTGGGGTGATCCTGGGCAGTGTGATATGTAATGTGGTGATCCTGGGCAGAGTACGCTACGCATTGGGGTGATCCTGGGCAGTGCGGGCTGTATTGGGGTGATCCTGGGCAGTGTGCTATGTATTGGCGTTCTCCCTGGCTCTGTGGGTGGCATTGACATGGATTACGGCAGAGTGGGGTGTACGGAAGAGGTCCTGGGCAGTATGAATTGGCCCTCAGACTGTGGGATGTATGAAGCTGCTCAGAGACAGAACAGAATCCAGCAGCCTGTCTCAGGGTAACGGCAGCCCCCTACCCCTCCCCCACACGTCTGGTGCCCCTTTACCTTGGCACGGAGGTGAGTAGGGCTCTCATACCGCTGTCTGTGCGTAACCAGGGCCGACATTCACCCGTTACGGTGCTGGAGACTCCTACAGAGGCAGTTCCAATCCTACGGCCACAGCACACTGAATGCACAGCCTGTGTATGTATGAGGCCAGCAGCCTAGTCCAAAACCACCCCCTCCCGTCACCAGGCAACAGCCATCACGCCTGACGTCACCAGGGAGGGGGCAGCAGGAGGGGAGTTTCGCTTAACAAAATCCCTCCCTCCTCCAGGCATTTTCAGTGAGCAATGGAGACACCCCACCCCCGACAATGACACAACCAGTATCACCCCACACACAATACACACTGTGTAATCACATCAGACACACTATACACACACTGTGTAATCACACCAGGTACACACCATACATATAGTATATGCTCACAGTGTGCACAGCCTAAACTGTACAAAGCTTGTATATACACAATGCATAGTACTCACACCATGTGTACACACTGCACATCACATTGGCTATCATTCATAAAGCATTTCCGCATGCGGAAATGCATAAAACAGCTGACTTTATCGAACACTTGGCAAAGTCAGCATTCATAAAGGCTCTTTCCACATGAAAAAATGACACTACCGAGCAGAGCGATAAATCACTGCCTTGTGCGGTGATTATCGGAAAACAAATGTAGCAAAATGTAAATTCATAAAGATCACCGCAAGCGGTGTGAGGTCGGGAAGTACCGCTCACTCTGATGTGGCGATACCAATGTAAGGGTTCGTATAGACGTACGATAAAGATCGTTTGTTACGATCGATTCGTGATGTTTACACGATATTCAAATTAGACCGAAAAGATTGTTCGTAATGAACGATTGTGTACACACGTGAACGATATAAGTATAAAGTACTGAACTACGAACGATAAAAAAAATGCGTGCGCAAACGGGAGTGACGTTATGACAGGCAATAAGAACATGCGTACTACTCCACAGATAATCATTATCGGACAATCTTTGTACACACTGCAACGAGTGAATGCTTATCTTTCGAAAAAATCAGCCGGGTTGGATCGGTCGGATTGAACGATAACGGTCGTTATCGTCCAAAAAACAATCGTTTGAAAATTTGGAACGCACGATTATCGGGCCGATTGTCGTTATCGTTCGTTTTCGAACGATTGTTATCGTACGTGTGTACTCAGCTTAAGTGAATGGAGACGCAGACCTCCCAGGCAGCTGCAGTAAAGCGGAACACGGAGAAATGTATCAACTCGGCTGCTTCCGTGTCTCCGCAAGCCTACCGCCTGCCTAATTCGGGGAATCTCCGCACTGCTATCTCACATGGATACATTCTTATGAATGCCCACCCAGAAGTCTAAAATACCGGCAGCGGTGTTTTCCCGCATTGATTCCCCTTACTGACAGCTCCTTTGTGAATGATAGCCATTGTATTATTCTGTTGTTCTGAATTGCCACTACATCCAAATGTCACTTATCCTATAGGAACTATTTCTATTTATGCTCGTTTTTTGCTACATCCGAATGAACGAATTCCATCCCTTTAAACTGTAAGCTTGCAAGGTCATTGGAATTTGTTTGTCTTGGAAATCTTGTGTGTTGGAATTTGTTATAGATTTTATTCATTGTGCTACGTTTTGTCACTGCAATTACCAATCCTGCATTCTTTATTATTTATTTATTGTATTTATAAAGCGCCAACATATTACGCAGCGCTGGACATACATTTAGGTTACAGACAATACTCAGGGGTGACATACTGTCTGTCATTCTGTACCACTGTCTATATTTCACGTACATCATTGCCTGTAATATTATATACCCCATGGTTGTTTCTGACTTTGTACAGCGGCACGGGATATGTTGGTGCTTTATAAATCAATAATAATAATAATCTAAGGCAGCGCCGCGGGATGTTGCCTGGTGTGCCGTTCAGGTCTGGCCTCTCGCTCCTCCCCTCCCCGCGGCCGCCGCTCCTGTTACCTTATCATGAGCGGGTGGCCGCTTGTCCGGTTAGATTCCCCCGTAGTAGCCGCTCTCCTCTGTGGCATCTCCTATTACAGCAGCGCGCTCGGCGGCTGCTGTGATGAGCAGGAAGCAGTACAGCGGGTCCCATGGTAACGGCAATGCATATCGCCGCTACAGAAAGCCGCTGTACCGCTTCCTGCTCATCACAGCAGCCGCCGAGCGCGCTGCTGTAATAGGAGATGCCACAGAGGAGAGCGGCTACAACGGGGGAATCTAATCGGACAAGCGGCCGCCCGCTCATGATAAGGTAACAGGAGCGGTGGCCGCGGAGGGGGGGAGGGGCACACCTACCCATACTAGGAAGCTATATTGGGCACTATACTAGCTATACTGGGGCACTACCTACCTATACTGGGCACTATACTAGCTATACTGGGCACCATGCTAGCTATACTGGGCACTATACTAGCTATCTGGGCACTATACTAGCTATACTGGGCACTACCTACCTATACTGGGCACTTTACTGGCTATACTGGGGCACTACCTACCCATACTGGGCACTATACTGTGGCAGTACCTATCCATACTGGGACTATACTAGCTATACTGGGGCACTATACTAGCTATACTGGGGCACTATACTGGGGTAACTATACTAGCCATACTGGGGCAACTAAACTCCCTATACTGGGGCAACTATGCTAGCTATGCAGCCGCACCCCAGCCCCCCCATAGCCTGCTGCGCACGGCACTGTCCACGAGGTCGCGCAAACACCCGCGGTCAGAAAGTGTTCCCCGGGCCGGAAAAGGTTGGTAACCACTGATCTAAGGATACATTTCCGCTGCATACTAGTTTTCGGGCGCTAGTCTACTTTAGGGGACCCAGCAGGAAATCTCATAGGGAACCGTTCTCCAATCATAGCACCCTGTTACAGCACAGAGTACTGTGATTGGCTGAATAGCTTTGGCGTACTTTACTCCAACCTATTGGAAACCTAGCAGTTTGAGGCCTTGTTTACATTGCGTTCGGCTCGTGTGTCCGTCCGCGGTGGGATTATTTTGAGGCGTTTTTTCTTTCCGATTTCCGGCGCTTTGGTGGGCGATTCTTTTTTGTGGTTAGCGGTTTCTGGCGCGTTTTTCCCGAGTGTTTTGGTAATTGACTCCCTGACGCAAGTCGGGAACTGAACTCTTCGATCTGGAAAATAATAAATACAATGTATTTATTCTTAAAAACGCGAACGCAATTGTCCCACAAGGCGGTTTTGTGAGCGTTTTGCATTTTTCTTATACCTTCTATTGAGGCGGAATCCCCTCAAAAATGACTCAAGCACCGCTTATCTAAACGGATCGAAAACGAACAGCTTACATATGAACTATCTCGTAGAACAGTGTTTCTCAACATTTTATTGTTATGTACCACTTTTGAAACCCTGAACTCACCAAGTACCCCCTAGAATAGTAAACATTATCACAAGTACCCCTTGACAAATATATATTGAATCGTAGTACATGATAATTGGTTCTAAACAATTTACAAACATTTACTATGGCTTTTAATTAGCTAAAATACTAATTTGGCTTTGTTTAAATAAGATTTATAATTTTCTAAAACTCTAAATTTGTTATTCTTGGTTAAGTATATCAAGCCTGAGTACCCCCTAGAACCATCAGAAGTACCCCCTGGGGTACGCGTACCACATGTTGAGAACCTAGGTCGTAGAGAATCATTGTGTAAACGCTTTCAGGGCGATTTTTAAAAATTGCCCGCGCTTAAAAAATAACAAAAACGCCTGCGGTGTGAGCAAGCCCTGAGAGTGTGCCGTCCACCCAGTCAAGTAAGTCGTATTTCCCTATGAGGTTTCCTGCTGGGTCCCCTAAAGTAAACTAGCGCCAATTTTTGTGTGCAGAAAAAAATCTGACAGAAATTTGCCTTTTCTGCCCACGTGCAATTTGCACGTAATGATTCTCCATGGTGTTGCATAAATGCGCATCCCATCTATGGGTTTTGCGCATCTTTTGGTGCATACATAACATTTTAAAAAAAGGCAGGAATTTGGAAACAGCGAACTTAAGTGGAAATGCAGAGTAAAAAAAACACACAGGAACGCGCACATTTACACACAAAAATATACATGCATTCAAAAATCGTATAGAACGATGTCTACATTTGTAGGTGCATAATCGCTCAATGGAATCGCTCCTAATGGAAATTTACATTACTGATATTCTTTATTTATAAAACTAGGACCCACCACAGCGCTGTACAATAAAGAGGACTGTAAGGCTCATACACACATCAGACCATAGTCTTTTGAAAATGAAAGATCACAGACCAATCTTACCCTTCATGTAGTATGAGAGCCATACTCTACACAGTCTATTCTATGGAGCTGAACTCCCCATCAGACAGAAATCTTTGCAAGATGCTGCACACAGATGCTGTACAGACACAAAAGATCAGTATCTGCAAAAGA
Source organism: Hyperolius riggenbachi (assembly GCF_040937935.1). Classification (NCBI taxonomy): domain Eukaryota; kingdom Metazoa; phylum Chordata; class Amphibia; order Anura; family Hyperoliidae; genus Hyperolius; species Hyperolius riggenbachi. Next base: position 22,551,078 of record NC_090657.1, read on the forward strand.
TCTATTCCTGCCAAAGATCCGTTCCTGCAAATTGCATTCATAGTCTATGAGATCTGCAGATCCTCATACAGGCCCGGTGCACACCAAAAACCGCTAGCAGATCCGCAAAATGCTAGCAGATTTTGAAACGCTTTTTCTTATTTTTCTATGGCGTTTTGCTAGCGTTTTGCGGATTGCTGCAGCGGATTTCAGTATAGTACATTTCATATATTGTTACAGTAAAGCTGTTACTGAACAGCTTCTGTAACAAAAACCGCTCTGAACAGGCGTTTTTCAGAGCGGTTTGTGTTTTTCCTATACTTAACATTGAGGCAGAAACGCATCCGAAATCCAAAAAATGCCTCACCCCGGCATTTTCGTTTCTGCAAAACGCCTCCCGCTCTGGTGGGCACCACCCCATTGAGATACATTGACCAAGCGTATCCGCAGCCGCAAGCGGCTGCAGAAACGCTGAAATAGCCGCTCGGTGTGCACCAGCCCATACACCTTGTTTAACAGACATTCATCTGCAGATCAGACAATCATCTGCAGATCTGAAAATCCATCCTGGTGGATCTGATCTGCAGATGAATGTCTGTTAAACAAGGTGTGTATGAGGATCTGCAGATCATTCGCATAGACCCGCATGCGAAATTCGTTTTTACCGCGGCAATTCGCACCGCACAAGTGGAAATGCAGCCTTAAGGTGGCCATACACTTGTTAGATTAGCAGCAGATAGATCATCAGATAGATTTCTTATCTATTATTATTATTATTATTATTTAGTATTTATATAGCGCCGACATATTACGCAGCGCTGTACAGTGTATATATATATATATATATATATATATCTTGTCACTAACTGTCCCTCAAGGAGCTCACAATCTAATCCCTACCATTGTCATATGTCTATATTATGTAGTGTAAGTACTGTAGTCTAGGGCCAATTTTACGGGGAGCCAATTAACTTATCCGTATGTTTTTGGAATGTGGGAGGAAACCGGAGTGCCCGGAGGAAACCCACGCAGACACGGAGAGAACATACAAACTCTTTGCAGATAGTGCCCTGGCTGGGATTCGAACCAGGGACCCAGTGCTGCAAGGCGAGAGAGCTAACCACTACGCCACCGTGCTTGCCCATCTATCTGATGTGTTTAGGAACATTTTTACTAGGAACAGATTTCTAATAGATTTCAGTATGAAATCTATTGAAAATCGATCTGATGGCATTTTTTTGCCATCAGATTTCCATTAGGTCCAATGCAAAATGATAAGCAATTTCAACAGATCGACCTAGATTTTCCAGCATGTCAGATCAATTGAAGTCGATCGAAATCGGCCGCAAATCGATCGATTTTACAGGACAGAAGGAAAACATGCAAATTCGCATGGATGACGATGTATGCGAATTTAACCATGGCAGTGCTGGTGTGCTCTTCCATTGTTTCTATGCGAATTCGCATGAAAATTCGCATACCCAAACCTCATGTAAATTTCCTATTAAATACATTGTATGCGATTCGCGGTATGCGGTATGCGAATTCTGATGGCTCTCCCATGCGAATTTTTTCTGCACAGAAAAACGCAAAGAAATCCTGACAAGTGGAAACAGTCCCATTCACTTGTATTGCTATGCGAATTTGCATGCGAAAACGCATGCGAATTCGCAATAGTGGAAATGGGCCCTCAGACTTAAGGCTCATACACACATCAGACTATAGTCTTTTGAAAATGAAAGATCACAGACCAATTTCACCCCCTTCCATGTAGTATGAGAGCCATACTCTACACAGTCTATTCTATGGAGCTGAACTCTCCATCATACAGAAATCTTTGCAAGATGCTGCACACAAAGATGCTGTACACATGCAACAGATCAGTATCTGCAAAAGATCTGTTCCTGCAAAATGCATTCATAGTCTATGATATCTGCAGATCATCATACACACCTTGTTTAACAGACATTCATCTGCAGATCAGATCCACCAGGATGGATCTTCAGATGATTGTCTGATCTGCAGATGAATGTCAGTTAAACAAGGTGTGTATGATAATCTGCAGATCTCATAGACTATGAATGCAATTTGCAGGAACAGATCTTTGGCAGGAACAGATCTTTTGCAGATACTGATCTGTTGAATGTCTACAGCATCTTTCTGTGCAGCATCTTGCAAAGATTTTATCTGATGGGGAGTTCTGCTCCATAGAAAAGACTGTGTAGAGTATGGCTCTCATACTACATGAAGGGTGGTAAGATTGGTCTGTGATCTTTCATTTTCAAAAGACTATGGTCTGATGTGTGTATGTGGCCTAAGTGTAGGTGGGAAAGAGAAGAGGTCCAAGCACCGAGCCCTGTGGTAGTCCACCAGAAGGGTATAGGAAGAAGATGGTGTTGGAGTGGGTACTGATTCCACTTGCATAAAAGAAAATCCAAGACAAAACACTACACTGTATGCTTGGGGGAAAAGAATTCAGACTGGTATAAAATAGTTGACCATGTTGAAAGCTGAATATGCTGAGTGATGGATTGTAGCCATTAGATTAAACGTTTTTGAAATCACTGGTAAATTTCAGGCAGTGGTTAGGACAAAAACCAGTTGATCAAAGAGGAAGGTGTTAGGTGGTTAACCAGGTCCAAGCTAACATATCGGTCAAGCAGTCACAATGACCGAAGAGAAGCATGTTGGCAGTTTGAGAGGACTGGAGGATCCAGAGGTGATTTCACGATAACTGCAGTAACAATGGTTTGAATGGGGAGGGAGGAATGCCAGAGTCAGGTTCACATGGGCATCCTGCAATGCCAACCGTGCAGTAAACATTTGGCAGCTTTCGGCGGCGATCAGCATTTGTACACAGGAGGACACGGCAGTGAGGTGGTAAATGACCCTGTTAGCAACCTGTTGCTTCCAGGCTTGACTCAAATGATGGGAAAAAAAAAGGGATTAAAATGTTGCGTTTGCACAAATGACGGTAAACAATAGTACCGGCTGCCCATTCAAATACACGGGCAGCGCTTAAAAATGGTTAGCAAAGCGTCAGTTGTTTAACGCCTGGAGAGCGTCCGTGTGAAGCGAGCGTAAAGCAGGCCACGCACAAACTTTTTCCCCGCCAGTTTCACGCAATCTATAGCACAGCATCTCGAGCATTCAAAATCTGTTGGCCCTCATACTACACGGAAGTGGGAAAAATTGGCAATTATTGGCCAATCAAAATTGCATGTGTGTATGCACCCTATGGGAGAAGAGAGGTGATGCAGAATAAGATGAGGGAAGCAAGGCAAGAATACTAACCATCAAGCCACCATATTGTCTGTTGTTATTATATAAAGGGTATGAATATTATACGTTTGGCTTCCTTGTATTATACTGGAATGTTCCTGAGCCCGTTACATAAACCATCCGTCCTGTTCTGAACTTATGTCATCTGTATTTATAGGTCACTACACAAGGTAAGCACAGGACAAACCATCTCTATCTGGCAGTAATTATACGTTCCTTACACCTCATATTTACTAAACAGTGGCCTATTTATATCCAGTAATGTATGACCTGGCGTGATGTCATGGCGTTTCAATCTCAGCCGTAAATATGCAGCTGCAATAATGAAATGGTGATGTTATCCGTGTATCTGTCTTTTATTGACTATATGTTTGGATCTATAGGGCAGCACAGCGGCGTAGTGGTTAGGGCTCTCTTGCCTTGCAGCGCTGGGTACCTGGTTGGTATCACAGCCAGGGCAACATCTGCATGGAGTTTGTATGATCTCCCCATGTCTACGTGGGTTTCCTCCAGGTGTCATAGCTCCCAACTCTCCCTCTTTTGGAGGGACAGTCCCTCTTTGGGGGACCCTGTCCCTCTTTCTCCACCATTTGTTCCTCTTTCTATATTTTATCTACCAAAAATGAGTTTTATTGACTCCAAACTTTATTCCCATCCTTTAAATTGATATATTTCTTATTTTCAAATGTTAAAGGACTTACGCTGCGAATTAAAAAAAAAAAGTTCAGTACCTGCATGAAATTTGAATGCACGGAGGACGCCATCCGCGCCCTGCAGTTCCGCCGGGTCCCCGCTGTTCAATTGCCCCCCGGCTCCCAACCCCACAGCCCAGGTTGGGCTTCTCTAAAATGGCAGCCGGAGGTTGCCACGGCTACGCAGCTCTAGGGCCTCCCCCCCGATCCACGGACAGGAGACAGCCTGCGCAGCCGCGGCAACCATTTTTGAGGAGGCATGAGATCCTGACCCAGGCTGTGGGCTCGGGAGCCAATTGAACAGCAGGGACCCGGCAGAACTGCAGGGCGCGGATGGCATCCTCCGTGCATTCAAATTTCATGCAGGTACTGAACTTTTTTTTTTTTTTAATTCGCCTCATAAGTCTTTTAAAGGAAAATGAACCAGGATAGAAAGGACCATTGTAGTTTGAATTATAAAACTACATATTTTTCTTGTAAAATCTTCATGGTATGCATGACTAGTGGTATACCAGGGGTGTGGTTAGGGGTGTGATTTAAGTATCCCTCTTTTTTATCTCAAAAAATTGGGAGGTATGGGGTGTGCCAGTTTCCCCCCACATCCCAAAAACATACAGTTAATTGGCTTCCCCCTAAATTGGCCCTAGACTACAATACATACACTACATTATGCATACATGGACATATGACTATGGTAGAGATTAGATTGTGAGCCCCTCTATGGGACAGTTAAAGAGGATCTCCAGTGAAAATAATGTAATAAAAAAGTGCTTCATTTTTACAATAATTATGTATAAATTATTTAGTCAGTGTTTGCTCATTGTAAAATCTTTTAAATCCCTGATTTACATTCTGACATTTATCACATGGTGACATTTTTACTGCTGGCAGGTGATGTAGCTGCTGCTTGCTGTTTTGGCAGTTGGAAACAGCTGTAAACAGCTATTTCCCACAATGCAACAACGTTCACAGACAGGAAATTGCCAGGAGTACCACGGTCCTCAGAGTTTCTTGTGGGAGGGGATTCACCACAATATCAGTCATACAGCGCCCCCTGATGGTCTGCTTGTGAAAAGGAATAGATTTCTCATGTAAAAGGGGGTATCAGCTACTGATTGGGATAAAGTTCAATTCTTGGTCGGAGTTTCTCTTTAAGTGACAAGACAATCTTAGAGCTGCAAAAGATGTTGTTGCTATATAGATATTAAATAATAATAATAATAAAAAAAATGCATTGCCATCGACTATGGGATACTGGCAGCACGCTCCAGATCAGGGTGATCCCGGGAGTTGTAGTGCAGCAGCAGCCGCAGAGCCTGCTGCCGCTGTGTGATAGCATTCTGGATCAGCCACCCTGCAGACTCATGAATATGAATGAGGCCCGCAGACGGGAGGCTTGCAGGCCGCAGAGCTGGCATGTCACAACAAGCTGAACTCAAGTCCGCTCAGCAGCAGCCGATCACCCTGAGGAGAGATAAGAGGCTGCCCAGACTCCTCCAGATGTTATCCAATGACGTCCAACCGCCCGGAACCCGCAGATGTAGATCTCTTGTAGAATAGGAGAGGGGTGATGGGGCATAAACCGCACACAGCGAACCTCCAACATCTTAAAGGAGCACTATCATAAAAACATGTAACATTTTAAATACATACATATAACATGTACTGTCCAATGCACAATAAATTACTTTTGTTCTATGTTGCTGTCGCTTACAGTAAGCAGTGAGGCCTCATTCACACCTAAAAACGAAGACACAAGCGTTTTTGCATTTTTGTGCGCTGTTTTTTCCCCTCCCGGCGCTCACTGCATTTTTTTAAAAAAGCGATTTTCGAAGCGCTTTGCCAGAGCGGTTTTGAGATCCGCTCTTTGACGGAAGTAAACTCTTTGACCCGGAAAATAATAAATACAATGTATTTATTCTAAAAACCGGGAACGCAATCGCCGCATAAAGCAGTTTTGTGAGCATTTAGCGCTCTTTCTATACCTTTGATTATAGCAAAAACGCCCCCAAAATGGCCCAGGCACCAATTTGAATGCACAGCACACAAACCGCGCTGATATGAACCTTCTCATAGAGATTCATTGTAAAAGCGTTTTGTGGACGATTTTCAAAATCGCCTGCGCTTGAAAAAAGGCTGAAAACGCCCCTAGTGTGAACGAGCCAGATCTTGGATTAATTAATCTCCTCATGGGAGATTTTCAGTATTTCTTTATTTTTTTCTTGTTACAAAAACCACCCTCCCTGGAAGAGATCTATACCAGTGTTTCCCAACCTTTTCCGGCCCGGGGAACACTGTCTGACCAAATTTTTCTCCGGGGAACGGCGCGCGCGCGCGCGGTGGGGGCGATGCGGCCCCCGGTTGTTTGCGCGACCTAGTGGACAGTGCCGCTATGGGGGGGGGGGGGGGTGGCTGGGGTGCGGCTGCATAGCTGGCATAGTTGCCCCAGTGTAGGGAGTTTAGTTGCCTCAGTATAGTGCCCCAGTATAGCCAGTATAGTGCCCCAGTATAGTGCCCCAGTATAGCCAGAATAGTGCCCCAGTATAGCCAGTATAGTACCCCAGTATAGCCCCCCAGTATAGCCAGTATAGTGCCCCAGTATAGCCAGTATTGTGCCCCAGTATAACTAGTATAGTGCCCCAGAATAGTGCCCCAGTATAGCCAGTTTAGTGCCCCAGTATAGCCAGAATAGTGCCCCAGTATAGCCAGTATAGTACCCCAGTATAGCCCCCCAGTATAGCCAGTATAGTGCCCCAGTATAGCCAGTATTGTGCCCCAGTATAACTAGTATAGTGCCCCAGAATAGTGCCCCAGTATAGCCAGTATAGTGCCCCAGTATAGCCCCCCAGTATAGCTAGTATAGTGCCCCAGTATAGCCAGTATAGTGCCCCAGTATAGCCAGTATAGTACCCCAGTATAGCCAGTATTGTGCCCCAGTATAGCTAGTATAGTGCCCCAGAATAGTGCCCCAGTATAGCCAGTTTAGTGCCCCAGTATAGTGCCCCAGTATAGCCAGTATAGTGCCCCAGTATAGCCAGTATAGTGCCCCAGTATAGCCAGTATAGTACCCCAGTATAGCCAGTATTGTGCCCCAGTATAGCTAGAATAGTGCCCCAGTATAGCCAGTATAGTGCCCCAGTATAGCCCCCCAGTATAGCTAGTATAGTGCCCCAGTATAGCCAGTATAGTGCCCCAGTATAGCCAGTATAGTACCCCAGTATAGTGCCCCAGTATAGCTAGTATAGTGCCCCAGAATAGTGCCCCAGTATAGCCAGTTTAGTGCCCCAGTATAGTGCCCCAGTATAGTGCCCCAGTATAGCCAGTATAGTGCCCCAGTATAGCCAGTATAGTGCCCCAGTATAGCCAGTATAGTACCCCAGTATAGCCAGTATTGTGCCCCAGTATAGCTAGAATAGTGCCCCAGTATAGCCAGTATAGTGCCCCAGTATAGCCCCCCAGTATAGCTAGTATAGTGCCCCAGTATAGCCAGTATAGTGCCCCAGTATAGCCAGTATAGTACCCCAGTATAGCCAGTATTGTGCCCCAGTATAGCTAGTATAGTGCCCCAGAATAGTGCCCCAGTATAGCCAGTTTAGTGCCCCAGTATAGTGCCCCAGTATAGCCAGTATAGTGCCCCAGTATAGCCCCCCAGTATAGCTAGTATAGTGCCCCAGTATAGCCAGAATAGTGCCCCAGTATAGCTAGAATAGTGCCCCAGTATAGCCAGTTTAGTGCCCCAGGATAGCTAGTATAGTGCCCCAGTATAGCCAGTTTAGTGCCCCAGTATAGTGCCCAAGTATAGCTAGTATAGTGCCCCAGTATAGCCCCCCAGTATAGCTAGTATAGTGCCCCAGTATAGCCAGTATAGTACCCCAGTATAGCCAGTATTGTGCCCCAGTATAGCTAGTATAGTGCCCCAGAATAGTGCCCCAGTATAGCCAGTTTAGTGCCCCAGTATAGTGCCCCAGTATAGCCAGTATAGTGCCCCAGTATAGCCCCCCAGTATAGCTAGTATAGTGCCCCAGTATAGCCAGAATAGTGCCCCAGTATAGCTAGAATAGTGCCCCAGTATAGCCAGTTTAGTGCCCCAGGATAGCTAGTATAGTGCCCCAGTATAGCCAGTTTAGTGCCCCAGTATAGTGCCCCAGTATAGCCAGTATAGTGCCCCAGTATAGCCCCCCAGTATAGCTAGTATAGTGCCCCAGTATAGCCAGAATAGTGCCCCAGTATAGCTAGAATAGTGCCCCAGTATAGCCAGTTTAGTGCCCCAGGATAGCCAGTATAGCTAGAATAGTGCCCCAGTATAGCCAGTTTAGTGCCTCCCGCCCGTCCCCGCGGCCGCCGCTGTTATTACCTTGTTAACAGCGGCCGCTCTCCCCTCTCCGGCGCGTGTATATTCAAGCAGCGTATCTCCGGCTGCTCTGTGTGATGCACTGATGCGGAAGAAAGGAGGGCAGCGGCTTCCTGTAACGGCGATATGTATCGCCGTTACTATGGTAACCGAGCCCTGCCTCCTTCCGCATCAGTGCATCACACAGAGCAGCCGGAGATACGCTGCTAGCATATACATGGTCTGGAGAGGGGAGAGCGGCCGCTGCTAAGGTAATAACAGCGGCGGCCGCAGGGACGGGCGGGAGGGGGGATAAGAGCACGGCACACCAGGCAACGTTCCGCGGCACACTAGTGTGCCGCGGAACAGCGGTTGGGAAACACTGATCTATACAAAGATGCCAGCCGGTTTTGAAAATTGGCTGCAGATTATTTCGGCAGTTAGACTGAGCAAGCGTCATTCAATAAGTGTTTTGAAAACAAAGAAAACCCTGAGAATCCCCCATGAGGAGATAGACTAATCCAAAATCTGTCAGAATTTTACGGATGACTGTAAGCGACAGCAACATAGGAAAAAACGTAATGTACAGCTTATTTTATTAAAGAGGAACTTCAGCCTAAACAAACATACTGTCATTACGTTACATTCGTTATGTTAATTAAAGTAGATAGGTAATATAATCTCTTACCCACCTTGTTTTAAATGAACAGGCAAATGTTTGATTTCATGGGGGCAGCCATCTTTTTGGTTGAAAGAAGGTGACAGGAAGCATGAGACACAGTTCCAACTGTCCTGTGTCCTGAGCACCTCTCCCAGTTGCTAGGCAACGTGAACAACAACATAGGAAATCCCATCATGCTCTGCACAGCATCAGGGGAAACAAGCCCGGGCAGTATTCCTTGATGGGTGGAGCTTAGCTAAAAATGATGCTTTGGTAAGAAAAACAAAGTTCTGATGCTATGAAACTTAAAGAAACACCAAGCCTTTTCAGTAGATTTTTAGTCCGGAGGTTCACTTTAAGGACAGACATTTTATACGTACATATTGATACACATGTATTTTAAATTTTTTTGTGATAGTGGTCCTTTAAAGAAAATCTGTATTCAATCTGGGGGATGCTTACCTTGGGAGGAGTAGGCCTCTGGATCCTACTGAGGCTGCCCCTGTCCTCCATCCTTCTATTGCAGGGATTGAAGCCCCCAAACACCGGGGAGGTAAACATTTACCTATTGCGATCCAGCGCAGGCGGAGTAGCGTCTTTCCGCTCAGGTGGAAAGAGCCGAGCCCGATCAAGTCCTCTCTACTGTGTAGGAGGAATCGCGCTTGCGCAGCAGAGCAGACACAATTGTGTTTGGCTATTTCAGCCTGAGCCCGAACGGAAAGCTGCTACTCCCCTGCGCTGGAGCCTCAGAAGATAAATATTTACAACAGGGTTGTCAGCTCTGGTTTCTGAGGAGCCAGCACTGGACCAGAGGGAAACAGGAGGATGGGGGAAGCCTCATTAGTACCCAGAGGCTTCCCCCTCCCGAGGTAAGTACCCCCCAGGTAGTTTTTTTTATTACTTTTCTCTTTAAGGCTCACACTCATGGGGGGATATCCATAGGATCTCTGCTAGGCGACAGAGCACTGTGACGATGCTGTACAGACACGTCATCATCCCTTGGCTGGCGATGCGTCTGTTACTATGGTGATGTGTGTGTGTATGGGGAGGGGGGGAGCGGAACGCTGAGTAGTGTGCAATTTCTGGTGTGCGGTCATGCGGTGCTCGGGCATCGCTAAAGATCCAACATGCCAAAACTTAAAGTGAACCTTCAGACTAAAAATCTACTCAGCAGCACTGAAAAGGCTTGGTGTTTCTTTAACAGTTTCACAGCATCAGAACCTTGTTTTTCTTACCAAAGCATCATTTTTAGCTGCATTTTTAGCTAAGCTCTGCCCCATCAAAGAAAACTGCCCGGGCTTTTTTCCCCTGATGCTGTGCAAACCATGATGGGATTTCTGATTTTGTTGTTCTCCTTGCCTAGCAACTGGAGGGGTGATCAGGACACAAGACAGTTGGAACTGTGTCTTATGCTCCCTGTCACCTCCTTTCAACCAAAAAGATGGCTGCCCCCATGAAATCACACACATTTGCCTGTTCTTTTAAAACAAGGTGCGTAAGAGATTATATTACCTATCTATTTTAATTAACATAACTAATGAAACTTAATAACAGTATGTTTGTTTAGGCTGAAGTTCCTCTTTAATCGATCATCGTGCGGCCGCTGTACACACGCTGGTCTGATGCCAGAATCTCAGCCTGCCACAGCTGAGTTCAGGTCAGTGTGGGGATGTAGCTTTATATACCGTATATATAGCAAGGGTCAGTATGTATGTGTCATTTATCATATCCCGCCTACATAACTCACTGCTCTGCTCCAAGTACAATGGCAGCACAGCTCTGCGCAAATCTGTGTATGAATGGAAATATGAAAGTCTGTGTCTGTATGTAATGTCTGGTACACACCACGCAATTTCCCATCAGATTTCAGGTCAAATCGATAATGTTCGACCGGTCTGATCTGATTTCCGATCCCTTCTATACAAAATTGATTAGAAAAACGATCAGGAAATCTGTCAGACATCATTTCGACCCAAAATCTTACAAGAAATTGCATGGTGTGTACCAGGCATACGTGTATACCAGTGACTGTGTGTGTGTTCTGTATAAGTATATGTGTGAAGACATACAGCATAGAGGATCATCCAAATATAGAGCTTGCGTAACTTCCCCAAAACTCCAAAATATTCCAATGCCAGCATCTAACTTCTGCTTCCTCCTGAGACGTAACGTGGCCTGTGGATGCTGCATATTCCAACAATGCAGACTAGTATGCACGGTGTATTGAAGCATAGAATAAGTGACCAGTTCAACTTCCTGTGCAGACACAATAGAACTCTTCATCCTGTATGCTGTGTAATTCCCAGTATCTGCTCTTAGGGCTCAGGCACACTATAAGACCTTTTATGAGCGCTTTTTGGTTCCAGAGCTTTCTGAGAGTTTTTAAAAAAAACGCTCCCATTGACTTACATTAAAATCGCAGTAAAATCACAATTGAATTGAATTTTTAAAATCGCCCTGAAAGCACTTGTGCAATGATTCTCTATGAGAAAGTTCACATCTGAGCGGCTCGTTTCCGATACGCTCATAAAAGCGGTGCATGAGCCATTCTTGAGGCGATTCCGCCTCAATGGAAGGTATAGGAAAACGCGAAACACTCACAAAATCGCTTTGTGCAGCGATTGCGTGAGCGTTCTTAATTGCATTTATTCTTTTCCGGATCAAAGAGTTCACTTCCAGACTGATGTCAGAAAGTGAAAAAACGCAATCGCTCTGCAAAAGCGCTTAACAAAATCATCAATGCACAGAAATCGAACAAAAAAAAGTGTCAAAAAACAGCCAACGCAAACAGCCACGCGAGCGGAACGCAATGGGAACGAGGCCATAGAAAGCTCTGGAGGCCAAAAAGCGCTCAGAAAGCTTATAGTGTGTCTGACTGACTCTGTATGTATAAGTAACACAGTGCTATTTGAGGCCACAGTGCTGTGTAGCACTCCCTGCATGATCACAGTGAAGGCAGGGCGGGGGATCCAGGCATCAGTGGACTCCCCCCTCCCTCCACCTGTTGCTGGGTGACAAGACAGAAGCGTCCCTGGAAGTCACAAATAAATGTTTAATGGGGTCACAGTGTAACCATTGTGTGTCACTGCTACAAGGAGTCATTGTGCCGTTGGGGATGTAGGGCAGGTAAAGTTACAGTGTGTGGAGGGGGCACAGGGTTGTATGACACATGATTAGGTAGGGATGTGGCATCACCAAGGGGGGTCTTAGGTTTAGGCACCACCAGGGGGGTCTTAGGTTTAGGCACCACCAGGGGGGGTCTAAGGTTTAGGCACCAACACGGGGGTTTTAGGTTTAGGCACCACCAGGGGGGTCTTAGGTTTAGGCACCTAGTGGACTGGACACTATCATGGCGAGTGGGGAACATCTGCAGCAATGAAGGAGATTTTTTTACTACCGTATCTGAGGAATGAAAACTGAAGTGGGAAATTTGGGCGCGCTCTATCGTAAGAAACTTGGGTGCCACATAGGTGTCATTATAAATTAGAAGCTAAATGTGAAATTTGGGTGCCCTTTAATAGCAAATTTTTCATCACAGTCGCCATTTATAATGGCATCGATGGCGGCTTCCCAAAATGATTGTAGCGGTGGCGGGGGGTTGGTGAGGTTTGTGTGAGGGTGGCGGGGTAAGGTTAGGCGTGGAGAGAGCTGTCTTTAACGGTTAGGCGTGGGTGGGTGCGGTAGAAGGGGTGTTTTAAAAGATTAGACTGAGGGGGTGTTTTTCAGGGTTCTTTCACACTGGTGCGGTGGGTCATTTTACCGCACCTCAACGTTATGCTAACGAAATCCTATGGGTGCTTTCACACAACATGCAGTGCGGTACGCCGGAAGTTGCCGATCTCATAGCAGTCCCGCGAGCGCATACCAGTGTTACCGCGTGATCACTGCGACGACATGCATGTAATTCTATGGCAATGCAGGCATTTTAAAAAGGGTGGCGGTGCAGCACCCATGTGCGGAAGCGTACTTTTTACAATACACTTCCGTATTTCCGAAACAAGGAAGTGACCGGCCACAAGCGAGCATCACTTTCTGTTTGAATCTGAGCCAAAGGGGATTACAGCATACTGACGCTTTGGTGGAGCTGTGCTCCGCAGCTCAGTCTCACTCCTCTTGTTGCATCTGAAGGAAAACATAACAGCAAAATCCCAGGGCTGCTTGGGGGGGGGGGGGGGGGGGGACGACCAAACAGCTTTCACTGTTTTATAACTAGAGAGAGCTCTGGGCTTCAGTGGAGATCAGCGTCAAGCCTTGTATTCGCACTACATGAAAGGCGGCTGATAACTGTCTCTGGTGAGAACCTAGTGTGTGTACAGCAGACCCCCGAAAGCTCCAAACACCTCAGCCAGCGTTCAGGCCCTTTATTATAAGAATAGTGATGTTAGAGTGGCGATATAACTTTTTGAATATGGAGGAAAAAGCAGCATATTTTCAAACACTGTAGACAACTTCAACATAAATACAAAACAATAATACTAAAGGTGAACCAGAAATATATGGTGCCCATTAAAGGTACAATTTTAAGTGAAGAACCGCATGTTTATTCAGATCGTATTGTATAAAAACCGAGAAGGTGGTTGGCCCAATCGATCCTGAAGGAATCACATTATCGATGGTTTGACGGACACAGCAGATTTCTCATAGATACAATCATAACTGATTTAGATATAATTGCAAGTTGGATTATTTAACCTTCCTGGCTTTATGGACGAGCTCAGCTCGTCCATAGCCGCCGAAGTGTGATATCTCTGGCCCTGCTGGGCCGATTTCCACCAAATAAACTGTGCCACACGCAGCTAGCACTTTGCTAGCTGCGTGTGGTCTTCGATCGCCGCCGCTCAGCGGCGATCCGCTGCATGCAGCGGCGGAAGAGGTCCCCGCCCTGCCCAAGCCCTGCGCTGCCTGGCCCGAACACTTTCGGCAAGCGCAAAGGGCTGGATCGGAGTGGTCTGATGTCAGGACGTCGGCTGATGTCCATGACGTCATCCCGATCGTCGCCATGGCGACGGGGTAAGCCTAACAAGAAATCCCGCTCTCCGCGGGATTTCTTGTTACTCGTGATCGCCAAAAGCGATCAGAAGGGCACACAATGTGCGCCCTCTAGTGGGCTTTTATGGTGCCAACTTTCAGTTGGCAGCATGAAAAAAAAAATGACGACGAAAAAACCCTGCCACCGCCACCCTGGCAATTTAAATAGACCGCCAAGGTGGTTAATGCTGTGCTTTGAATAAATATTGATTCACATATTGCCCAGCAAGCTCGTGGTGAACCACAGCTCCTAGAATGATTTTATCGAAAATAAGATCGGTCACTAAAAATTGCACCATTAATGGGTACCTTTACCTCAAAGTTAATTATTTTACTAGGGTTGTCTTTTAATAGATTGTACCAGCTGATTGCATTGTGTGTGGCTAGATCGGCACTGTAGTCAGACACACAACATTGACTGAACGATTTAGGTCTAACTTCTATGGGGTTGTTAGTAGTATACCAATCGGACATCACAAGGGGCAGGAAACACACTCTGTGTGTGGGTAGCGGTCTGTGATGATTGTGGGAGGCGGCATATGATGTATCTTTTCCTGTACGTATGACTCCTGGTGAGCTCACACGGGGATCAGGCAGGAAGTGGTCACCTCTCCTCCTCTAGCACATAAGCTACACTACTGCCTGTTGCTGTTTATATTTGCATTTTCAACCCACCTTATTTCCAGATGGAAAACATTATTTATAGACACATAGAAATGTCAGTGCTTGTCTATTGGAGGTGACCCAGTAGCAAATATCATAGGTAACAGGTTTCCAATTACAGCATCCTCTACAGCATGAAGAGTTGTGATTGGCCAAATAGTGTAGGCATAGTTATTACTACAACATATCTGAAATGTAAAGGTGCCCAATAACAACATTTTCCTCAGATGCAATCAAACAATCAGATTTGCAGGATTGTAAGTAACCAGAAGATAATTATCAATTGTTCCCTTAAACGGGTCAATTAAAGTGAATCCGTAGGGAAAAAAAGTACCTATGGGATACTTACCTCCGGAGGGGGAAGCCTCTGGTTACTGATAAGGCTTCCCCGTCCTCTTGGGTAGCCCTGATCCAGCGCTGGCTCCCTTTGAGCATCTGCAGACGCAGTAGCACCTGCAGCATGCGCAGATAATTAGCTCGGGGATCTAGTGCAGACGTAGTGCCATTCCACCCCCCCCCACCCCCCCCCCCCCCCCCCCCCGGGCGTCCTGCGGAAAAAGCCGAGCTCGATCGGGTTTCACTATTTGCACCAGAGCCCGAGGGAGAAGATGGTACTGCACCTGTGGGGGGGACAGAGGCATGTTCCCTGCTGCAGGACATGCCTCTGTGCTCCCCCAGCCCCCCCCCCCTGGTTACCATCCCCAAACTGGGTGACTTGCAAATGTTGCCAATCTCTAGGGGAACTGGGGTTGTTCCTGCAGGCCTTTCCCAGCTGCCATTGGACAGCTCTGCCTCTCCTTGGCGACTCCCCCACCTCCCTGCACACTGCTCTGTGTGAGATACACAGATGCTCTTCCAGAGTTGACGAAAACGAAAGTAGAAGACTGCAGACGGAGAGCAGCAGAGATTGCGGCTAAATGATCTGCCCCTCGGATCAGGTAAGCATTGCTTTTTTTTTTTTTTTTTTTTAAATAATCCCCACCTCAGGTTCACTTTAAGGCACTTTCTCTTCACATAGGTTCATAAAATCCAACATTCTGATCAACAAAATTCTGTATTCCACAACCACCCACACTAAAGGTGGCTACACACCATACAATTTTTTTTTTTTTGTCAATAATTTTTTATTGAGTTTTTCAACAAGAATAAACTTACAACAGATTATACATGTTGCTTGGTTTGTGCATGCATGTGACATTTTTTTTTTTTTTTTTAAATACAGTTACCTAGCAAAGAGAAAATAAGGAGTATTAGTCATATCTTATATCTGTCTATGCACTCTTATACAAAGTTACATACATGCTTCCATAAATTTCATCAACCTTACTGGGATGTATGGGCAATAACCCAATTCTCACTTTCACCTAACTATCTACTTTTGGGAGCTTTTGGTTCTACCTTAAATTGGTAGATTTCTCTCGCCATATATTGTGCTAAAACTGAAGCTCCTTAGTTTTGTACGCCTTTCTAGCTTCTGACTACCTTAGTTCTTCCCAGATTTGATGCTGTGATTCTCAGGCTCTCCCAATAATGGTAGCCGGAGGTCACAGCGTACATGAGGGCCCTTCATTCAGAGGGTGGGAAAGGTGGGAAAGGGGGGGAAGGGAGTGGATCCACATCCAATGTGCATACCTCCCAACATTTTAAAATAAGAAACCGGGACACTGGCCACACCCCTAACCACACCCCCAACACGCCTACCATCGTTTTTTTGAAGATTTTTTTTAATTAAATATTTATACCCTTATATTTTTTTTTATATGTATACCCTCATACACCCTGCCCGTGGGTGGGGAGGAGGGTAAGGGTGCCTGTGGGTGGGGAGGAGGGGTACCACTGTTAGGTTTGGGGGGTTCCCTTATCAGATAATGGACGCGGAAAAACTGATCGAGGCTCCAGCCGCGGTAATGAGGCATGCGGGAGCTTCACTGCTTCCTCCCTCCCTCTCTCTGAATACCCCACTATGTATGTCTGTGTCCCCCCTCCCTGTAGGCAGAGTGAGCGCAGCGGAGCGGGCAGTCGGGTCCTCTTACCGCTGATGCACGCGTACTGTCTCTGGCATCCGACCTCCATGTGCTTCCTGTTTACTATGACGTCACAGGAAGCACATGGAGGTCGGATGCCAGAGAGACAGTACGCGCGGCGTGGATCAGCGGTAAGAGGACCCGACTGCCCGCTCCGCTGCGCTCACTCTGCCTACAGGAAGGGGAGGGGGGCACACAGACATACATAGGGGGGTATTCAGAGGGAGGAAGCAGTGAAGCTCCCGCATGCCTCATTACCGCGGCTGGAGCCTCGATCAGTTTTTCCGCGTCCATTATCTGCCCAGCCGGCCGGGATTCAAGAGGGGGGGCCCGGGACAGCGGGAGGGCCCCCCCAAATCGGGAGAATCCCGACCAATCCGGGACGGTTGGGGGCTATGAATGTGACTCTGAGGTACCCAGCCTAACTGCTTTATTTATTTATAAAGTCGGCCTCATCCAGTCAACCAGTCAAGGGACCAGTGCACACCATACAATTTTTTAAAATATCTGTTCAATTCAAGAATTGCAATCAATTTTTCTGACTGACTGTAACATTTCAAAAATATGACCAATGTACCACACACAATATGTTCAATTTTTCCTCAATTAGGATAAAAATGATTGGAAACTCTGTCAATTTATTAATCTAACACACACCATTCAATCTTTAGAAAAATTGGAGAAAATTTTTCAGCATTCCGGATAGATAAAAAAAAAAAAAAAGGGGATTCTGATCGGATTTTTCAGTCGAAACAAAGCCTTCGATTTTTTCGGGAGATCCGATCATATTTATCGAATTGCTGTAAAATCGGATCATTTTATTGTATTGTGTGTGGCCACCTTTACCTTTATTAGGAACAACCTAAGAACTCACCTCTTCAGCTAAGCATATTATCTCACTTGGGACACTTTGGCCACTGACCACCATTTTACCATCTCGTACACAGCTTCCCTTCACCTATTGTCATATCACTTAAAGGATACCCGAAGTGACATGTGACACGATGAGATAGGCATGTGTATGTACAGTGCCTAGCACACAAACTATGCTGTGTTCTTTTTTCTTTCTCTGCCTGAAAGAGTTAAATATCAGGCATGTAAGTGGCTGACTCAGACAGGAAGTAACTACAGTGTGACCCTCACTGATAAGAAATCCCCCTTTTTATCTCTTTCCTGCTCTGAAAAGCCATTTTCTGCTAGGAAAGTGTTTTATAGTTGGAATTTCTTATCAGTAAGGGTCACACTTCCTGTCTGAGTCAGGACTGAGTCAGCCACTTACATACCTGATGTTTAACTCTTTCAGACAGAGAAAGAAAAAAGGAGCACAGCAGTTATTTGTGTGCTAGGCACTGTACATACCCATGTCTATCTCATCATGTCACTTCGGGTATCCTTTAACCCTTTACTCAGTATAGGAGCTCAATCGCATCCAAAACGCAGCAGGACGACAATTGAGCTGGGGACAGCAACGCAATCAGGTTGCACTGAAGGAAAAGGCCCCTGCCATTTCCATTCGTTTTACTGTACCCTGGGTTTTGCAATCTGTTAGCCAGGGCTCTCTTTCCCTTTTGTATCTCAGTGCCATGTATATCTTCCACATTAACTAGAAATCTGTAGTTGATTTGTTCACTGCAGCAGCTGTAATCCCCCATTGTCTGTACTGTTAGCTGTTGCATTTATATGGTAGTGTTACCTTGTATGCACTTGTACTGTGCTATGGAAGATACTGGCGCTATATAAATCACTAATTCCACTCGACCATATCATTAACAAACATTGATTTTCTCCACATAACTGCCCGGTTTTCTGTACAATTCAATCGTAAAACTCTGATCCAAGCATTGGATCAGAGGAAACTATTGTATTGATAATGCCTATCTTTAAAGACAATGTAACCCCACTGCTGAAAAAATAACCCAGATACTTACCTATGGAGAGAGAAGGCTCTGGGTCCTATAGAGCCTTCCCGCTTCTCTCCCGGTGCCCACGGTGCAGCACTGTCCCCGGGAGCAGTATTTGACTAAATTGATCAAATACTGCTCCTTCCGCCGGCGAAGGTGACTTCGGAAAGTCTTCGGGAGCCTGAGTACTCCTGAAGACGGGCCGCTCCACACTGCGCACGCGCGAGCGCCCTCTATCGCGTTATCGCGCATGCGCAGTATGGAGCTGCCTGTCTTCGGGAGGACTCGGCTCCCGAAGACCTCCGAAGTCCCTGCGGCGGGGGCTTGGAACGGAGGAGCCAGCGCTGCACCAAGGGCACCGGCAGAGGAGAGGTAAGGCTCATGAGGACCTAGAGCCTTTCCTCTCCTTAGGTGAGTATCTGGTTTCTTTTTTTTAGCAGCGGGGTTACATTGGCTTTAAAGAGAGACTGAAGCCTCGAAAATTACCTGTTTTTATTAGCCAGTCCTTTTCAGCATTAATGGCACAGATGAAACGCCGCATTCCCGCGGCTAAACGAGGCCTTAATCACCCCGAAATCACTGGGGCAAATTGCGGGGCTCCTTCCTGGAAGAGGCAGAGTTTTGTGCAGTAGCTCTGCCTCTATTCGTGTCAATCCCCGCCTCCACCCACCCCTCTCAGTCTTCTTTCCCTGAGCGGGGCGGGAAGAGGCGGAGATTCGCAGGGATTGACGGGACTGTAGGCAGAGCTACAGCCCAAAAGCTCTGCCTCCCCCGGGCAGCAAATTCTACGACTTTGAAAGTCGTGGAATTTTGCCCCAGGATTTGGGGCAGGGCTGTGGAGTCGGTCCAAAAATCCACCGACTCCGACTCCTCAGTTTAGGATTCCTCCGACTCCTCTAATTTGCATATTACAATTTTGTTGATTTACAGTATGTAACGTGAAATTTGTCTCTTAACTGCCAACGCTTAGGAATTTTACAAGACAACTGAAGTGAGAAGGATATGTAGACTACTATATTTATTCCCTTTAGACTAAAACTAGTCCTTGGTAAGAGTACTTGTAAAAGGTACAGGCCGGAACAAAGAACATCTATCAGGCAATGTAACTGTGGGTACATGTAAGAATGATGTGCAGGTACTCTGCAGGGGAATGAGGAGATTCTTCCTCTATTACACATTCTTCATGCACAATCTGAACAAGGTTTATGGGTGACAGACAACACCTCTGTGTTCAATGTGCACAACATTCACATTGGATTCCCTGCAGCTCTGTGGGGAATGCATATGTAGAGTATAGTGCTACTGTGTACCAAAGTAAACCTGAGACAGATGAAATTAAAGTCTTATACATACCTGGGGCTTCCTCCAGCCCCCTTCAGGCTAATCAGTCCCTCGCTGTCCTCCTTCGCCACCTGGATCTTCTGCTATGAGTCCAGGTACTTGAGCCAGTCTGGTGTAGTGCGCATGCACACACTCCGCCGCCGGGGGCATACTACACCTGCGCAGCACTATTGCGCAGGTGCAGAACGCTCCTGGCTGTGGAAGCGGCACGTAGCCAGACTGCTCCTGAATTACCAGGACTCATAGCAGAAGATCCAGGTGGAGGAGGAGAACAGCGAGGGACCGAATGGCCTGAAGGGGGCTGGAGGAAGCCCCAGATATGTAGAACACTCTTCTTTTCATCCGTCTCAGGTACCCTTTAATTTGTAGTCACCAAACCAAATTTTAACAACATATCAAATTATTTGATTTCATGAGCAAAGATACATTTGCATAAACCAGCATCAATGCAGAATTATTTCCATCTCATTGACCATCTCTATTAGTGACACAGCTACACATCAGGGTTTATTCTTACAGCATAGATGTTATTTAGTATATATAAGAGATTCCTGTGTACACATCATATATACAGTCACAATCAGATATGTATATCTGACTTTAAAAATACGGGGACTGCTTTATTGAAGCTGCACAAGTAACTAATTTTGATTTGTTTATTTCATTTTTGTGGACTGAGCACAGCTATTACTGTATATATACATTATTTTTAATGACTATTATCTGAGAAATAGAAAATTTTATCATATTTTCTATTTTAATTACGGTTACAAATTCATTAGGAGTCGGTGCATTTTTTCCCGACTCCAGGCACCCAAAATTGCTCCGACTCCACAACCCTGATTTGGGGGTGATAAAGGTCTCGTTTAGACGCGGGAATGCGGCGTTTCATCTATGCCATTAATGCTGAAAAGGACTGGCTAATAAAAACATGTAATTTTTGAGGCTGCAGAGTCTTTAAGATGCCCATTAACGATACAATCCAACAGCCAATCGATCATTTCTGATTCAGAAACTATCATTGGTGACCAGGCCTGGATTTACATCACAGGAGCTTATAGGCACAAATGTTCTGGCACCCTAGACTTTTCCCTTCATGAATCCACAAACCACCTCCAAAACCGCAATGTACTTATGTTGGCTGGAACAGCTGTCACTTCTGCCCAATGTAGTTAGCTTTAGATGCCTCTTAATATTTAGGGTACTTCTGACAACCTAATACTAAGTAGCTAGAAGTGCCCCAAGTGTTAGTTCGATAAAGATGCCCCAGGCTGAAAGATGATCCGGCCAGTGGAATGCAGAGAGCCAGGTGAGTAAATTCTCATTTTCGCTCTGCTGAGGACTCTGCAAAGGGAAGGAGGAAGGGGGCACTCTGGGTTTGAGCCGCCTTTTCATCATCGGGCGCCTGTAGGCACGTGCCTACAGTGCCTTTTGGTAAATCCGGCCCTGTTGGTGACCTTTAACAGTCGAATTCCTGAAAAACAGTTTGATCAGAATGATGGAATTGATCCATTTTTGGGATCGATCCTATCGATCTGATTTGTTAGCAGGAATTCAGTTGTTAATGGGCATGACTGATAGTTTCCAATCAATTACGGCAGCAAATGGAAACAATCGATTTCCCATTCAATTCCGGTATCTTTTCTTATCTATTTCCATTCACGCCTATGAGAAATCGATCAGAAAAACGATTGATAATAAGATCGGACATGTCGGAAATTATCTATCGAACCATCTATCTAACACAAAATTGTATGGTGTGTACCTACTATTAAGCTGGCCATACACTAGGCCGATTACCCGCCGATCGACAGCAGATTCGATCACTGGGATCGAATCTGCTGTCAAATCGTTCACGCTAATTTTCGATCTATTTCGGCCCGAAATAGATCGGTCCCGTCGATCGCGCCGTGCGGGAAATTACCGTCGATCGCCGCGGGTAAGGCTCCGCATCGCTAGCGGCGTACGACCGACGCAGGTATACATTACCTGAAGCTGGCTCCCGGCATCTTCTCCGCATCACCTCCCGGCATAACTTCCTGTGTCACTGCAGTGACAGCGGAAGTACAAATAGAGGGCGCTATATTTGAACTTCGGCTGTCACTGGAGTGACAGAAAGTTATGCCGGATGCCGGGATGCGGAAGCTGATAAGGAGAAGATGCCCGCCGGGAGCCAGGAGCCGATGCGGAGAAGATGCCTGGGACCAGGCTTCAGGTAATGTATGCGGGGGCTCGGGGGGGCCGACAGCGGCAGCTCAGCAGATTGTGATCGGTTTCAGGCTGAAATCGATTCACAATCTGTTTGCTGTAAAGGCAGCCATACGATCCCTCTCTGATCAGATTCGATCAGAGAGGGATCTATCTGTTGGTCGAATCTGATGGCAAATCGACCAGTGTATGGCTACCTTTAGGGTTTGAAAGGGTGCTGTCCACTTAATCACGCTAGATATGAGATTTCCTGCTGGGTTACCTCAAGCAGACTAGTGCCAGAATTTCTGAATGTGTTTAGCAACCCTTCTCCTCTCATAGAACACTCAGCAAAGCCCCTGATCTGTGTGTGACAGGTCCTCATGGCAGGTGGGGCCTTACCAAACTTACCAAGACAGCTGCAAAACTGCAACAACTGCCAGGGGCAGCCAATGAGGTGGCAGCTGGTCAGCAGAACAAGGACTGTGACTGGCTGGTGCAGGCAGCTTCATCACCCCTCTCTGCACCTGTCCGGATATGTCATCATTCTTGTGTACCTCATACTGGGGGAGGAATGCGCACAGTCAGCTCTCCACTCTCACTATCCCTCTTCTCACTGCTCTGGTGACAATAACAGGAAGTCAAATGAGTGAGAGTCTTCCAATAATATTTCCTGAATCCCCCCCAGAGACAGGAAGTCCACATGATCAGCTATCCTAGAAAGTCTTCACACAGCACCAAACTGGCAGGGAGCATCTTTGTGAATAGATTGTCAGCTTCCAGGGTCACTAAGGGACAGAACAGGGCAATTCACTGTCAGCATTACACTTACGATAGAGCACACACATTTTCTACATACACAAAAGACCCGTTACTCTCAAATATTGTTCACAATCTGTCAAAATGTTTGTCCAGGGGCTGGTGCACACCAAGATTGCTTCTGGGCGCTTTAAAAACGCCAGCGCTTTGAAAAGCGCTTGACTAATGTATTTGGGGGGAAATCACATCGCTCCTGGTGAGATCCATCCCATTCAAACACAAACTCGGGTCCTGCAGCATTTTGCTGATTTCTGAGGCGATTCAGCCTCAGTGTTAAGTACAGGAAAGTGGAAAATCTCTCTGAAAAGCGCTAGATCAGAGTGATTATCCAAGCGTTTTTGTTACAGAAACTGTTCAGTTACAGCTCTACTGTAGCAAAATATAAAAAAAACGCTACACCAAAAATCGCTAGGCATGATTAGAAAATTGCTGGTGAGCACTTCGCCTTTGCCGAGATAATCCATCCTACCTCTCGGGAGCGGCATATCAAGGTGCTGATTAGACAGCATGAATATTGCACAGGTGTGCCCTAGAGCTGTACACAATGTTGCAACTGCGCTTTTTTAATTGCAAGGTCTTTTGAAAAACCATGAAAATCGTGAAGACCTGTAACACACTGGTGCTATGCAATTTTTCTATTTTCATGAAGGCTTTGCGATTTTAAAAACGCAGCGCAAGCGCAGAAGTGTGTATAGGCCCTTAGATTGGCCACAATAAAAAGGCCACTCTGAAATGCACATTGCCACAGATGTCGCAACGTTTGAGGGGAGCGTGTAGTTGGCATGCTGACTGCAGGAATGTCTACCAGAGCTGTTGGCCATGAAATGAATATTCATTTCTCTACGATAAGCTGTCTCCAAAGGCGTTTCAGAGAATTGGCAGTACATCCAACCGGCCTACATAACGACATCAGCCCAGGACCTCCACATCCAGCATGTTCACCTCCACGATCATCAGAGACCAGATACATCTACAGCTGCAGCAACAATCGGTTTGCATAACCAAAGAATTTCTGCACAATCTCTCAGAAACTGTCTCAGAGAAGCTCATCTGCATGCTCGTCGTCCTCATCGGGTCTGGACCTGACTGCAGTTCGTTGTCGTGACTGACATGAATGGGCAAATGCTCACATTCAATGCTGTCTGGCATGTTGGAGAGGCATCCTGTTCATAAATGAGTCCCGTTTTTCACAGTTTTGGGCCGGTGGCAGACAGCTGTGTGGCTTCGTGTGGGTGAGCAGTTTGCTGATGTCAGTGTTGTGTGTCGAGTGGCCCATGGTGGCGGTGGGGTGATGGTATAGGGCCAGCATATGTTATGGACAATGAGCACAAGTGCACTTTATTGATTATTATCTGAATGCACAGAGCTACCGTGACGCGATCCTGAGGACCATTGTTGTGGGCGTTCATCCACAGCCATCACCTCATTTGCAATAGGATAATTCCGCGGCCCAGTATTGAAAGGATCTGTGCACAATTCCTGGAGGCTGAAAACATCCCAGTCCTTGCATGGCCAGCACACTCCCCGGACATGTCACCCATTGAGCATGTTTGGGATGCTCTGGATAGGACAGCGTGTTCCAATTCCCGTGGATCCGTTGCAGAGTGACAAGCGTGTACGGCTCCTATGTATAACATAGAAGCCTCATACTGTCCAGTTTGCAATGAGCACAGTGGTTGCTTCTAATACTTCTCTGCACAGTATTGCTTCCCTTATCCTGTATGTTGGCTGGGATTCCGGGTATTGGGCTGCTCAGCGTGAGACAATCTCTGCACAGACATAATCCAGGCTGACACAGAAATCCATTTAGCAGTTGGTAATTAAATGCAGCTGATGGTGAAATTGAAAGATCTTGTTATCTCTGATTGGATAATGGCCTCATCAGTGGGGGGGGGGGGGGGGGGGGGGGGAGAAGCCTGAGCTGTAGATCGTCAGTTCAGGTACCCCTAGATATTACTGCGCTGGAGGGAATTGGGTTAATAGGTCTTGTTTGGGGACATATCTGTTATTGGGGGCATTTCATCAAGGCCATGGCTGGAGTGATATAGACAAGGCCGGGCCGAGGCATAGGCTGGAGAGGCTCCCGCCTCAGGGCGCAGTGTAGGAGGGGGGCGCAGAATTCATTCAGCTGTCATTCCTAATTGTGTTTGAAGCAGAAAGAAATAAGAAAAGGGGATACATGGCAGTGACTGCAAGCCATATAACTAGATATTAAGGTGTTGGGGAGGTTGTGGGCCCTGTGGCCCTCTTAGTCTAATAGCAATCAGTGTGTGATGGCGGGGGTGGCAGGGATGGAGGGGCGCACTTTGGTGTCTCAGCCTTGGGTGCTGGAGGACCTTGTCCCTGCTCTGGATATAGATGCTGCTTTAAAGGGAACCCGAAGTGAGAGTGATATGGAAGCTGCTATATTTATTTCCTTGAAAACAATGGTAGTTGCCTGGCAGCCCTGTTGATTTTCTGGCATACGTAGTGTCTGAGTCAAAACCCTGGAACAGGCATATGGCTAATCCAGTAAAACCAAAATCAGAGTACCTGATCTGCTGCATGCTTGTTCAGGGTCTATTGGCTAAAAGTGATAGAGGCAGAGGACCAGGAGGACGACCAGGCAATTTGTATCATTTAAAATGAAATAAACACAGCAGCCTCCATATCCCTCTCACTGTGGGTGACCTTTAAGACTATCTGCTTTATATATAACTCTTCTCTAGCTAGCCAACACTATGTTCAGATATGACCCAGGCCATCACCAGCAAATAGCAGGAGATGCTGCTTTTTAACCACATATTGTATATGGAAGATTACTCTTTATAGAATGCCTCAGACTCTAAGAATGTAAACCGTAAAATGCAAATATTTGAAGCTGTAATTACCCTATTCTAGTTGATTTATGTAGTGCTGGCATTTTCCATGGTTCACTACAGGTAAATATAGTACAAGCAAATGTCATGTACAGATCATATGCATTGTACAGCACATGCAGCATATTGTACGGTGTGCAAAATTGGACAGTCATTAAACATAAGCATACCAAGATAAAATGAACTATAATTACATTGTTGTAAACAAGTTTTTCTTAACTGCAGAAGATAATGAGCATGTTCCTGTTACACCACCGGCATTACGTTATGCATTTGATTAGTTTTTGTTTTGTGACATTTTTATATGAAGAAATTGCTTTAACCAGTATCTGACCGCTATATATATATTCCCCTGGCTCTTTTAGCCGGGTGGCTCCACCTGGCTAGTTTTGGTGACCACCCGGCTGTCATCAGCTCACTTCTCCTCTGCTGTATGCAGAGAAGCGCCGGCCCTGCATTCTGTTATCATGCCACCCGGCTACTTTATCATGCCACCCGGCTGGAAAAAAATTCTGGGGAGAACACTGTAATATTATATATATATATATATATATATATATATATATATATATATATATATATATATATATATATATATATATATATATATATATATATATATACACATACACACGTGTGTGTGTGTGTGTGTGTGTGGGGGGGGGGGGGTGTGTGGGGGGGGGGGGAATTACAGCTGCCCAGAATCCCCCCTAGACCAGGGCCTGTGCAGTGTCTGTGGACAGGCACCAGTTGAGACAACAGAATATCTGCAGGTATCCTGCAGCTCACAGCACCGCCCCCTTTCTTTCCCTGCTACAGATGACTTTGGATGTAGCAGCAATGTGTGTACAGAGCATGGAGCAGCAGTGTGTGGTGTGCACAGAGCATGGAGCAGTGTGTGTACAGAGCATGGAGCAGTGTGTGTACAGAGCATGGAGCAATAGCGTGTGTGCAGAGCATGGAGCAGCAGCGTGTGCGCAGAGCATGGAGCACCAGCGTGTGCGCAGAGCATGGAGCACCAGCGTGTGCGCAGAGCATGGAGCACCAGCGTGTGCGCAGAGCATGGAGCACCAGCGTGTGCGCAGAGCATGGAGGAGCAGCGTGTGCGCAGAGCATGGAGCACCAGCGTGTGCGCAGAGCATGGAGCACCAGCGTGTGCGCAGAGCATGGAGCACCAGCGTGTGCGCAGAGCATGGAGCACCAGCGTGTGCGCAGAGCATGGAGGAGCAGCGTGTGCGCAGAGCATGGAGCACCAGCGTGTGCGCAGAGCATGGAGCAGCAGCGTGTGCGCAGAGCATGGAGCAGCAGCGTGTGCGCAGAGCATGGAGCAGCAGCGTGTGCGCAGAGCATGGAGCAGCAGCGTGTGCGCAGAGCATGGAGCAGCAGCGTGTGCGCAGAGCATGGAGCAGCAGCGTGTGCGCAGAGCATGGAGCAGCAGCGTGTGCGCAGAGCATGGAGCAGCAGCGTGTGCGCAGAGCATGGAGCAACAGTGTGTGCACAGAGCATGGAGCAGCAGTGTGTGTACAGAGCATGGAGCAGTGTGTGTACAGAGCATGGAGCAATAGCGTATGTACAGAACATGGAGCAGCAGCGTAGCGTATGTACAGAGCATGGCGCGGCAGTGTGTACAGAGCATGAAGCAGCAGTGTGTGCACAGAGCATGGAGCAGCAGTGTGTGTACAAAGCATGGAGCAGCAGTGTGTGTACAAAGCATGGCGCAGCAGCGTGTGTACAGAGCATGGAGCAGCAGTGTGTGTACAGAGCATGGAGCAGCAGTCTGTGCACAGAGCATGGAGCAGCAGTGTGTGTACAAAGCATGGCGCAGCAGCGTGTGTACAGAGCATGGAGCAGCAGCGTGTGTACAGAGAATGGAGCAGCAGCGTGTGTACAGAGCATGGAGCAGCAGTGTGTATACAGAGCATGGAACAGCAGTTTGTGTACAGAGTATGAAGCAGCTCTGGGGAACTTAACAGAGTCAGGTATGAGCACAGCCCTGTGCCCTGCTGTGTGAATGATTCACTTTCCCCTTCATTAGCAATGTTGGCTGTCCTCATTATTATCTGTATCCAAACTGCTTCTGATCGATCCTGTTGTCAATAGGGAGCAGATCGGACATTTAGGAAATAATTGACAGATCCTGTCAGTTGGATGGGAAATTGCATTATGTGTACCCAGCATGATATCCTACTATATTATTATACTGTATTGTGCGTGGCTGAGGGAGACCTTTCAGGAATCCTCCCTTGAAAATACTAGATTTGCCCCTGATATATATTTATTTATATACTTCCCGGTGTTTGCAAGCCGACGTAAATGATCACGCTCCCGCATGCTCCCAATGCCGTCTGTTAGTGCAATGATCGGTGAGTGGAAACATGTGTTCCCAAAACCAGCCAGAGTGCCGGACGAATGAATAATCACTGCTCTAGAGAGCAGAAGTAATTATTCATATTAACCTCCTTGCCGGTTATCCCGAACACAGTTCGGGGTAACCTGCGCAGGAGGATTTCTCAGGCCCCGCTGGGGCGATTTGCATAATTTTTTTTTTCCTACACGCAGCTAGCACTTTGCTAGCTGCGTGTAGTACGCGATCGCCGCCGCTCGCCGCCGATTCACCGCTACCTGCCGCGCCGAGCCGCCCCCCCCCCGCCCTAGACCCCTGCGCAGCCTGGCCAATCAGTGCCAGGCAGCGCTAAGGGGCGGATCGGGATTCCCTCTGACGTCACGACATCCATGATGTCGGTGACGTCATCCCGCCCGGTCGCCATGGCGACCGGGGAAGCCCTGCAGGAAATCCCGTTCTCAACGGGATTCCCTGCATACTCTGATCGCCGAAGAGTGGGGGGATGCCGCCGCTCAGCGGCTATCATGTAGCGAGCCCTGGGCTCGCTACATGATTTAAAAAAAAATAAAAAAAAAGTGCAGCGCTGCCTCCTTGCCGGATTTTTTAGACCGGCAAGGAGGTTAAAAACGGAAGTAAACTACACAAACTCCCTTCCTGTGTACTGTCCTTATTACACAGGATAAAGTGTGGGGACATCTATTGGATAAATACAATAAAAATACATAAAAGTTACATTTGCTTTACTTATTAACCCCCTCTACCCCCCTTCCCCTAGTTACCAGAATCCCACTCGTGCCCAGTACAGACACGCCTATCCATGACACTGCTCACACACCACTGGGTCAAACTGGTAGAGACTCCCAATGCTGGAATGGTGGGGTGTAAGAAGATTTGGTAAACCTCTGGAATACGGAGCAATTTTTTTTTTCTTTCTTTATTCGGCCCCTTTTACATTTACCTAGGATTCCTGCATTGCGGTACTTTCCGTTGCCGCAAGGCAATCTTACACACTTATTGCGGTCCATTGCAGTGTAGCGGAAGTGTCTGATCCACCACTCACCTGACGCAGAGAAAACAGCTCTACCACGTTGATGCAGTGGTGGCGGAAGTAATGTAAGTCAATGGGTGATGCATACCTTTAAAAAAGGCATGTGCGGAAGGATAGGAATACGGCGCAGAACCCGGGAGTCCAAGTGATGTACTTCCTATCCGGCAGGAAATACATCACTGGACAAGGGGCGGGGAGGAGTGTTTGGGGACTGGGCGGCGCTATGCTCTTCCATCCTGGTTTGGTATGCCAGCGACAGACTCAAACTGCAGAGGGTCATCAGATCAGCGGAGAGGATCATCGGGAGATCCCTTCCCACTCTGGACTTCCTTTACCACTCCAGGCTGTACTCCAGAGCATTAAAGATCAGGGCCTGGCCGAGGCATAGGCTGGAGAGGCTCCAGCCTCAGGGCGCTGTGTAGGAGGGGGCGCAGAATTCATTCAGCTGTCATTTCTAATTGTGTTTGAAGCAGAAAGAAATAAGAAAAGGGGATACATAGCAGTGACTGCAGGCCAGATAACTAGATATTAAGGTGTTGGGGAGGTTGTGGGCCCTGTGGCGCCTCTTAGTCTAATAGCAATCAGTGTTTGATGGCTCGGGTGGCAGGGATGGAGGGGCGCACTTTGGTGTCTCTGCCTTGGGTGCTGGAGGACCTTGTCCCGGCTCTGTTAAAGATCACCAACGACCCCTCACACCCAGGCCACCGCTTCTTTAGTTAGCTCCCCTCAAGCCGGAGACTCCGGTTCCGGTCCATCTTCACCAAGACCTCAAGGCATAAAAAGTTTCTTTCCCTCGGCTGTCAACCTTCTGAACTCTCTCCACGTAATTGCCCATCCCCACCCCACAACACCATGCCGGCACGGAGGCGCTCTACACACAGATAGACGGCGCTCTAGCTCAAACTGACTTTTTGATGTTTTTGTGTTGTAACTTATGCTACATTGTCTCTCTCTGCAAATGTTGTGTTCCTTTCTAACTGCTTGATTTGACCTGTATCTGTATCTATATCCTGTATCAGTACCCTGTATGTGCCAAGCCCAATTCCGGGCACGACCCAGTCGTGCTTGGCGATAATAAAGATTCTGATTCTGATCCTGTCGGTGTACTCTGCTTAAAGGGATACTTAAGTCTGATTAAAAAAATGACTTTTACTCACCCGAGGCTCCCCTCAGCCTCCTGCAGCTGAACGGTGCCCTCGCCGTGTCCCTCCGATACACCTGGACTTGCCGGCGGCCACTTCCGGTTTGGCCGTCACCAGCTGACAGGCTGGAAACGCGGCTGATTATCCGCGTCCCCAGCCGCAATAGCGCCCTCTATAATGCTATTGCGGCCGGGGACGCGGATAATCAGCCGCGTTCCCAGCCTGTCGGCCGGTGACGGCCAAACCGGAAGTGGCCGCCGTCAAGTCCAGGTGTATCGGAGGGACACGGCGAGGGCACCGTTCAGCTGCAGGAGGCTGAGGGGAGCCTCGGGTGAGTAAAAGTCATTTTTTTTTTCTGACTTAAGTATCCCTTTAAGGTCATGTTTGTGATTTTGTGCGCTGCTGTGCAATGCAGCGGGGGCGGGCATCGCACCGCAAGGCACACTTTAAAGAGCACCCGAGGCGGTTCCTTGGAGGGCAGATCGGACACAGAGGTATGTTCTCTGCTTCATGACATGACTCTGTGTCCCCACACTGCCGCTCTCTGCTCCCCCCGCCGCACTATATGCCCCGCCCCAATATTTGTCGATATCTCGGAGGTAAACACAGGGGAGAGGTATTCCCTGTGTGAAACGCCCAACCAGGGGCGTTCCTGCAGGGTTTCCAGAGATGCCATTGGGCAGCTCTCTCTCCCTGGCCACACCTCCTGCCGCTCCCTGGCCTCCCTGCGCGTTGTGAATGAGACACAGTCTCACATTCCAGCATCATGATCCAGGGGTCACAAAAGTGAAAGTGGGCCAGTGGGCCCACAGGAGCGGAGTTTTTTGCGGCTACCTGATTGGCTCAGCCCAACATCCCGAACCCCCCACCCCCACCCCCACACCAGATCAGGTAGCATTTTTTGCTTTATTTTATGAGCCAACCTCTGGCTCTCTTTAAGTTTAGAACCGGCTTCATATTTGCTTCAGGATTACTATGTCTACCACATCTCACATGGGCAACATATTACTCTTAGAGAAACACATGGGGATATTGGGAGTCAGTAAGTTCAGGGCATTTTTTTATTTATTTATTTATTTTTTTTACAGATCCCTGAACTTTTTAGACAGGCTGGCAGTGCTTCCAGGACACTGATTGTTGTGAGGTTATGCAAGCAGGAGCAGCACAGCGTGGGTTATGAGACAAAAGAACGCTGTTTAAAAAACTTTAACCACCATACTGATGCATGCCATCTAGTGGTGACTGTTGCCACTGCAATGGGTTCATCCCACAGGTGTTACTATGCCAAAAACTGGAATGCTTATTCAGTCAGTAACAAGCATCATTGATATCTCTAAGGACAAAAACCTCCAGTAAACTGAATAAAATATCCCCCAACACAGAATAACACCTGCAAGACCTTCTCACCTCCTTAAGACTTTGCAGCCCCCTCTTGACCCACACTCCCCTGCAGCCCCCCTTCTCTCCTCAGACTCTCCTGCATCCCCCCTCCTCTCCTCTGACTTACCTGCAGCCCCCCTTTCTCTCCTCTCCCTAGACTCACCTGCACCCCCACCTTCTTTTCTCTCCCCAAACTCCCCTGCAGCCCCCCTTCTCTCCTCTCCCCAGACTCAGCTGCAGCTCCCCCTCTCTCCTCCCCCCACACTCACCTGCATCCTCCACCTTCTCTCCTCTCCCCAGACTCCCCTGCAGCCCCCCCATTCTCTCCCCACACTCACCTGCATCCTCCACCTTCTCTCCTCTCCCTAGACTCACCTGCAACCCCCACCTTCTCTCCTTTCCCTAGACTCACCTGCACCCCCACCTTCTCTCCTCTCCCCAGACTCCCCTGCAGCCCCTCCTCCTCTCCCCAGACTCACCTGCACCCCCCCCCTTCTCTCCCCAGAATTACCTGCAGCCTTATGTTTCCTCCCCCAAAAGACCTACATACCTCTCACCCCTTCCAGACTTTCATACAGACCACTTCTACTTCCTCCCACAGACCCTTCTGTCTCCCCTACCCCATACATTCCTACAGACCCCCTTCTCCCTCCTTTACCAGACTCCTCCACAGCCCCTTTTCCTTCCTGTCCCTCAGATTTGCCTTCTCCTCGCTTTCCCCCCAGACTTCCACGTCACCCCTATCAACTCCCCAGGACTCACCTGCAGCCTTCCTTGCATCCCTAGACTCACCTGCAGCAGCCCTCACTTCCGCCAGGCTCATCTGCAGCCCCCTTTGCCTCATGTAGATTCACCTGAAGCCTCCCTCCTCCCTTAGAATTATTTGGAGCCCTCCTCACCTCCCAAGGTCTTACCTGGTGGTAGTAGTAGTCTCCATATTGCGTCTGGTATTGTGGCAGTTTTTCTCTTCCTCTCACCCCCAGAACTCCCCGCAGCAACTCGTTACACCCTGAAACAAGACAAGTGTCACATGACCCATTTGCAGGGCACTGATTTTTTTTATGTGGCGCAACATAAAATTCATTAAACAAGTAGCATCCTTATGTGAAAAGAGGTACAAAAACAAGGTGCTTTATTATCAATAGCAAAGATGGGTGATTACAGCATGCAACTGAATCAGGGATAATATACTTATAAAACAGACCTGTGACATAAACATTACATTGTAACAATTGTTATGGAGTACTGTAGATGAAGACACTGAATATTTATATTGTGCTTTTCTCCTAGCGGGCTCAAAGCGTCAGAGCTGCAGCCACTAGGGGGGAGTTCTATAGGAAGTAGCAGTGTTAGGGAGTCTTGCCCAAGGTTTCCTACTAAATAGTTGCTGGCTTACTGCATAGGAAGAGCCAAGATTTGAACCCTGGTTGTCTGTGTCAGAAGCAGAGCCTTTAACCAGTGCACTATCCAGCCACCATCAAGGGTTAGAGTCAGAGGACTGCTCTTCTTCACAATCTTATCCAGCTCTCTATAAAAGGGGCATTATAACAAAAAATGTTAAAGGGACAGTTTGGCGAAAAATGTTAAAATTTAAAATATGCGCAAACTAAACAAATAAGAAGTACGGTTCTTACAGAGTAAAATGAGCCATAAATTACTTTTCTCCTATGTTGCTGTCACTTACAGTAAGCAGTATAAATCTGACAGAAGCAACAGGTTTTGGACTAGTCCAACTTTTCATGGGGGGATTCTCAGGGATTTATTTATTTTCAAAAGCACTTAGTGAATGGCAGTTGCTCTGACCAACTGCCAAAAAACTGTGTAGCGAGCAGCGATGCTGGCCAGCATCATTGTATAAATCCTTTTTAGGGAACATCTTTATAAAGAATAAAAGCCTTGCTGAGAATCTCCCATGAAGAGATGGACTAGTCCAAAACCTGTCGCTTCTGTCAGATTTCTACTACCTACTGTAAGTGACAGCGACATAGGAGAAAAGAAATGTATGGCTCATTTTACTCTGGAAAAAATGTACTTCTTATTTGTCTCTGTTTGTGCGTATTTTACATTTTACAATTTTTCGCTATAGTGCTCCTTTAAAGCACTGGAAGAAGCATCACCCTTTACTGCACGCTACTCTGCCCTTACAGCAGCATTGCACCTCTATGTCCCTCACAGGGAACTCACAAGATCTGCCTTGGCCAACTCCATCCCTTATTCATGCCACCTACGTACTGTGCCTGTCAGGAATAGGCACAATGCACTATGTAGGTGGCATTGATGTAAATAACAGAGTTTACAGCTGCAGATTTTGTAAGTTCTCTGTACAGGCAGCACAGTGTACCGTAAAGGGTGTCGTTATCTCCACTGCGGAAGATGTTGGCGCTATATAAATACCAAATAATAATAAATAATCCCATACCACTGCAAGGGTTAAACGTCTTCATTCTGGAAAGTGGCCACTAGAGGGAGACAATGCGCACAAAATACGTCAGGGACTTTAGCACATACCACAAGATATCAGTTTCCCTTTCTCTCCCCTATAATATGTATTCAGTGTTGCCATTGTGTCACCACAAGTGACTGTAAACTATCTGCTATCACTTCCTGGTGGTGTTTCCATAAAATGTTTGTAACCTGATTGTTCAATTATTTGTGAAGGCAGAAAGGTCTGAGGTCTGAAGGTGGCCGTACACCAAACATTTTTTTTTCTTAATTCTTTTTAATGCAAGAATTACAATCAATTTTTCTGATTGATTGTAATATCTTATTTAAAAAATCTGACCAATGTACCACACACGTGTGTTGAATTTTTCCCCGATTAAAAAAAAAAATGAAAACTCTGAAAAAAATTGCTTGGGTCTATACATTAATAAATGGACTACCTTACACCATTCAATTTTCATAAAAATTGATCAGAAAAATCCACCACTTCCGATCAAAAAAAAAAAAACCTGAAATCTGATCGGCCTTCTCCCTCGAATATTTTTTTTTTCGGGACAACTAATCGTTTTTATTGAATTGCTGTAACATTGGATTATTTTATTGTATCGTTTGTGGCCACTTTAACAGTTTTTTTACGTTACAAAAATATCAATATTCTTTTACACCTGACTGGCTTGTGCACCAGCTGCGCACACATAGATTTTAGTCTCAAGTCTTGATTTTAATGAATTTTGGAGGCAGCTGAGGCTCTTGTTGCCCACGGAGAGCAGACTGGTAACGCCACTAACCTTTTAATGCCAGGATGCCATTACAGAAGGACTTAAAGTTGATGCGGCCCAGCTCGTCGGGGTCCAAATATCTCACCAGCTGCTCCACCTGGAATGAGAAGACAGAACATTATGCGAGTGGAGCACAGATAGGATGTAGCGACACACAAAGCAGAGAGATGAGGGGCGTGGCCCATTTCAGCCAATCAGAGCAGTCTCATCCATGACGTGTGTGTATGACATTTGCATATACAGCCCAAACTGCCGGATCTAGGCTTTTTGCTGCCTGAGGCAAACGTGTGAGGATAAGCCCCCCCCCCCCCCCCCTCCTCATCCTACTATGACTGCTTGCTGTCAGTGTAAACCCAGTACAAACATACTGCCGCTGTAATCTCTGAGCCTGATGCAAATGTTTCACCTTGCTTCATGAGAGAACCGGCCCTGAGTCCAAAGGCACAGAGGTCCAACAGCACAGAGTACTCAGCAGCATAAAAAGCCTGACAGTACCGGGGACAAGCAGCATACAGGGCCTGACTGTACAGGGAGCTCAGCAACACTTCAGGGTAACAGTAGTGAGAGGTATATGGAGGCTGCCATTTTTACTTCCTTTTAAGCAATACCTGTTGCCTGGCAGTCCTACTGATCCTCTGCCTCTAATACTGTCAGCCATAGACCCTGAACAAGCATACAGCAGATCAGCTGTTTCTGACATTATAGTCAAATTTGACAAGATTAGCTGCATGCTTGTTTCTGGTGTGATTCAGACACTACTGCAGCCAAACAGATCAGCAGGGCTGTCAGGCAACTGGTATTGTTTACAAAGAAATAAATATGGCAGCCTCCAAATTATTCTCACTTCAGTTGTCCTTTAGGATCTGACCCTGCAAGAGGCAAAGCAGTGTATAGGGCCTGACCGTACAGGGGGGCAAGCAGCATACAGGGCCTGACAGTACAGGGGGACAAGCAGCATACATGGCCTGACAGTACAGAGAGACAAGCAGCATACAGGGCCTGACAGTACAGGAGGACAAGCAGCATACAGGGCCTGACAGTACAGGGGGCCAAGCAGCATACAGGGCCTGACCGTACAGGGGGGCAAGCAGCATACAGGGCCTGACAGTACAGGGGGACAAGCAGAATACAGGGCCTGACAGTACAGGGGGACAAGCAGCACACAGGGCCTGACAGTACAGAGAGCAAAGCAGCATACAGGGCCTGACAGTACAGGGGACCAAGCAGCATACAGTGCCTGACAGTACAGGGGGCCAAGCAGCATAAAGGGCCTGACAGTACAGGGGGCCAAGCAGCATACAGTGCCTGACAGTACAGGGGGGACAAGCAGCATACAGGACCTGACAGTACAGGGGACCAAGCAGCATACAGGACCTGACAGTACAGGGGGACAAGCAGCATACAGAGCCTGACAGTACAGGGGACCAAGCAGCACACAGTGCCTGACAGTACAGGGGGACAAGCAGCATACAGGGCCTGACAGTACAGGGGACCAAGCAGCATACAGGGCCTGACAGCACAGAGGGACAATCAGCATACAGGGCCTGACAGTACAGGGGGCCCAAGCAGCACACAGTGCCTGACAGCACAGAGGGACAAGCAGCATACAGGGCCTGACAGTACAGGGTACCAAGCAGCATACAGGGCCTGACAGTACAGCGAGACAAGCAGCATACAGGACCTGACAGTACAGGGGCCCAAGCAGCACACAGTGCCTGACAGCACAGAGGGACAAGCAGCATACAGGGCCTGACAGTACAGGGGGCCAAGCAGCATACAGGGCCTGACAGTACAGGGGGGCAAGCAGCATACAGGGCCTGACAGTACAGAGAGACAAGTAGCATACAGGGCCTGACAGTACAGAGAGACAAGCAGCATAAAGGGCCTGACAGTACAGGGGGACAAGCAGCATAAAGGGCCTGACAGTAAAGAAGGACAAGCAGCATACAGGGCCTGACAGTACAGAGGCACAAGCAGCATACAGGTCCTGACAGTACAGAGAGACAGGCAGCATACAGGGCCTGACAGTACAGGGGGACAAGCAGCATACAGGGCCTGACAGTACAGGGGGGACAAGCAGCATAAAGGGCCTGACAGTACAGAGAGACAAGCAGCATACAGGACCTGACAGTACAGAGATACAAGCAGCATACATGGCCTGACAGTACAGAGAGACAAGCATCATAAAGGGCCTGACAGTACAGGGGGACAAGCAGCATACAGGGCCTGACAGTACAGAGAGACAAGCAGCATAAAGGGCCTGACAGTACAGGGGGACAAGCAGCATACAGGGCCTGACAGTACAGGGGGACAAGCAGCATACAGGGCCTGACAGTACAGGGGGACTAGCAGCATACAGGGCCTGACAGTACAGGAGGACAAGCAGCATACAGGGCCTGACAGTACAGAGGGACAAGCAGCATACAGGTCCTGACAGTACAGAGAGACAAGCAGCATAAAGGCCTGACAGTACAGGGGGACAAGCAGCATACAGGGCCTGACAGTACAGAGGGACAAGCAGCATAAAGGGCCTGACAGTACAGGGGGACAAGCAGCATACAGGGCCTGACAGTACAGAGGGACAAGCAGCATACAGGACCTGACAGTACAGAGATACAAGCAGCATACATGGCCTGACAGTACAGAGGGACAAGCAGCATACAGGGCCTGACAGTACAGAGGGACAAGCAGCATACAGGACCTGACAGTACAGGGGGACAAGAAGCATACAGGGCCTGACAGTACAGAGAGACAAGCAGCATAAAGGGCCTGACAGTACAGGGGGACAAGCATCATACAGGGCCTGACAGCACAGAGGGACAAGAAGCATACAGGGCCTGACAGTACAGGGGGGACAAGTAGCATACAGGACTAGACAGTACAGAGGGACAAGCAGCATACAGGGCCTGACAGTACAGAGAGACAAGCAGCATAAAGGGCCTGACAGTACAGGGGGGACAAGCAGCATATAGGGCCTGACAGTACA
Source organism: Hyperolius riggenbachi (assembly GCF_040937935.1). NCBI lineage: Eukaryota > Metazoa > Chordata > Amphibia > Anura > Hyperoliidae > Hyperolius > Hyperolius riggenbachi. The sequence goes on from NC_090657.1 coordinate 22,588,964, forward strand.
GAGAGACAAGCAGCATAAAGGGCCTGACAGTACAGGGGGACAAGCAGCACACAGGGCCTGACAGTACAGCGGGACAAGCAGCATACAGAGCCTGACAGTACAGGGGGACAGGCAGCGTACAGGGCCTGGCAGTACAGAGGGACAAGCAGCATACAGGGCCTGACAGTACAGGGGGACTAGCAGCATACAGGGCCTGACAGTACAGGAGGACAAGCAGCATACAGGGCCTGACAGTACAGAGGGACAAGCAGCATACAGGGCCTGACAGTACATGGGGGACAAGCAGCATACAGGGCCTGACAGTACAGAGAGACAAGCAGCATAAAGGGCCTGACAGTACAGGGGGGACAAGCAGCATACAGAGCCTGACAGTACAGGGGGACAAGCAGCATACAGAGCCTGACAGTACAGGGGGACAAGCAGCGTACAGGGCCTGGCAGTACAGGAGGACAAGCAGCATGCAGGGCCTGACAGTACAGGGGACACTAGCAGCACACAGGGCCTGACAGTACAGGAGGACAAGCAGCATACAGGGCCTGACAGTACAGAGGGACAAGCAGCATACAGGGCCTGACAGTACAGAGGGACAAGCAGCATACAGGGCCTGACAGTACAGAGGGACAAGCAGCATACAGGGCCTGACAGTACAGGGGGACAAGCAGCATAAAGGGCCTGACAGTACAGGGGGACAAGCAGCATACAGGACCTGACAGTACAGAGAGACAAGCAGCATACAGGGCCTGACAGTACAGGGGGACAAGCAGCATACAGGGCCTGACAGTACAGAGGGAGAAGCAGCATACAGGGCCTGACAGTACAGGCGAACAAGCATCATAAAGGGCCTGACAGTACAGGGGGACAAGCAGCATAAAGGGTCTGACAGTACAGGGGGACAAGCATCATACAGGGCCTGACAGTACAGGGGGGACAAGTAGCATACAGGGCCTGACAGTACAGGGGGACAAGTAGCATACAGAGCCTGACAGTACAGGGGGACAAGTAGCATACAGAGCCTGACAGTACAGAGATACAAGCAGCATACATGGCCTGACAGTACAGAGAGACAAGCAGCATACAGGGCCTGACAGTAAAGGGGGACAAGCAGCATACAGGGCCTGACAGTACAGGGGGACAAGCAGCATACAGGACCAGACAGTACAGGGGGACAAGCAGCATACAGGACCAGACAGTACAGGAGGACAAGCAGCATACAGGGTCTGACAGTACAGGGGGACTAGCAGCATACAGGACCTGACAGTACAGGGGGACAAGCAACATACAGGACCAGACAGCACAGAGGGACAAGCAGCATACAGGGCCTGACAGTACAGAGAGACAAGCAGCATACAGGGCCTGACAGTACAGAGGGACAAGCAGCGTACAGGGCCTGACAGTACAGAGGGACAAGCAGCATACAGGGCCTGACAGTACAGAGGGACAAGCAGCATATAGTGCCTGACAGTACAGGGGGGACAAGCAGCATAAAGGGCCTGACAGTACAGGGGGACAAGCAGCATACAGGGCCTGACAGTACAGAGAGACAAGCAGCATACAGGGCCTGACAGTACAGAGGGACAAGCAGCATACAGGGCCTGACAGTACCGAGAGACAAGCAGCATACAGTGCCTGACAGTACAGAGGGACAAGCAGCATACAGGGCCTGACAGTACAGAGGGACAAGCAGCATACAGGGCCTGACAGTACAGAGAGACAAGCAGCATACAGGGCCTGACAGTACAGAGAGACAAGCAGCATACAGGGCCTGACAGTACAGGGGGCCAAGCAGCATACAGGGCCTGACAGTACAGGGGGCCAAGCAGCATACAGGGCCTGACAGTACAGGGGGACAAGCAGCATACAGGGCCTGACAGCACAGAGGGACAAGCAGCATACAGGCCTGACAGTACAGAGGGACAAGCAGCATACAGGGCCTGACAGTACAGGGGGACAAGCAGCATACAGGGCTCGACAGTACAGGGGGACAAGCAGCATACAGGGCCTGACAGTACAGGGGGACAAGCAGCATACAGGGCCTGACAGTACAGAGGGCCAAGCAGCATACAGGGCCTGACAGTACAGGGGGACAAGCAGCATACAGGGCCTGACAGTACAGGGGGACAAGCAGCATACAGGGCACGACAGTACAGGGGGACAAGCAGCATACAGGACCTGACAGTACAGGGGGACAAGCAGCATACAAGACCTGACAGTACAGGGGGACAAGCAGCATACAGGACCTGACAGTACAGGGGGACAAGCAGCATACAGGACCTGACAGCACAGAGGAACAAGCAGCATTCAGGACCTGACAGTACAGAGGGACAAGCAGCATAAAGGGCATTGTAGTATTAGTAGTAGTAGAGTCCAGAAGCACAGAAGTCCAACAGGAAATGGGGCTTACAGCACAGGGATTTGTCAGCACTGCGAACCCAGGAGCATATAGGGCTGGACAGCACAGAGGGCCTAACCGCTCAGGTGATCCAGCAGGAGAGGCGGCAGCAGAGGGACAAGCAGCATACAGGGCCTGACAGTACAGGGGGCCAAGCAGCATACAGGGCCTGACAGTACAGGGGACCAAGCAGCATACAGGGCCTGACAGTACAGAGGGACAAGCAGCATACAGGGCCTGACAGTACAGGGGGACAAGCAGCATACAGGGCCTGACAGTACAGGGTAACAAGCAGCATACAGGGCCTGACAGTACAGGGGGACAAGCAGCATACAGGGCCTGACAGTACAGGGGGACAAGAAGCATACAGGGCCTGACAGTACAGGGTAACAAGCAGCATACAGGGCCTGACAGTACAGGGGGACAAGCAGCATACAGGGCCTGACAGTACAGGGGGACAAGCAGCATAAAGGGCATTGTAGTATTAGTAGTAGTAGAGTCCAGAAGCACAGAAGTCCAACAGGAAATGGGGCTTACAGCACAGGGATTCGTCAGCACTGCGAACCCAGGAGTATATAGGGCTGGACAGCACAGAGGGCCTAACCGCTCAGGTGATCCAACAGGAGAGGCGGCCCAGCAGCACAAAAGGCCCCATAGTAAATGGGGCCCCGCACAACTGGGGTCTGGTCAGCACAGGCGGCACAGAAGGACAGATTGGGTTGTCCAGCAACATGAGGGGGCTCAGAAGCATATATGTAGCATGTAAGGAGGGCCCAGCAGCACTTACAGCCTGACAGTAAAGGTAGCTGACAGGATAAGGGACCTAGAGATACTTAGGCCTGACAGTACAAAGGTCTGTCAGCACAGGGGACCCACTCATCTAAGTCCAAAGGACAGCACTGTAAGGTACCAGAGGTCAATAGTTGTAAGGTGCACAACATATAACATACAGGACACGTGAAGAGACCTCCCCACGAGTCAGTGTGGGAGGCTCACATGCCCTACAGGTGTGCTCGGGTTCTCAGTGATCCCCCTCCTCCCTAATATGTGATTTGTAGGGAGGGGTGTAGCTATCTAACACACATGTGGGGCTGAGCAGTGACAGATGCAGGTCAGTGTAACCAATGTGGCTGCTCCAAATGGACACAACAAGGCCATGTACAAAGTCTACTGCTCACTATACTGTGGGAATGACATATGAGGGTGCAACTATATACAGTGACACCACTGTGTGTCCAACTGGGGCAGTGATTCTTCACCCATTGGTTACACTGACCTGTCACTGCTCAGCCCTACATGTGTGTGAGATAGGTACACCCCTCCCTGCAATTCACATATTAGGGAAGTGAAGGATCAGCGAGAACCCGAGCACACCTGTGGGGCATGTTAGCCTCCCACATGGACTCGTGTGGGGAGGTCTCTTCACCTGTCCTGTATAATATATGTTGCGCACCTTACAACTTCTGTTGACCTCTAGTACCTTTATAGGGCTGTCCTTTGGACTTCTGCAGCTCGATTCACTAGCCCGATCGATTCCTCGCTCGATTCCGCAGGCAATTCTCTTATCTTCCTCTCATTTCTCTTATCTTTTTCCATTGTCCTCCATGCGGAATCGAGCAGTGAAACAATCGGGCGGGAGATCGGACATGTCGTAAATGATCCATTGAGTCATCTAAATGGCTCAGAATCGAGCCATGTATGCCCAGCATTAGATTAGTAGTACATTTCCCCTGGTACTTTATTCGGAAACGTTTGCACAGGGGAGCCAGCAGGAATAGGGCCGGACAGCACAGGGGCCTAGTAGGGAATACTGGAAGCAATAGAGAGATGTAAGCAGGGGAAAAGTAATAGTTTGTTAATGATTACTCAAAGCACATAATGAGGTGATTTTTACCACTACAGCATCAATAAAGAGCTAATATAGCAAATGGATGGGGCCCCTCAGGTCCAGAGGCTCTGGTGTGTCCCTATCCTCCACATCCCCTATTGCACACTGACTAGGCATGCACCCCTCCCCTGCCACTCTCTGGATGTTGGCAGCTTTTCTGCACTCTCCTTCATTCCACTGTGAAGTACAAATTGTTGTCCTGATTCTGTCACCTCCGCAGGAGGATTTATGTGTAATCCGGTTATTACACCATCTAAAATGTCTGTGATCAGTGTGTGGAGGAGGGAGGAGAACAGCAATGTCCATGCAATCAGCACAGCTCTCCAGGGGGAACAACGTTATCTCCACAGCTCAGATGAGTCACCTGACCGTCTGGCAGCCATCATGGATCCAGTCACGGTGCAGTGTTTTGTCACCTGCTCTGACAATCACAAGTGACAAGATCCCCCCCATACAAATAAGACAATCTGATTGGTCAATATGCTATGTGAAGCCATTTGCACTGGTCTGTGAAGGCAAAGCAATTCAGTCATCTATCCAGCATCATATCAGTTCTTTGGATGTTCTGATTAGCTGGACCTTTTTTAGTATTTTCTCATGAATTGAACACGACACGCGATTGTTTTCCAAGGAGAGTTATTGTTTTAGGAATCTACAGTGTGGGGTACGAAGAGTCATTTGGGAATGTTTTAGTCCAGGTGTGTGTACGGCCTCCATTAGCCATTCCACACTGCGGTCAATCCATACTGTATGTAATCTGCCCTAGAAAATGTCAATCTGAGAAATTTAGCTCAGAGTTACATTTAGTATACCAATACTTTGCAGGATTTGTGAGGAACTACTGGTGGAGGTGGAGGTGTTGGTGGGAACAAAACACAGCTAAGGTGATGGTGGTGTCCGTGCACAGCTGGGATGTTGGTGGTGTCCGTGCCAAACTGGAAAGTTGGTGTTGTCCGTGCAAAGCAGGGATGTTGGTGGGGCTGTGCACAGCTGGGATGTTGGTGGCGTCCGTGCACAGCTGGGATGTTGGTGGGGCTGTGCACAGCTGGGATGTTGGTGGTTTCTGTGCACAGCTGGGATGTTGGTGGTGTCCGTGCACAGCTGGGATGTTGGTGGGGCTGTGCACAGCTGGGATGTTGGTGGGGCTGTGCACAGCTGGGATGTTGGTGGTGTCCGTGCACAGCTGGGATGTTGGTGGTTTCTGTGCACAGCTGGGATGTTGGTGGTTTCTGTGCACAGCTGGGATGTTGGTGGTTTCTGTGCACAGCTGGGATGTTGGTGGTGTCTGTGCACAGCTGGGATGTTGGTGGTGTCCGTGCACAGCTGGGATGTTGGTGGTTTCTGTGCAGAGCTGGGATGTTGGTGGTTTCTGTGCACAGCTGGGATGTTGGTGGTTTCTGTGCACAGCTGGGATGTTGGTGGTGTCTGTGCACAGCTGGGATGTTGGTGGTGTCTGTGCACAGCTGGGATGTTGGTGGTGTCCGTGCACAGCTGGGATGTTGGTGGTGTCCGTGCACAGCTGGGATGTTAGTGGTTTCTGTGCACAGCTGGGATGTTGGTGGTTTCTGTGCACAGCTGGGATGTTGGTGGTTTCTGTGCACAGCTGGGATGTTGGTGGTGTCTGTGCACAGCTGGGATGTTGGTGGTGTCTGTGCACAGCTGGGATGTTGGTGGTGTCCGTGCACAGCTGGGATGTTGGTGGTGTCTGTGCACAGCTGGGATGTTGGTGGGGCTGTCCACAGCTGGGATGTTGGTGGTGCTGTGCACAGCTGGGATGTTGGTGGTGTCTGTGCACAGCTGGGATGTTGGTGGTGTCTGTGCACAGCTGGGATGTTGGTGGTGTCTGTGCACAGCTGGGATGTTGGTGGTGTCTGTGCACAGCTGGGATGTTGGTGGGGCTGTGCACAGCTGGGATGTTGGTGGTGTCTGTGCACAGCTGGGATGTTGGTGGGGCTGTGCACAGCTGGGATGTTGGTGGTGTCCGTGCACAGCTGGGATGTTGGTGGTGTCTGTGCACAGCTGGGATGTTGGTGGGGCTGTGCACAGCTGGGATGTTGGTGGTGTCTGTGCACAGCTGGGATGTTGGTGGTGTCTGTGCACATCTGGGATGTCGGTGGTGTCTGTGCACAGCTGGGATGTTGGTGGGGCTGTGCACAGCTGGGATGTTGTGGTGTCTGTGCACAGCTGGGATGTTGGTGGTGTCTGTGCACAGCTGGGATGTTGGTGGTGTCTGTGCACAGCTGGGATGTTGGTGGTGTCCGTGCACAGCTGGGGCATCTGGGCACAGCAGCGTTGGTGCTGACATCTGGGCACAGCAGCGTTGGTGCTGACATCTGGGCACAGCAGTTTTGGAGCTGGTGGGGTGTGGGCACAGCATCATCGGCACCGGCGTCTGGGCACAGCAGCATCGGCGCCGGCGTCTGGGCACAGCAGCGCCGGCGTCTGGGCACAGCAGCGTCGGCGTCTGGGCACAGCAGCGTCGGTGCCGGCGTCTGGGCACAGCAGCGTCGGTGCCGGCGTCTGGGCACAGCAGTGTCGGCGTCTGGGCACAGCAGCGTCGGCGTCTGGGCACAGCAGCGTCGGCGTCTGGGCACAGCAGCGTCGGTGCCGGCATCTGGGCACAGCAGCGTCGGCGTCTGGGCACAGCAACGTCGGTGCCGGCGTCTGGACACAGCAGCGTCGGTGCCGGCGTCTGGACACAGCAGCGTCGGTGCCGGCGTCTGGACACAGCAGCGTCGGTGCCGGCGTCTGGACACAGCAGCGTCGGTGCCGGCGTCTGGGCACAGCAGCGTCGGTGCCGGCCTCTGGGCACAGCAACGTTGGTGGTCTGATGAGCAGCGTTGATGATTTGTGGGATAAATATAAGTAGTGAGTCATGGCACCTACCACGTCTCTGCTAATCAGTGGCAGAACAGTACAGCGGTGAGAGAACGCCTCTCCGCTTCTCATATCCCACTCTGTGCTGATTATAGCCAAATGGGACTAATCACAGAAACACCATTTTCATTATCTCCAACTGCCTCACAGTCACCGCTTCCTGTTTGCAGAACATCCCAAGAAAACACAGACCAGGGACAAGGGGGAGTATGCGCTACCTTCAAGTGTACCTGTCACTAAAACTTGCATTTGCCAATAGAGGTTATCTCACTGTAATCCCATTATTGTGGTGCAGAAAATACAGGTGCCCAGACACTGGCAGACGACCAGCAGATACAACAATAAGATAGATCCCTCTCTGATCGAATCAGAGCAGAGAGGGATCTATTGCTGTAAGTGTAGTGCACACAGACATCCAATGAATTTCAGCATAATACCTATTGGATATCTGTGCAGGCCCCTCCCCCTGCCAGGCCCCCTAGGTCACATAAAGTGTACCCCTCAGGTCTGTAGTGAGTGTTGCAGATCTCACCTGACCACTGGCACCTTCTCCTGTGTCTGCTCTACATTACCACCAGTGACGCCTGTGCCATGTGACCCCTGGCATGTGTGTGGCCTCGTACGTGCCGTCAGGTCACATGGTACAGAGAAGGCAAGGGACACAGGAGGAGTGTGTGAGCAGAAGGGAAGCTTGAAGTGAACATCCAGACTAAAAATCTACTCAGCAGCACTGGAAAAGGCTTGGTGTTTCACAGCATCAGAACTTTGTTTTTCTTAGCCAAGCCTCATTTTAGCTGCACAGAAGCTAAGCTCCGCCCCATCAAAGAAATCTGCCCAGGCATTTTTCCTCTGATGCTGTGCAAAGCATGATGGGATTTCTGATGATGTTCTCTTTCTGTTGTTTTGGCACAAATTTGTTTTTTACAATTTTGAATTTAATATTTGAAGCCTAGCGCACGCAGCTGGGAGGGGTGATCAGGACACAGGACAGTTGGAACTGTGTCTCATGCTCCCTGTCACCTCCTTTCAACCAACAAGTTAGCTGCCCCCATGAAGTCACAAACATTTGCCTGTTCTTTTAAAGAGACACTGAAGCGAAAAAAAATGATATAATGAATTGGTTGTGTACTATGAATAATTACTAGAAGATTAGCAGCAAAGAAAATATTCTCATATTTCTATTTTCAGGTATATAGTGTTTTTTCTAACATTGCATCATTCTATAATATGTGCAAATTACACAACACTCAGCATTCAAAATGATTCTTTCAGAGCAGTCTGTGAACTAATGACCTCTCCTCTGGCAGAGAAAAAGTAAACAGTTGAGATAATAAAAGTCAGATAACAGCCCTCTCCAGGACTTTGAAAGTCGTAGAGCTTAATGGCTTTTTTGCATAGAGATAACAACTGGAGTTTCTTAACTCTTCCTGTACTAAAAACAATTAGACTGATGTGTCTGATCTTAATGATTTATTTCTTAGCTGTACTACACATACAAATCATAATATCATAATTTTTTTTTCGCTTCAGTGTCTCTTTAAAAGAGGACCATTGTTGTCCCTTACACACTCCAATGAGTTCTGGGTCACCATGAGCTTGCTGGTTAGTCTGTACCTCTCGGTGTTACAAGCCCTAATTCATAGAGCCAAATTAATCCATGCCATGCACTGATGAGGATCAAACAATCTGAAACAGTCTGTATGCATGTTGGATTATTATGGCTCTGTACAATTTAACAAGCTGACACATCATTGCATTCCAGTGGTTCTGGAGGTGTGTTTAGCTTCTAAGGGTAGAATGGTTAATTTGCATATATTCAGCAGTGGTGCCTGGGAGACATCTCGAGCTCACTCCAACCTGAATTATCGCAAATTCTTTCTGTTTTAGGAAAGCAAATTTTTGTTTTTCTTAACATCTTAGTAAGGGGGCGTTTAGGACCATTGTAGTCCCTTACCCACTCCAATGAGTTCTGGGTCACCATGAGCTTGCTGGTTAGTCTGTACCTCTCGGTGTTACAAGCCCTAATTCATAGAGCCAAATTAATCCATGCCATGCACTGATGAGGATCAAACAATCCGAAACAGTCTGTAGGCATGTTGGATTATTATGGCTCTGTACAAATTAACAAATTGACACATCATTGCATTCCAGCGGTTCTGGAAGGGTGTTTAGCTTCTAAGGGTAACAATGGTTAATTTGCCTATATTCAGCAGTGATGCGCTGGGAGACATCTCAAGCTCACTCCAACCTGAATTATCGCAAATTCTTTCTGTTTTAAGAAAGCAAACTTTTGTGTTTCTTTTAAAAGAGGGTGGGTCAGAGATAATATTACCTATCTATTTTACAGTGGTGTGAAAAACTATTTGCCCCCTTCCTGATTTCTTATTCTTTTGCATGTTTGTCACACTTAAATGTCTCTGATCATCAAAAACCGTTAACTATTAGTCAAAGATAACAAAATTGAACACAAAACGCAGTTTTAAATGATGGTTTTTATTATTTAGTGAGAAAAAAAACAACAAATCTACATAGCCCTTTGTGAAAAAGTGATTGCCTCCCTTGTTAAAAAATAACTTAACTGTGGTTTATCACACCTGAGTTCAATTTCTGTAGTCACCCCCAGGCCTGATTACTGCCACACCTGTTTCAGTCAAGAAATCACTTAAATAGGAGCTATCTGACACAGAGAAGTAGACCAAAAGCACCTCAAAAGCTAGACATCATGCCAAGATCCAAAGAAATTCAGGAACAAATGAGAACAAAAGTACTGTAATTGAGATCTATCAGTCTGGTCTGGTAAAGGTTATAAAGCCATTTCTAAAGAGGCGCAAACCACTTTTAAGCAAAAAGAACATTAAGGCTTGTCTCAATTTTGCTAAAAAAACATCTCAATGATTGCCAAGACTTTTGGGAAAATACCTTGTGGACCGACGAGACAAAAGTTGAACTTTTTGGAAGGTGCGTGTCCCGTTACATCTGGCGTAGAAGTAACACAGCATTTCAGCAAAAGAACATCATACCAACAGTAAAATATGGTGGTGGTAGTGTGATGGTCTGGGGTTGTTTTGCTGCTTCAGGACCTGGAAGGCTTGCTGTGATACATGGAACCATGAATTCTACTGTCTACCAAAAAATGCTGAAGGAGAATGTCCGGCCATCTGTTCGTCAACTCAAGATGAAGCGATCTTGGGTGCTGCAGCAGGACAATGACCCAAAACACACCAGCAAATCCACCTCTGAATGGCTGAAGAAAAACAAAATGAAGACTTTGGAGTGGCCTAGTCAAAGTCCTGACCTGAATCCTATTGAGATGTTGTGGCATGACCTTAAAAAGGCGGTTCATGCTAGAAAACCCTCAAATAAAGCTGAATTACAACAATTCTGCAAAGATGAGCGGGCCAAAATTCCTCCAGAGCGCTGTAAAAGCCTTGTTGCAAGTTATCGCAAACGCTTGATTGCAGTTATTGCTGCTAAGGGTGGCCCAACCAGTTATTAGGTTCAGGGGGCAATTTCTTTTTCACACAGGGCCATGTAGGTTTTGAGGGTTTTTTTCTCACTAAATAATAAAAACCATCATTTAAAACTGCATTTTGTGTTCAATTATGTTATCTTTGACTAATAGTTACCGGTTTTTGATGAGCAGAAACATTTAAGTGTGACAAACATGCAAAAGAATAAGAAATCAGGAAGGGGGCAAATAGTTTTTCACACCACTGTAATTAACATAACTAATGTAACTTAATGACAGTATATTTGTTTAAGCTGAAGTTCCCCTTTGAGCCAGCTTGAAAACTCATCATGGGCCAGGAAAGAACACATTACACATTGGAGGAGGCCACCTGGGGATCTGTCTGGTAAATGAATGCTGCTACCGCAACGCATCTTCCAGCATGCTGGATTGATCATTGTGATCAATTTAGTCTGGAAGTAGTTCTGAGTTATGATCTGGCTGTTCTGTTGTGGCATCGATCTCCGACAGATTGAATTATTATGATTGAATCTGCTAGATATCATTGTTGCAAATGGAGTGATGTTTGGGCACCTCACCTCTTCTAGACACAAGTAAATGAAAAGATGCACCATCCCACAAGGGGCTGAGATGCGAAAATTAGCACTGCTCATATTGTCACTTCATCCTGTTTATTCTATTATATATATGAGTACAAAGGGGGTAAGAGGAGCCCAGAGAGATATAAAACTCAGCGCAAAACAGAAAAAGTGGATGTGGCTTACCTCAAAAACCACAATCTTATAAGATAATGAAATTTATTTAACACAAGCAATGCGTTTTGTGGTTCTGAGTCCACTTCTTCAGGTAAATTACAGTGTCAAAGGTTAAAAAAAGCCTAAATAATAACCAACTCCCCTTTTTTCTATTTCTCTGTTTTTAAAGTGAACCAGAGACGAAGCACCCTCGTGCATTTAACCATATATATCAGTGGGAACATTAGAGAAAACACCTACCCTGCTCTCTGTTTCATCCTTCATTGCTCAGCCTGCTTGTTATCAGCCCTGATAAAATCCCAGACTGAGCATTCAGTCTGGCTTTGCTCAGGAATCATTATAGCTGAGTCAGTCTTCTCTGATGTCTTTTCAAGCCCAAGCCTGTCCCCTTCTGGCTGTGCTTTCCTGTTCTGTATACTCGCAGCATCACAGAGAGCTGTGATGAGATGGGATGAGCTGCAGGAGTGTAGCAATAGGGGTTGCGAACGCATCGGGGCCCTTGGGCCAGAGGAGCCCCAAGAGGCCCTCCCTCAACCACAGTATTAGCTCTCTATTGGTCCTGTGCTCATAATAATCACTTCTACAGATGCTTTGAATAGTGGTAATCATTAACAAACAATTCCCCATCCCCTTCTTGCACCTCTGACACTGTAGTTGCCATTGGCAGGTTTTGGTGTGCCGTATCAATTGTTATGTATAGGGTGCTTGGGGGGCCCCATGTAAAACTTGCATCGGGGCCCACAGCTCCTTAGCTACGCCACTGAGGAGCTGCTAATGTAAGGGTATTATGAAAAACTTTTTTTTTCTTATCTATATTTGTTAGTCATAAGAGGTTTTTAGAAATGGTGATTTCATTTTGCACACAGACCACTAAATAATATGCTTTTCTGATGAACTGTGTTTTGCACGGAGTTTCAGTAAAAAAAACACAAAAACCGGCACACCAGAGCGGCAAAAATACCAAGTCTAGTATTTATTTAGTAAAATATATCGGGGGATATGTTTATTTTGTGCCAAAGCATTCATCTCTGGTTTCCTTTAACTCAGTTTTATACAGTGATGTGAAAAACTATTTGCCCCCTTCCTGTTTTCTTATTCTTTTGCATGTTTGTCACACTTAAATGTTTCTGCTCATCAAAAACCGTTAACTATTAGTCAAAGATAACATAATTGAACACAAAATGCAGTTTTAAATGATGGGTTTTTATTATTTAGTGAGAAAAAAAACTCCAAATCTACATGGCCCTGTGTGAAAAAGTTATTGCCCCCCTTGTTAAAAATAACTTAACTGTGGTTTATCACCCCTGAGTTAAATTTTTGTAGTCACCCACAGGCCTGATTACTGCCACACCTGTTTCAATCAAGAAATCACTTTAAATAGGATCTATCTGACACAGAGAAGTAGACCAAAAGCACCTCAAAAGCTAGACATCATGCCAAGATCCAAAGAAATTCAGGAACAAATGAGAACAAAAGTACTGTAATTGAGATCTATCAGTCTGGTAAAGGTTATAAAGCCATTTCTAAAGCTTTGGGACTCCAGTGAACCACAGTGAGAGCCATTATCCACAAATGGCAAAAACATGGAACAGTGATGAACCTTCCCAGGAGTGGCTGGCCGACCAAAATTACCCCAAGAGCGCAGAGAAAACTCATCAGAGAGGCCACAAAAGACCCGAGGACAACATCTAAAGAACTGCAGGCCTCACTTGCCTCAATTAAGGTCAGTGTTCACGACTCCACCATAAGAAAGAGACTGGGCAAAAACTGCCTGCATGGCAGATATCCAAGGCACAAACCTTTTTTAAGTAAAAAGAACATTAAGGCTCATCTGAATTTTGCTAAAAAAACATCTCAATGATTGCCAAGACTTTTGGGAAAATACCTTGTGGACCGACAAGACAAAAGTTGAACTTTTTGGAAGGTGCGTGTCCCGTTACATCTGGCGTAGAAGTAACACAGCATTTCAGCAAAAGAACATCATACCAACAGTAAAATATGGTGGTGGTAGTGTGATGGTCTGGGGTTGTTTTGCTGCTTCAGGACCTGGAAGGCTTGCTGTGATAGATGGAACCATGAATTCTACTGTCTACCAAAAAATCCTGAAGGAAAATGTCCAGACATCTGTTCGTCAACTCAAGCTGAAGCGATCTTGGGTGCTGCAGCAGGACAATGACCCAAAACACACCAGCAAATCCACCTCTGAATGGCTGAAGAAAAACAAAATGAAGACTTTGGAGTGGCCTAGTCAAAGTCCTGACCTGAATCCTAATGAGATGTTGTGGCATGACCTTAAAAAGGCGGTTCATGCTAGAAAACCCTCAAATAAAGCTGAATTACAACAATTCTGCAAAGATAAGTGGGCCAAAATTCCTCCAGAGCGCTGTAAAAGACTCACTGCAAGTGATCGCAAACGCTTGATTGCAGTTATTGCTGCTAAGGGTGGCCCAACCAGTTATTAGGTTCAGGGGGCAATTTCTTTTTCACACAGGGCCATGTAGGTTTTGAGTTTTTTTCTCACTAAATAATAAAAACCATCATTTAAAACTGCATTTTGTGTTCAATTACCGTATGTTATCTTTGACTAATAGTTACCGGTTTTTGATGAGCAGAAACCTTTAAGTGTGATAAACATGCAAAAGAATAAGAAATCAGGAAGGGGGCAAATAGTTTTTCACACCACTTATATCTCTGGACGCCTCGTACCCCCTTTGTGCTTATATGCATACAGTAAAAAATGGCGCAGAGTAAAAAATGGCGCCCCATCTGCCGATCATAAAACGCTATTTACCGTTTTAATGTAAATACAAAACGGTAAATAGCGTTTTATAAAACAGCAGAACAGTGCGCCATTGAAAAATTCAGGGAGCTAGTCAGGGGAGGTCGGGCTGGAGGAGAGGCAGCGGGCTGGCAGCGGGGGTCGGGCTGGAGGAGAGGCAGCTGGCAGTGGGCTGGCAGCGGGGGTCGGGCTGGAGGACAGTAGTGATGGGTCGTTCGCGAACGATCCGGCTCTAAGAGCCGGCTCTTTGCTGCGAACGACAAGAGCCGGTTCTCAGTTTCAAAAGAGCCGATGCCTCAGCCTCCCCACACAGCCCTGCTTTGCTCTGTAATAAAGGGCGCTGAGGCATGCTGGGAGATGTAGTCCTCCTTTCGCAGCTTGTAGGAGTGTATGGGGCGGAGCAGAGCAGTAGCAGGAGGGATTGTACCAGTCAGAGAAGCAGTCTGGAATTGTCATGGAGATGGGGGCGAGGCTTTTACTCCGATTCTGAGTGGTGTCTAGTGATATTTAATGAAGAGCCGATTGAGAGCCGTAAGAGCCGGCTCTTTAATGGGAGCCGATTCAGAAGAGCCGATTCTCTGAGAAAAGCTGGAATTCCCATCACTAGAGGACAGGCAGCGGGCAGTAGGCTGGTAGTGGGGGTCGGGCTGGAGTAGAAGCAGCGGGCTGGCAGCGGGGGTCGGGCTGGAGAGGCAGCGGGGTGGAGGGAGTAGGATAAGGTAGCATGTGTATACATTACATTGTCCCGGCCGCCGATCGCTGGACCTTCACTTCACAGCTTGCACGAGTCCTGCATCCAACCAATCACCATGCGGCTTCAGTTTCCGCATGGTGATTGGTTGGATGCAGGACTCGTGCAAGCTCTGAAGTGAAGGAGCGATCGCCGGCCGGGACAATGTAATGTATACACATGCTACTTAATTCTACTCCCTCCACCCCGCTGCCTCTCCAGCCCGACCCCCGCTGCCAGCCCACTGCCCGCTGCTTCTACTCCAGGCCGACCCCCGCTGCCTGTCCTCCAGCCCGACCCCCGCTGCCTCTCCTCCAGCCCGATCCCTGCTGCCAGCCCACTGCCCGCTGCCTCTCCTCCAGCCCGATCCCTGCTGCCAGCCCACTGCCCGCTGCCTCTTCTCCAGCCCGACCTCCGCTGCCAGCCCGCTGCCTCTCCTCCAGCCCGATCCCTGCACAAAAAAACCCCAAACATATAAAACGATAAATATCGTTTTAAGTGCAGCGCCATTCTGACACTATTTGCGCTGTGCGCCATTTTTGCCTGTCTCCGCTTATATACACCCCTCCAATACCCCCGGTCGGAGAGGTACATGTGGCCTCAAGTGATTGTAACCACATCTATTTTTACCAAGAGAGTGAGCGTATCCATGCAACCCACCTTTGTGAGTAGCCTTTTTTCTGTATTCCTCTTCTTATGACATATTGCGCTATTTGGGCTCCCATCAGAGGCGTAATTAGAGCTTATGAAGCTCCTTAGCAGAATTTAGATGGAGCCATCAGACCTAGGCAGTATTGAGCAATGCCACCTGCACCTACCACGTGGGATATGCGTTGACTAGGCAATGTACTTTCCTATGCAATGTACACTGCAAATAGCCTATGGTACTGAGAATAAGTCAGAGTGGAGAGAAACACAGGGAAATTAATAGTTAATACATCAACTGCCACTTGGGCCCCCTATGCTCCAGGGTCCCATAGCAGTTGCTATGCCGGTGGCTCCCGTTTCTGTTTAAGGTGTCAGGGCACTCAAATATATTATAGTATGTATGTGGAAGCCAGATAATCTCATTATATGAGCTCCAAAGGGCAGATCTGCCCATAGCTGCATGATACACAATCAGTATAAATGCTGGGGAGGCTCATAGCAGAAGATGGGTGAGGAAATATAACTGTTCCCAATATACAGCACTATCAGATCTCTCCACACATCTGCTAGATAATGAGATTCTGTTCTGTTACCTAGCAACCACTCTAATGGTGAACCTGTACCAAGTCCTCTATCACACTGCTATAAATATCTCATCATAGCCACCCATCCCGCCTAGTGTTATATAACTTCTCCCATTGATTTCACCGTCACTGCTAATGAAGCAGTATACAACAGGAATACAAAGTACAAGGCACCTTTTCCTGCAACTCATCTAATGTGGTATACGTGATCATGTGTGCAAAATGCCCCAAAGGAATTTATGTGGGAGAAACAAGTCAACCACTGCGTGATCGCATGACACACCACAGATCCACTATTAAGAGCAGGAAAAAGGATATTACAAAATATACTGATCTCCCAATACCAACACACTTTTGTTTACCTGGACACAGTTTAAGCGATTTTCGCGTCGCTGTATTAATGGGTAGCTTCAAATCGGGAAACATGAGACTAACACAAGAAACTAAGTTTATATATTGGTTCAAAACTGTAGAAGATGGTTTAAACAAGGACTCTAACTTCTTGTGCTGGTACGATGGGTTTTGAATGCCACAATTCTTTTAATTTTAATTTTTCTATCTTTTCATTCATTTTTGTGCCATATGCTGTGTAAGATGGAATTCACTGTCACTATTCATTTTATTTGCTTTCAGAAGCTGGCTTTAAAGAGACTCTGAAGCGAGAATAAATCTCGCTTCAGAGCTCATAGTTAGCAGGGGCATGTGTGCCCCTGCTAAAACGCTGCTATCGCGCAGCTAAACGGGGGTCCCTTCACCCCCAAACCCACCCCTGCATACCTTGGTCGTGATTGATTTCTTCCTGGAGGCAGGGCTAACGGCTGCAGCCCTGCCTCCAGTCGCGTCTATCAGCGGCGCAACAGTGAAGGAAGACTGAGGGGCGGGGGAGAGGCGGAGATACGCGCTGACAGACGCGCGTGGGGCAGGGCTGCGGCGGTTAGCCCTGCCCCAATGCTGAAGCGCTCCCCGGCTGTACGGAGGGGATTTGGGGGTGAAGGGACACCCGTTAAGCCACGGGATAGCGGCGTTTTAGCAGTGGCACGCATGCCCCTGCTATCTATGAGGTCTGAAGCGAGATTTATTCTTGCTTCGGACTCTCTTTAAATGCCACAATTCTTTTAAGCTTAGAATTAATGGTGCATGTAACCAGGCCAGTTACCATTTGAACTCGGAATTTACGATGTCTCCCCATCACCAGAGTCTGCTTTATGTCATGTTGAGGATTCTATTGATCTTATCAATTTAGATAGGATGCCTGGGAAAGCCTCCTCAGTAAGGGCCCTTTTCCACCAGCGCAAACTCGTAAAATCGTAAAGTCGCAAACCGCTAGCGATTTTACAATCGCTACGGTTTGCTTTTTAACATAGGAATCGTGGTAGGTCATTTCCACTACCGCGATTCGTTTTTGACGGGAATGCGAACGCGCGGCGGAGCGATATTTGCCGCGATTTTGCTATGCAGTGCATAGCATAGCAAAATCGCGGCCGCAAACGTCGGGAAATCGGCGGAATTGCGATTCAGCAATCGCTAGCGTTCAGCGTGAACGTTAGCGACTGCTAGCTGAAAAGGGCCCTGACAGTTAAGGCATCTAATTGCATTTATGTTTGCTAAAGAATGTTTCTCCTCTGTATATCAGTGTATATAAGCTGTGTTTTTCAGTTTTGGTCAGGAACCAGTCCGACGAAGGCTTTTTATAAGTCGAAAGCTCACTGTTTATCCATCTCTAAGTTAGCCAATAAATGGTATCATCCTGATTCAAAACTCCTTGCTGCTAATGAACATAGCTCATAATGAGAATTACACCCGGCATACAGGACAAGAGAAGCGCTACTGTGCAGCCTCCATACATACAAAATAAGAGCAGATACTGAGAATTACACCCGGCATACAGGACAAGAGACGTGCTACTGTGCAGCCTCCATACATACAAAATAAGAGCAGATACTGAGAATTACACCCAGCATACAGGACAAGAGAAGCGCTACTGTGCAGCCTCCATACATACAAAATAAGAGCAGATACTGAGAATTACACCCGTCATACAGGACAAGAGAAGCGCTACTGTGCAGCCTCCATACATACAGAATAAGAGCCGATACTGAGAGTTACACCCGGCATACAGGACAAGAGAAGCGCTACTGTGCAGCCTCCATACATACAGAATAAGGGCAGATACTGAGAATTACACTTGCCACACACTACATAAAGTATTCTCTGGTTTCTCTTAGGACAGTATAAAAACTTTGGTGGGCAAGCTGCAAGCTCAGTGATGGTTCCTTGTGTGGCTTCCATGTTGTTACAAAGCAGCTTGAAAATGGATCAATCGAATGAAGCTGAGGCGGGATTTGATTGGTCTATTTCAAGCTCCATAAATCTGAATTAAAAATGGGCATAATTCTGCAATGAACTTGCAATTCATTGACTAAACCTATTACTAAAAATGCTATGCAAATAAATACAAGGTGTTCCACATTTATGGTGATACGGTACTAATGCAACTTGACAATGGACCAATCAAATCCTGCAGCAGCTTTATTCAACGCAATCTGTGTAAATATGCATACAAATAAGCATAGAATCTGCATAAGTTCAGAATTATCTGCATCTCATTGACCAGCCCTGGTTGCTACATTGCTGGCGTTTATCCTGCATTACCCAGCAGCCAGTAATTAACATATTAGGTCAATGAGGCCCCATACGGAGGGCTTTGCCTGCGCTGGCTCTGGCATGCTACACGTACAAGCAATGCACCCATTGGCCAGTGAATGAGCTGCCCATCCCCTCACACCCCGCCTACCTCCATCCCTCAGTGCTGCTGTAGCACCGAGTGGTAGGCATTGACAGTCATTTCCTAAGTCTGTACCTAATTACTTCCCACGCCGACATGTGTAGTGGGAAACGTGCAGCGATATTGTTGTGACAGTAACAATATGGTGCACAGCATGGAGATCTACGATTGACCAGACTGAGCCACCATCTGCCCAATTCCTGCTGTCGTTATTTATTTTTCAGCATGAATGAGGCACCTGCCTATCACTATCACAGATATTCCACGGTCTCCCAAGAGTGGGAATTTATTCCGGTGCTGTCTCCAAGTCTGTATTCCTGTATAGTTCACGTATGCAGTCTAACACAGCCTGCCTCTCGATATGGGCTGCACAGAACATGGTCCAGGGCTGCAGCTCTGCATGGGCCACACAGAACATGCTCCAGGGCTGCAGCTCTGCATGGGCCACACAGAACAAGGTCCAGGGCTGCAGCTCTGCATGGGCCACACAGGACAAGCTCCAGGGCTGCAGCTCTGCATGGGCCACACAGGACAAGGTCCAGGGCTGCAGCTCTGCATGGGCCACACAGGACAAGCTCTAGGGCTGCAGCTCTGCATGGGCCACACAGGACAGGGAACAGGGCTGCACCTCTGCATGGGCCACACAGGACAAGGTCCATGGCTGCAGCTCTGCATGGGCCACCCATTGAAGAACCACGCTAAGTCTTATAGTTTTATGTTAAAACTCATCAGATAATGAACATGGTCCAGGGCTGCAGCTCTGCATGGGCCACACAGAACATGCTCCAGGGCTGCAGCTCTGCATGGGCCACACAGGACAAGGTCCAGAGCTGCAGCTCTGCATGGGCCACACAGGACAAGGTCCAGGGCTGCAGCTCTGCATGGGTCACACAGGACAAGGTCCAGGGCTGCAGCTCTGCATGGGCCACACAGGACAAGGTCCAGGGCTGCAGCTCTGCATGGGCCACACAGGACAGGGAACAGGGCTGCACCTCTGCATGGGCCACACAGGACAAGGTCCATGGCTGCAGCTCTGCATGGGCCACCCATTGAAGAACCACGCTAAGTCTTATAGTTTTATGTTAAAACTCATCAGATAATGGAACGGTTATATGCATCAACACTAACATAAGAGCACTGTGGATGATGCCAGTATAAACTGAAGGAGATGCTATAAATAAATACAGGAAGTCTGACCTCGTCTGCCTGGAGGGACATATAAGAACACTGACAGTGATAACAAAATCTATAGGGCATGCTATAGACAGAAACAGGTGTGGTCTGACCTTGCCCCCCCTGGAGGGACACACAAGAACACTGGACTAGTGACAATATAACCTACAGGATATGCTAAAAATAAATACAGGTAGTCTGTCCTCATCTGCCTGGAAAAACATACAAGAACACTGACGGTGATAACAACCTATAGGTTATGCTATAGATAGATACAGGTAGTCCGACCTCATCTACTTGGTGGGACAAATATGGTAAATATACTATGACTGTGATAACATAACGGATAGGATAGGCTATAGATAGATACAGGTAGTCTGACCTCATCTACCTGGTGGGACAAATATGGTAAATATACTATGACTGTGATAACATAACGGGTAGGATAGGCTATAGATACAGGTAGTCTGACCTCATCTACCTGGTGGAACATCTAAATATACTATGGCCATGATAACATAACAGATAGGATACGCTATAGGAAGGTACAGGTGGTCTGACCCGCCCCCTGGAAAAATATATAAAAGCACTGCGATAGTAATAATGGTATAAAAATATATATATATCACATTATAAACTATAATACAATAAAAAAAGAGAATCAGATGTTCTGACCTCATCCCCCTGGATGAACTGCTGGGCCAGGTCCATGAAGTCTTCCACCTTGATGAAGCCATCGGCATCCTCGTCACAGACATCGAAGACATGCCGAAGTCGCTGGACAAAGTGCAGGACATTGTGACCACCCTGATCCTCCGCTGACTCCATTTCTCCCTCCATTGGGGGGAGATTACAGAGGAGCAAGCCCCAATACTGCCAACGCCATCTTCATCCTTCTCCTTAGCAACATCCCTGCTGCATCCCTTCCTCAGGACCACATCTGACATCAGCTGGAGAGAGGAGGGAGGGGGAGCAGAGAGGACTGACAACACTGAGGACCAGGGAGGGAGAGAAGGAACACGCAAGGAGAGGCAGGCAGAGGACAGTGAGATCCATGGGATGGGGACAGAAAAATGTAAAAATAATATTAAAGCTGGCAGAACCGGAAAGGGAGGGGGAGTGAGGTGATAGAGTGAGAGAAGAAATGAAAAGGAACAGGGATTATTTTTATTATAAAGAGCCAACATATTACGCAGCGATAAAACGAACATGATTGGGCATTGACAAACATATCCACAATAATATCTAAGCACTTTACTCCAATACCAATTAACCCCAATCGTCTTTTATTCTTACGGATTTATTGCACAGACCTGCTCAATATGGTGCTGCTTTATGGATATAATAGAACAATCTCAGCACTTGCTATTCAGTAACCAAGTATCATATTCAGTAAGGAGTCCTTGGGCAAGTCTCCCTAACACTGCTACTGCCTACTGAGCGTACCCTTGTGGCTGCATCTCAAGCAATTGGAGTCCAACATGAGAAGAACACTACACAAATGTAGTTTACTTATTATTTACATTTAAAAGAGACCGTGAACAGAGGACAAGAAAGGAATCTGAACTTACCTGGGGCTCCCTCCAGCCCCTTGTAGTACACAAGATCCCTCAACGTCCTCTGGGTCTCCTCCGTCCTCCTGCTGGCGGCTCCAGTAGCGTGCAACTTCGCTCGGAGTTGTACGCAACTGCGCATGCGCGGCCTGTCCGTGCTTCCTACTCGATCACTCACCCGTCGTCATAAACGGTATGCTTAAGGTTCATTCTTTCAAAAACAGCGCATGCGCAGAACACTCATAGCGACAGGCGCGTGGATGGGCCCCAAATGTTGTGCATGCAGTTGTCCATGACTTTTGGCGAAGTCGTGCACTACCGGAAGTGGCAGCAGTAGAATAGAGGGGACCCAGAGGACGCCGAGTGACCTCGTGGGGCTACAGGAGGAGCGCGCCGCGGCGAAATGTGGGGGGACTGAGGAGCGCGTAGCGACGAAGTCTGGGGGTGGGGGCTGCGTGTGCCGTGGCGAAAGATGGGCGTGGCCATGACATTGTATGGGCGGAGCTAACGTAATGATGTAACAGCGAGGCATAAGAAAGCAGTGTTTACGCCATGATGTGGTCAAACGAGACTTCGCATCATGGGTGTGCAGAAACTGTGTGATGCTAATAGTATACTGTAACCACAAAGCAGCAAACATAGCTATCTATGACCATTAAATAATAAATGCAGCAACAGTTACCCCAGACACCAGAAAATAAACGCAATGGGCAACATGTCAGCACAAAATAAACGCAATGCGGGCAAACATGTCAGTACAAAAAAAATGCAATGGGCGCAAACATGTCAGTACAAAATAAACGCAATGCGGGCAACATGTTAGTACAAAATAAACGCAATGTGGGCAAACATGTCAGTACAAAATAAACGCAATGTAGGCAAACATATCAGTACAAAAAAAAATGCAATGGGCGCAAACATGTCAGTACAAAATAAACGCAATGCGGGCAAACATGTCAGTACAAAAAAAAATGCAATGGGCGCAAACATGTCAGTACAAAATAAACGCAATGCGGGCAACATGTCAGTACAAAATAAACGCAATGCGGGCAAACATGTCAGTACAAAATAAACGCAATGTAGGCAAACATGTCAGTACAAAAAAAACGCAATGGGCGCAAACATGTTTGTACAAAATAAACGCAATGCGGGCAACATGTCAGTACAAAATAAATGCAATGTGGGCAAACATGTCAGTACAAAATAAACGCAATGCGGGCAAACATATCAGTACAAAATAAACGCAATGCGGGCAAACATGTCAGTACAAAATAAACGCAATGCGGGCAAACATGTCAGTACAAAATAAACGCAATGCGGGCAAACATGTCAGTACAAAATAAACGCAATGCGGGCAAACATGTCAGTACAAAATAAACGCAATGTGAGAAACATTTCACCAGAAAATAAACGCAATGGGAGCACATTTCACCTGGAAAAGAAAGCATTTACTCACCTGGCAGAAGTCTCCGGCCTCTGGCGCGCTGCTCCCAGGACCATCTTGCTCCTGCTCCTGTCTCCCGCGCTGACAGGGCTACGGCAAAATTGCGCCCGAAGCCCTGTACTGGAGACACAAATAGTCTCCAGTACAGGGCTTCGGCAGCCATCTTGCCGTAGTCCTGCTCGCCTGCTGGTGTCGGAACACCGGAAGACTAAAGAGGCTGGAGCGGGGCTGCCGGCAATGAACTGGCACGGCGTCTATAGACTCCGCTGCCAGTTCATGAAGATAGAGTAGCCAGAGTCCCGAGGCCGGGACGTCCCGCTGCTAAAAGCGGGACGTTTCCCGGGACCTCATGCTGCCTGGGACAGCGGACCCCGAATCCGGGACGCGTCCCGGGCAATCCGGGACGTCTGGTCACTCTACGAGATAGGATGGACAGCGTTGGACTTGTGCGGAAGGTATGTCCAACACTGTCGATGCTGCGGATCACGTGCTGGGACTTGGGGGAAATTTGAAGCCGCTTCTTCAAACGTCCCCATGCAGAAATGTCGTAATCGCGGAAACCGCCACTTTGACTATTCAGAAATTGTGATCGCAATTTCAGTTTAAATTCGATTTATCGTTTAGGCCTCGTTTAGGGTTATCTTAAAATCCCGCTATGCGGCCACAGATGTATTAACATGGTCAGGCACAGTGCGGGGAAATGTGTGAGGCCGAAGTGACCTGTGCTTCCCACAAAGCAAACTATCCAGTCACAGTGTGAAATGGTCCTTTTAGAACTGTCTTGATAAATCCAATCCATCAGTTCTATTCCATCTATATAAATGCATTATTAATAATAATATACAGTAGTAATTATATCTGCCTTGACCAACACAAAATTAAAGCTAAAATGAAATTCTCAGATCCTGTAATCATACAATATTATTTTCTTATTAAGGGCAGCAGACACAAGTGGGAGCATCAGAGGGTGGCAGGGAAACAATATGGCAGTCAGGAGAAACAAGCACCAGAGCAGATTATTTTCCAGTACTGTTCGCCGTTACCCAAATCTCTCTCCTGGTTGCTAAGAAACAAGAAACTGAATTCTCCTCTCAAACTGTGAGCAGTATACTGACCGACTGCACAGGGTGGGAGGGAATTACTACAGGAGATGTGAAATAAGGGGAGCCTCTATTTACTACCTACACATCATTACCTGTGGGAAATGAATACAAATGTCACATTCAGAGAACGCGGCTTCTCATGCCTGCACAATCGTATACTTTCCCTCATAAGCACAGAGTTTATCGGGAGAGATTGTACAGAATAAAAACAAAAGCAGCCTAATGCAGGGAATACACGGCTCGATTCTGAGCCTTTTAGATGGCTCGATAATTTCTGACATGTCCGATCTCCCACCCAATCGTTTCCCCCGCTCGATTCCGCATTGAGGACAAGGCAAAAAGATAAGAAAAACGAGTGGAAGATAAGAGAATCGCTTGCGCAATCAAGCGGGAGATTCGATCAGGAAAATCGAGCCGTGTATGCCCAGCATAAAGCATCGTACATACGCCTAAAGGCAGCTGATAACGACCACCTCAGCTGATAGTCTGGCATGTGTATTGAGGAGGCCCCCGCCCAGCCACGGCATCTCAGCAAGCACTCGGCCCGGCAGATCAACCTGCCTGAGCGCCAACCAACTTCTTTGAAGACACCGCCCCCCCCCCCCCCCGCCATGCATGTGCTCCTCCGTCGTCCCTCTGCCCCCCCCCCCCCCCCCGTATAACAACAGAATGCGTTGTCCGCTACACAGCTGACATGCGTCTGTACAAGCCCTGTGATATTGCCCAAGGGGATCAGGTTCCGATTCCTGACAGGCGACATCAGCTGTTAGGTGTGTACGCACCTTAAAAAACTTAAAGAGAAACCGTAATCAAGAATTGAACTTCATTCCAATCAGTAGCTGATAACCCCTTTCCCATGAGAAATAATGGCAGTATTTGTATAGCGCTTTTCTCCTGTCGGACTCAAAGCGCTTGCGAGTCAGCCACTAGAGCACACTCAGTAGGCAGTAGCAGTGTTAAGGAGACTTGCCCAAAAAACTCCTTACTGAATAGGTGCTGGCTTACTGAACTCCTGTGTCAGAGGGAGAGCCCTTAACCATTACACTATCTATTCCTTTTCACAAACGGATCACCAGGGGGCTCTGTATAGCGGATATTGTGGTGAAACCCCTCCCACAGTGTGATGTCAGGACCATGGTTCTGCCATCACACTGTTGGAGCCTTGTTGCATTGTGGGCAATAACAGCTGTGTAAAGCTGTTTCCAACTGCCAAAAAATGCAGCATCTCCTTCCACTGACATCACCTGCCAGCAGTAAAAATGTCACCATATGATAAATGTCAGAATGTAAATCAGGGAGAGGAAAGATTTTACAATGGGCAAGCGCTGAGTAAATCATTTATACATAATTGTTGAAAAAAATTAAACACTTTTTTGTTTACTACATTATTGTCACTGGAGTTCCTCTGAACTTGGAAAAATGAACTTGGAAAAAAGTCAGCCCCAGCAAAAAAAGAGACACATTGTTGCCTATTTTTGGCATTTATTTCTTTATTGCCTCACTTCCCTTACTTTCTAACCCTTTCCAATCTTTTTAACACATAACCCATTCCCCCGAGTGGGGGAAGGGCAAAGTGGGTGATCTCTACGTCCTGTGCAAGGAGGAGCCCATATGGTCCTCTCGCTTCCTAAAACTTAATATGAGTAAAACAGAACTAATAATTTTTCCACCGTCTCTGGCCACCTCTCTGCCTGAAGTAACTATAAATGTTAATAACACTCCCATAACTTCAGTTCCCAAAGCTCGGTGCTTGGGGGTGATATTCGACTCTTCTCTCTCTTTTATTCCTCATCTTAACTCCATAACCAGCTCCTGCCATCTCCAACTCAAAAGTATATCTCGCATCCGTCCCTTTCTCACTCAAGACACAACCAAAATGTTAATACACGCTCTTCTAATTTCTCGTCTGGACTACTGCAACGTACTACTTTGTGGACTACCTTCTAACAAACTGGCCCAGCTCCAGTCGGTACTGAACTCAGCTGCTCGTCTCATTCATCTCTCCTCTCGCTCTTCCTCTGCTGCTCCTCTCTGTCAAGCTCTTCACTGGCTGCCAACTAACCAGAGGATCCAGTTTAAACTCCTAACCCTAACTTACAAAGCTCTCCACAATCTCTCTCCCCTGTACATCTCCTCACTAATTTCCAGATACAAACCCAATCGCAATCTCAGATCTGCACACGATCTTTTGTTGTCCTCCTCTAGAATCACCTCCTCACATTCACGCTTACAAGATTTTGCACGCGCTTCACCCCTTCTCTGGAATCCCCTCCCACAACACATCCGTCACTCGCCAACCTTTGTTACTTTTAAACGCTCTCTAAAAACACATTTGTTCCGACAAGCATATGCGCTACCCTAAGCCACTTCCCTTTGTCCTAAGACCAAATTGCACTCCTACTAGGTATCCTAAAACACACTGCCTCTATATATTTGCTGTATACTACCCCTCCTCTTGTTTCCCCCCATTCCCTTTAGATTGTAAGCTCGCAAGGGCAGGGCTCTCTCCCCCTTTTGTTTCTTGGAAATCATTATATATTTTATTCATCATGTTACTTTTATCACTGTCATTACCACTTCTGTATTTTGTATTCTGTATGCTGTATCATTTTTGGTATTTTGTCACTAATTATGTATCTTGTATATTGGTGTACACCATTGTCTGTATTATGTACCCCATGTTTGTTTCTTACTTTGTACAGCGCCATGGAATATGTTGCCGCTTTATAAATCAATAATCATAATAATAAAAATAATAATAATAATAATAATATGGTCTCTACCTCCTCGGTGACCCGTCCATCACAACGGGGCAGGGCTAGCTCCAGCACTGTAGCTCCGCCCTGCAATGAGAGCATAATCTGTAATTATGCGGCACAGCGTGGCGATAAAGGGGATCAAACTGTCAGACTTTGCTCTGAGTGACCTGATGCCATGTTGTAATATATCTGAAAGCGGCGCAGGCAACGGGAGCCCAAATGCATCCACATGATATCTATATTACATGGTGCAGCATGGTGCTGGAGGGGTTCAAAGTGACAGATGTAGTCCAACACTTCAATCAGAAAGGCCTGATGCCAGGTTGGATTAGATCCAACAGCGGCAGCCATACTGCTCCTTGTCACGCATAGTGCGACATTAGGATCTGGGGAGAACACTCCAGGGTTAATCCATCTTGGAAACATTTAAACCCATTGCCTTTTTCATGTGGAAATAAAGTGGGCCATACACTCATCCACCAATCTGATCGAACTCTGACCGATTCCATTACTTTAATCGACTCTGACTATAATCTATTGCGCCAACATTTCCAATAAATTTCCTTTTGATCAAAAGTCTGAATGGAGAATTTCAGTGTAAGGGGCAGGAGCAGTTTGATGGCCCATAGTGGTCTATTAAAGAACAAGCGACACCCATGCTAACCTAGAAATAAAATACACATATATAAGTAGATAAATACTAGTACTACTTACATAACAGATGTATTGCACTGTCCACGTTATGATTCCTGTGAAGTTTATAAAGGAAAAGCAGAGAATACTATTCTAGACAGTTTCCATCTTGGTTACCTTTGAATGAAGCTAATCCGGACATCATTTCCTCCCTCACTTTTTTTCTCCTCTTGCTAATTGTGTATTCGTTACCCGCCCTCCTCCCAGAGTCTTCAGACACTCCCCACTGAGGTCTATTCAAGGAAGTGCACTGTCTTATGCCATTAGAAGGAGGGGAAATAAATGGAAGAGGAGGAATATATTATAGATAAAAAGACCCCCCGGCTTGCAACTGTTTGCCCGTCGATGGCAATTAAAGGGCCAGTGCTTCTAAGGTATGTGATAACTCCAAACCATAACAGCAGAACATTTAATGCAGTATTAGCATCTTTATCATTAATATACTCAGTCCAATTGCTGTTAAAATTTGATTTTTATGGTGACAATCCCACTTTAAAGGACAACTGAAGTGAGAAGAATATGGAGGCTGCCATATTCATTTCCTTTTAAACAATCCCAGTTTCCTGGCAGCCCAGCTGTCTATTTGGCTGCAGTAGTGTCTGAATCACACCAGTAACAAGCATGCAGCTAATCTTGTCAGATCTGACAATAATGTCAGAAACGCCTGATCTACTGCATGCTTGTTCAGGGACTATAGCTGCAAGTATTAGAGGCAGAGGATCAGCAGGACAGCCAGGCAACTACTATTGCTTAAAGCGGAATGAAACCCAGCATTCAAAGGGTTACACACAGGACTTTTGCTGGCTACACACGATGCGATTTCCCGCTCGATCGACTTGTCAATCGATTATTTCTGACATGTTCGATCGGGTCTTGATTGATACGGCCGTTGATTTACTCATATTAAGTATGCAAAATCGACAGCTGTATCGATCAAAACCCAATGAACATTTCAGGAATAATCGATCAATTCCGGCCGTAATTCTCCCCAGACAAACTACATATACATAAAGGAGTCAATATCATCTAGATTCGATAACTAGTCAAATATTCGTTTAACCATGCATGGTTTTTTTTTGAGATGACCAAATTCCAATCAATATCAACCGATAAGCTGCTAAGGAAATTCTGGTGGCAGCTTGGAATTTTCGAAGTAATTTATTCTCTAAATGGCTTAAATAATGAATATCAAGTTTAATTATTTGAAGGGTTTTTATCCAAAAACTGGACATTAGCTGTGGATGTTACCAGTGTTCATTGGTGGAAGTGCAGTCTAGTGCCACAATGCAGCCAGCAGCATCTGTTTTAAACAGAGAAGATACATAGACATGCATCTCAGTCGATGACCAAATTTAATATCAGCATCAGCATAATGCAATGATATACAAAAGACAGAATAGACAAACCCAGTCTCATACAGTAAATAGGAACAAGTATATTAATGGATATTCTGCCTATAGTTATAAATACTAACCAGTTTAAAACAGAGGAGATACACAGACTATGTTTCAGCAGATGGGCAAATTTAGTATGAGCATCAGGCCATGGATCTCCTCAGAACAGAGCAATAATTTTAGAGCTCCCTCTACTGACAGCCTTATTATTCAACTATTGGGAGGTCTGAGTTTTTCCCTGTAACACAAACCTAACTTCTAACCTTTGTTTTTGTTTTGTTGTTGTGCAGATAGATTATATTATACATAATAGACCCTTGAACGACCAGCTAGGGCTGGTTCAGACGGACGTTTGCAGAGCGCTTACTGCCAGCGTTCGGAGCTTGGCGTTAAACGCTCCAATTCAAGTGAATGGGAGCGTTTGTACCAAGCTTTTACGCGCGTTTGCACAAACGCGTCGTTCGGGTCCCGATTTTCACTGGCGTTCAAGGAGCCCCTGGAAGCTACATGTTGCTTCCAGGGGCGGTTAACCGCGACGGGTAATGTCCCCCTAGGGGAAGAAAAAACGCGACCGCATCCGAACGCAATGCGAACGCTGCTGAAAGCCTGAACGCATCACGAACGCAACGCCAACGAACGCGACGCCTCCAAACGTCCGTCTGAACCAGCCCTTCATTTCTGAGGGACACTTTAGTTCTCTCATGCAAGTGATATGTTCAGCAGTAATTATTATACAAATGGTTTCCCTATTAATATATCGCGAATTGCTAAGTTCTGTCTGGCTAATTCAGAGGTTTTAGTCTCGGGATCTTTAGCCCTTTCCCCCCAAAGCTCCCATCATCTCTGGCAGCCCAGCAAAAAGTGCCGCAATGTCACATCTTGGCCACAACTCAGAGGACAAAGCCAATCAGACATTCAAAAATTTCAGGTCGCTCCAAAAAACATTTTGCAAGGACAGCAAGGCAATGTCATACAGCTTTGCATGCAACCTTGCACCTTTTCGCTGCCACTAGCAGCTCAATATTGTGGAGTCTTTTAAATACTTAGGAAATTTGGGGAGTTCTTAACCACTTGAGGACCCACCCTTTACCCCCCCCTTAAGGACCAGCATTGAATTATGTGATCTGTGCTGGGTGGGCTCTACAGCCCCCAGCACAGATCAAACACCAGGCAGAGAGATCAGATCACCCCCCTTTTTTCCCCACTAGGGGGATGATGTGCTGGGGGGGTCCGATCTCTCCTGCCTGCGTGTGGCTGGCGGGGGGGGGGGCACCTCAAAGCCCCCCTCTGCGGCGAAATTCCGCTTCCCCCCTCTCCTACCTGGCCCCCTGGTGATCGGGGCTGCACAGGACGCTATCCGTCCTGTGCAGCCTGTGACAGGACGTCCCCTGTCACATGGCGGCGATCCCCGGCCGCTGCCGTACAATGTAAACAAAGCGGATTATTTCCGCTTGTGTTTACATTTAGCCTGCGAGCCGCCATCGGCGGCCCGCAGGCTATTCACGGAGCCCCCCGCCGTGATTTGACAGGAAGCAGCCGCTCGCGCGAGCAGCTGCTTCCTGATTAATCAGCCTGCAGCTGGCGACGCAGTACTGCGTCGCTGGTCCTGCAGCTGCCACTTTGCCGACGCACGGTATAAGCGTGCGGTCGGCAAGTGGAGAGTATCCCCCTATTCCTTTAGATTGTAAGCTCACAAGAGCCGGGCTCTCTCCCCCTTTTGCGTCTTGGAATTTGTTATACATTTTATTTTATTCATCATGTTACTTTTGTCACGGTCATTACCAATTCTGTATTTTGTCTCTGATACTGTATTTTGTATATCGGTGTATATACTATGTCTGTATTATGTACCCCCATATTTGTTTCTTACTGCGTACAGCGCCTCTAACCCATGTTCGGTTCTTACTGCATACAGCACCACTACCCATGTTCGTTTCTTACTGCGTACAGCGCCTCTACCCCATGTTCGGTTTTTACTGCGTACAGCGCCACTACCCCATGTTCAGTTCTTACTGCGTACAGCGCCACTACCCCATGTTCGGTTCTTACTGCGTACAGCGCCACTACCCCATGTTCGGTTCTTACTGCGTACAGCGCCACTACCCCATGTTCGGTTCTTACTGCGTACAGCGCCACTACCCCATGTTCGGTTCTTACTGCGTACAGCGCCACTACCCCATGTTCATTTCTTACTGCATACAGTGCCACTACCCCATGTTCGGTTCTTACTGCATACAGCACCACTACCCATGTTCGTTTCTTACTGCGTACAGCGCCTCTACCCCATGTTCGGTTTTTACTGCGTACAGCGCCACTACCCCATGTTCAGTTCTTACTGCGTACAGCGCCACTACCCCATGTTCGGTTCTTACTGCGTACAGCGCCACTACCCCATGTTCGGTTCTTACTGCGTACAGCGCCACTACCCCATGTTCGGTTCTTACTGCGTACAGCGCCACTACCCCATGTTCGGTTCTTACTGCGTACAGCGCCACTACCCCATGTTCGGTTCTTACTGCGTACAGCGCCACTACCCAATGTTCGGTTCTTACTGCGTACAGCGCCACTACCCCATGTTCGGTTCTTACTGCGTACAGCGCCACTACCCCATGTTCGGTTCTTACTGCGTACAGCGCCACTACCCCATGTTCGGTTCTTACTGCGTACAGCGCCACTACCCCATGTTCGGTTCTTACTGCGTACAGCGCCACTACCCAATGTTCGGTTCTTACTGCGTACAGCGCCACTACCCAATGTTCGGCTCTTACTGCGTACAGCGCCACTACCCCATGTTCATTTCTTACTGCATACAGCGCCACTACCCCATGTTTATTTCTTACTGCGTACAGCGCCACTACCCCATGTTCGGTTTTTACTGTGTACAGCGCCACTACCCCATGTTCGGTTCTTACTGCGTACAGCGCCACTACCCAATGTTCGGTTCTTACTGCATACAGCGCCACTACCCCATGTTCGGTTCTTACTGCGTACAGCGCCACTACCCCATGTTCGGTTCTTACTGCGTACAGCGCCACTACCCAATGTTCGGTTCTTACTGCGTACAGCGCCACTACCCAATGTTCGGTTCTTACTGCGTACAGCGCCACTACCCCATGTTCGGTTCTTACTGCGTACAGCGCCACTACCCAATGTTCGGCTCTTACTGCGTACAGCGCCACTACCCCATGTTCGGTTCTTACTGCGTACAGCGCCACTACCCCATGTTCGGTTCTTACTGTGTACAGTGCTACTACCCCATCTTCGGTTCTTACTACGTACAGCGCCACTACCCCATGTTCATTTCTTACTGCATACAGTGCCACTACCCCATGTTCGGTTCTTACTGCGCACAGCGCCACTACCCCATGTTCATTTCTTACTGCATACAGCGCCACTACCCCATGTTCATTTCTTACTGCGTACAGCGCCACTACCCCATGTTCGGTTCTTACTGCGTACAGCGCCACTACCCCATGTTCGGTTCTTACTGCGTACAGCACCACTACCCCATGTTCATTTCTTACTGCGTACAGCGCCACTACCCCATGTTCGGTTCTTACTATGTACAGTGCCACTACCCCATGTTCATTTCTTACTGCGTACAGCTCCACTACCCCATGTTTGGTTCTTACTGCGTACATGTAACGATCGGTGTCAGCACACAGAGAGAATCTGATTGTTGATGATCTGCAGAATCATCAACAATACAGATGTATATTCTATTATGAATGATCTGCAGAATCACCAATAATACAAGTATGACTAACCTCTGGACACCTAATGAGTTAAATGTATTGGATGAACTGGAGGCTATCTCCCGAGGAGCAGGAGATATAAGAGACTCGGCCAAGAGCCACCTGAGGGGCAGGTGACCCCGGGCAGTGCAGAAACTATCTCTTGATAGTGAGGACCTGGTAACCAGGGATAACAGTATTAGATGGTGAACTGTACTGCAGCCAGAGGGAGGGACCACTGGCTGCTAACAGGCCGGACTCTCTGAGGAGCGGGAGTCCTGGTTGCAGCTGACACCTGATGGAATGATACAGACTAACCAGCAAGCTCATGGTGACCCAGAACTCATTGGAGTGTGTAAGGGACTACAATGGTCCTAAAAGCCCCCTTACTAAGATGTTAAGAAAAACAAAAATTTGCCCCCTGATGGAATGATGTCACTGCTAATACTGATAGACTGAGCACTGAGTGAGAGTGACAGCTAGGATAGTCGGGCAGGCCAGACACGAGCAGATGAGGTACAGAGACAGAAGACTGATTCAGTAACCGGGTACAGGCAGGGTCTGGCAACAGGTAGACAGATATGCAGAGCTACTGAATCAGAAAGCAAGAGAAAGGTCGACAGAGCAAATAGTCATAACATATAAATATAACAGAGTCCTAGACCGGGGTGTGAGCTCCTTGATCTCGACACCCGGGAACTAGTCTAGAGTAACACAGTAATGACACAGTATCCCTAAGCTTGGGTGTGAAGTACTTGGTCACAACACCCTGGAACTGGTCTAAAGTATAACACAGCAATGACACAGTATCCCTAAGCTTGGGTGTGAGGTCCGTGGTCTCAACATCCTGTAACTGGTCTAACATATAACACAAACGTATTCTGGCTAAGTGTGAATTCCCAGGTCCTCCTGGTTCTAACACACTGTGGGATCTGACTGGTCTGAGTGCTCACACGTAAGTATTCACAACGGCAGACAACCAGCAACTGACAAGCAAGAAGTATATATAGTGCAGCGCTCCTCAGCGCCGCCCAGCCCCACTTAGCCAATCACCTACTACGCTGGGATCAGCTGATCGTCCTGATCAGCTGATCCCTCTCCTATTGGCATAAAGGTCCTGCCTCCTAGTGCGCGCGCGTAGCTCTCCATCTGTGTGCATTACTAGGCTCAGACACACCAGACGCACGCTGCTGTGCGCAAACCGCCGGCCTGAACGTGGACAGCCGCCCCGCTGCCAGACCGCGCGGCGGTGTCTCCGCAATCCATTACAGTACAGCGCCATTACCCCATATTTGGTTCTTACTGCATACAGAGCCATTACCCCATGTTCGGTTCTTACTGCGTACAGCGCCACTACCCCATGTTCGGTTTTTACTGCATACAGAGCCACTACCCCATGTTCGGTTCTTACTGCGTACAGCGCCACTACCCCATGTTCGGTTCTTACTGTGTACAGTGCTACTACCCCATGTTCGGTTCT
Organism: Hyperolius riggenbachi; assembly: GCF_040937935.1. NCBI lineage: Eukaryota > Metazoa > Chordata > Amphibia > Anura > Hyperoliidae > Hyperolius > Hyperolius riggenbachi. The sequence continues at coordinate 22,623,201 of NC_090657.1, forward strand.
TACTACATACAGCGCCACTACCCCATGTTCATTTCTTACTGCATACAGAGCCACTACCCCATGTTCGGTTCTTACTGCGTACAGCGCCACTACCCCATGTTCAGTTCTTACTGTGTATAGCGTCACAGAATATATTACAAAAAAACAATAATAAATTGGCGCTTTATAAATAACAATAATAATAAAGAGTATAAGGTGTAAATGCTAATTGAATATTTACAAAGAAAAGTAACATGTTTACCTCTAGACTCGATAGGAAGAGACTGCATTATTGAATACATTTTTGTCTCAACTGTTGTATGTGCTTCAGATGGCCACATGTTGGGTTCACCAGAGGACATTCCAGCAAACCGATTCACAGATATCAAATTTTCTATGGTGGGGGAATATTCCAGACAGACCTGGCCATCCCTCATTTCTATATTTACTAGCTGCTGGCCCCGCATTGCCCGGGTATGTATGTGCAAAGTTTGAGAACCCTGCCATTAACAGTGTAAGAATGGCTGCAGTTTACATTGTCCCAGTGAAATTTGTATTTGTCTCCACCCACTTTTTGGTTATGGGGATAAAACATATCCTATATGTTGTTATTCCAGGTAATGTACTATGTGTGTGCCAAATTTCATTCAAATTCGTTCAGCCATTGTTGCGTGGCACTTCAGTTACCCTCAATTCCATTAAACATCTTTCACAAGGTTTGCAAGTTATGAACTCATGACTCACTTATAGTATTGCCACATATGTCCATTTGGAGTAACCCTAAATTTCCACAGTTCATGCAGGATTTTGAATTCTGGTCTAAAGTAGATGTTAAATATACTCACCAGTTATTAATTAATGGGGTCTTGAAAGTGTTCCTGAGGGGAACAAAATGTAGAATCTATCTATACCTACCAACATGGTATATAGGCTCTCCTGTCAACTCCAGGCTTCATACGATGTTCAACCTCCCAAACACTGGTCCGCACGACAGCTGGGAGCCCCAAACCACCATGCAATACCTTGAGGGAAGTGTGGGCAAGCCCTGGACTTCTCATCTCCAGGGAGCCCACCCCCACCACCTCTAAACTAAATGCTAACTGCAACAAAACACAATTGCTAACTCCCATACTAGAGCAATCTCCTGCCTTCATCTGGTCAGCAGACACTAGTCAGCCAATCAGGTGTACTGTTATACAGGGCTGTGGATTTGGAGTCGAGGCAATTTTGGGCACCCAGAGTTGGAGTCGTTGACTTCATAAACTGAGGAGACGGGAGTCGGATGATTTTTGTACAAAATCCAAAGCACTGTGAAGTATTAGACTAAGGAGTCTGATTTGGAGCCATTTTGGGTACCCGGAGTCGGAGTCGTGGTTTCATAAACTGAGGAGTCGGAAGATTTTTGTACCGACTCCACAGCCCTGCTGTTATACACCCTTTGCCTTTGCTGTACCAAATATAGCAGGAATTGCATAAATTAGCATTCAGGTGGGAGGCTTCGGTTGGATGTTCAACCTCCTCTTGGACTCGCCACTGTAGCCCTGTTTTGAAACTCTAAGACCAGTCACAGCCTGGTGCATACACAGTCCACTCCATGCACCGTGTATTGTGCTCATGCACTGCTGTGCACAGCAGACATGGCTGCACTGCTGTGCACAGCAGACATGGCTGCACTGCTGTGCACAGCAGACATGGCTGCACTGCTGTGCACAGCAGACATGGCTGCACTGCTGTGCACAGCAGACATGGCTGCACTGCTGTGCACAGCAGACATGGCTGCACTGCTGTGCACAGCAGACATGGCTGCACTGCTGTGCACAGCAGACATGGCTGAGAGCGCCCTATGTACTCTGTAAAGTGCTGCAGAAGATGTCAACCCCATATAAATGCTAAATAATAATAGTGACTCAAGATACCGTTAAAGCCTGTATACTGGTAATCCTAAAGGACTGTCACTGCAGACTCAGCTATTTCTATGGAAAAACATTTCTAGTTTCTGGGTGGAAAAAAAAAAAACAGGATTCGGTGGTTTCCAACCTTGACATCAATGTAAAGCCTCATACACATGCCTGACTAAAGTTGGCTGAGGTGGCTCAGCCGATAGGCACGTGTACAGAGACCCCCAACCACCACTCCGCCAGAAATTCACCCTATGGACAACTTCTTTGTGCACGCCGCTCCCCCGTATGCCATCACATACACGCTGCTCTGTCGGCCCTCCCCGCACAGAAACAGGTCATCTACACAGCTGACACGTATCTGTACAGGCTGACCCAGCGATGTTGCCCAAGGATGTCGGGTCCCGATCCCCGACATTAGTCAAAGGTGTGTACACACCTTAAAGTGAACCTGAACAGAGTACATTTATATAAAACAAATACATGATGTTGTTGCAGATTAATGTTACATACTTACCTCCAACAACAATTTCTTCCAGTTCTGACAAGATCATAGTATATCACTTGCTGTCAGTTATTTATCAGTTGCTGTCAGTTATAACTGAAAGGGCAACTGATATGCAAAGTAACGTCCATGTTTCCCTATAGCTCAAATGGGCAATATTACAGTGTGCTGACCTGGAAGCTGTTATGGGGTCATCGCCACTTTCAAAGTGGAAAACTGAAAATTCCATTGAAACACAATGGACAAACAGGATGCAGGAGAGGAGAAAGGTTGAGGAGTAGACTAGGCAGGAGGTAAGTATGGTAAGGAGGCAAGTATGACGTGTATGTTGATTTTGACTTAATTTTCAGTTCAGGTATTGTTTTAAGTCTGCTTCTTTGAGACCCATTCATTTATTTTTGATTAGATATACTTGATGGGCCAGTACATTTGGTAATGTACCAACTGTATTGAAGATTGATAAGTCATGCATATCTTTGGACCTATGCAACGCCAGTGTGTTTTTTTGTTTTATTTTTTTTTTTTTTTTTTTATTAAATTTTGAACTCTTTTTGTTTGTCATGGTTTACTTATTAGTTATCAACTCAAGTTGAATTGCTGCAAACTTTACAAAAACATCAGTCAAAAACAGTCTTCTCAGTCTGCCGACAGCTTGTAGTCACGTGCAACTGTCGGCAGAACGACCGTCCCGCGGGAGGGTCTGACGGACCAGTCGTTTGCAAAAGTACAGTGTGTGTATGCGCCTTCAAGGGAACCTGTACTGAGTAAAAAATATTTAAAATAAACACACGAGGTAACTTTAAATGAACATTACATAGTTACCTTGCCATCAGTTCCTCTCAGAAGCTCACCATTTTCTTCCGACAATGATCCCTTCCAGTTCTGACAACATTTTGTCAGAACTGAAGTATATCAGTTGCTGTCAGTAAAATATCAGTTGCTGTCAGTTATAGCTGAGAGGACGACTGATGTGCCAAGTAATGTCCATGTTTCCCTATGGCTCAAGTGGGCGGTGTTACAGTTTAACAGTGTGCTGACCAGGAAGCTGTTGGGGGGTAATGGCCATTTTTAAAATGGAGGACGGAGAATTTCCTTGTTCACAGTGAACAGGAAGCGGGACAGGAGAAAGAGATTGAGGAGTAGACTACACGGGAGGTAAGTATGACTTGTGTATGTTTATTTTGACTTTTAATTTTCAGTTCAGGTTTTCTTTAAGTGGTGCAAGGTGGTGAGCAGGAAACCGATTTAGATCAGGGAGATACTGGTTATTTTCCTAATTAAACAGTGTATGTTACAAACTGTTAAGGTAGCCATACATCTAAGGATTCTGATTAAATCGACAAAGGAATCAACCTTATTTAGTGTCTGGGCCACACTTTCGATCAACCATACTGCAGGCGACTGCAGTATGGTTGATTGAAAGTGTGGCCCAGACACTAAAGGCGATATCCTATGCCAGCCTTCACTAATTGATCTGAAAGATGCTGTGTCTCCATGCTCTAAATCAGTGTTTTTCAACCAGTGACGTTGCCTGGTGTGCCGTCCTCTTCTCCCCCTCCCGCCCGTGCCGCCGCTGTTATTAGCATAGCAGCGGCCGCTCTCCCCTCTCCGGCGCCTGTATATTCTAGCAGCGTATCTCCGGCTGCTCTGTCTGTGTGATGCAGAAGGAGGGAGGGCTCGGTTCCCATAGTAACAACGATACATATCGCCGTTACAGGAAGCCGCTGCCCGGCTGCTTCCTTCCGCATCACACAGACAGAGCAGCCGGAGATACGCTGCTAGAATATACACGCGCTGGAGAGGGGAGAGCGGCAGCTGTTAAGGTAATAACAGCGTTGGCCGTGGGGACGGGCGGGAGGCACTATACTGGCTATCCTGGGGCACTATACTAGCTATACTGGGGCACTATTCTGGCTATACTGGGGCGCTATACTGGGGTACTATTCTGGCTATACTGGGGCACTATACTAGCTATACTGGGGCACTATACTGGGGTACTATTCTGGCTATACTGGGGCACTATACTAGCTATACTGGGGGGCTATACTGGGGCACTATGCTGGCTATACTGGGGCACTATACTGGCTATACTGGGGCACTATTCTGGGGTACTATTCTGGCTATACTGGGGCACTATTCTGGCTATACTGGGGCGCTATACTGGGGTACTATTCTGGCTATACTGGGGCACTATACTAGCTATACTGGGGCACTATTCTGGCTATACTGGGGCACTATACTGGCTATACTGGGGCACTATACTGGGGTACTATTCTGGCTATACTGGGGCACTATACTAGCTATACTGGGGGGCTATACTGGGGCACTATGCTGGGGCACTATACTAGCTATACTGGGGCACTATACTGGGGTACTATTCTGGCTATACTGGGGCACTATACTAGCTATACTGGGGCACTATACTGGGGTACTATTCTGGCTATACTGGGGCACTATACTAGCTATACTGGGGCACTATACTGGGGCACTATGCTGGGGCACTATACTAGCTATACTGGGGCACTATACTGGGGTACTATTCTGGCTATACTGGGGCACTATACTAGCTATACTGGGGCACTATACTGGGGTACTATTCTGGCTATACTGGGGCACTATACTAGCTATACTGGGGGGCTATACTGGGGCACTATGCTGGCTATGCTGGGGCACTATACTGGCTATACTGGGGCACTATTCTGGGGTACTATTCTGGCTATACTGGGGCACTATTCTGGCTATACTGGGGCGCTATACTGGGGTACTATTCTGGCTATACTGGGGCACTATACTAGCTATACTGGGGCACTATACTGGGGTACTATTCTGGCTATACTGGGGCACTATACTAGCTATACTGGGGGGCTATACTGGGGCACTATGCTGGCTATACTGGGGCACTATTCTGGCTATATTGGGGCACTATACTGGCTATACTGGGGCACTATTCTGGGGTACTATTCTGGCTATACTGGGGCACTATACTAGCTATACTGGGGCACTATACTGGGGTACTATTCTGGCTATACTGGGGCACTATACTAGCTATACTGGGGGGCTATACTGGGGCACTATGCTGGCTATGCTGGGGCACTATACTGGCTATACTGGGGCACTATTCTGGGGTACTATTCTGGCTATACTGGGGCACTATACTAGCTATACTGGGGCACTATACTGGGGCACTATACTGGGGGGCTATACTGGGGCACTATGCTGGCTATACTGGGGCACTATTCTCGCTATACTGGGGCACTATACTAGCTATACTGGGGCACTATACTGGGGGGCTATACTGGGGCACTATACTAGCTATACTGGGGGGCTATACTGGGGCACTATTCTGGCTATACTGGGGCACTATTCTGGCTATACTGGGGCACTATTCTGGCTATACTGGGGCACTATACTGGGGCACTATACTGGGGGCTATACTGGGGCACTATACTAGCTATACTGGGGGGCTATACTGGGGCACTATGCTGGCTATACTGGGGCACTATACTAGCTATACTGGGGCACTATACTGGGGGGCTATACTGGGGCACTATACTAGCTATACTGGGGGGCTATACTGGGGCACTATGCTGGCTATACTGGGGCACTATACTAGCTATACTGGGGCACTATTCTGGCTATACTGGGGCACTATTCTGGCTATACTGGGGCACTATACTGGCTATACTGGGGCACTATACTGGGGCACTATACTAGCTATACTGAGGCAACTAAACTCCCTACACTGGGGCAACTATGCTAGCTATGCAGCCGCAACCCCGCCCGTCGCTCTCCCCCCCCCCCCACCCCCGCGCCGTTCCCCGGAGAAAAAATTGGTCAGGCAGTGTTCCCCGGGCCGGAAAAGGTTGGGAACCACTGCTCTAAATACAAAAATCATTGAATGGCATGTGAACAGTAGCAGATTCTTGTACAATCGACATCTTGCATCCTGCTTGAATGAGTAAGCTGGTCGATTCAACAGGATATCAGCCATTTTTCATCGATTGGGAATTCTAGAACACACTTGATTCTCTCTCGATTCTATAAAATGATCGAATCGAGTGGTCGATCGTACAGCCAAATCGCTAGATGTATGGCTACCTTTAGAAGAGTTAGTACAAGAAGTAGAGTATGTAAGAAACTTAATTGCTGTATTTTGGAGATGTTACAAGGAAAGTAAAAAAATACAAAGTGAAAAGCAAAGTTTTTTTTTCAATTTTATATAAAAAGACAAGCAAATCAAGACATTTGTTCAATCATGATAAGTGAGTAATCACAGACTGGACCAGAAACTCCTCAGCAGAGGCTATCAGTCCAGTAAAGACCTGCCTATAATGTCAGTGCAACAAACATTGGTTCAGTGCCGATCCACAGCAAAGCGATGTGTAACCAGTACGATAGCAACAGTGCGGCCATTTTGTTCTTGTAGCCAGGATCCTGCTGGCTCCCTTGGGAGGCTATTCCTCCTGCCTTGTGATCATCCGCAGCATTTTTAGGGACATTTCCGGCTGGTCGGATGGAACCTGTAAACAAAGAGAATGCATGAGGCCAGAGAGCTCACCTTCACATGGGGCAACAATTACGAATGCAATAACTATATAGCTTTTGGGACAAATTATGCATCTTTAAGTAGCTTTTCTGCAATGTCTAGCATTTCAACAAAGTGTTTAAAGAAAGGAATGGTAATCTGTATTATTGGGCAGTTTTCCCAAATACTGCCCGTCACCTGACTCCAGGATAAGGTCTAAAAAAAAAACTAAAAAAAAAAAAAAAACAGAAAAGTCCACTTCACTAGAAATGCAGAAACAGTCTCCACAAGTAAAAGATTGGAAAGATATAGGTTATTGACAAAAACAAATGTCAAACAGCTAAGGTGTGTGGGGTTCCCGGGGAACGTGATTAGACATCCCTATACCAAACAACAAATCAACAGCTTGAACCAGAACTTGTAATAATGATGGCCATTTATTCGTAATTCACAAGAAAAAAAAAATTCGCACAATTTTAAAAAGGTCAGAGGACCAAATGGCAAGTTCTAATGTACTGTCTGGAATATCTTATATGACTGATTGGGGATTGTCGTCAGTGGCGTACCTAGGGCATTTGACACCCGGTGCTAGGTATTGAAAGACACCCCCCCCCCCCACGGTACACCACCTGCGGCGCGCGAAGCGCGCCGCGGCGAAAAAATGGGCGTGGCTATGACCGGATGGGGCGGAGCTAATTTAAAAGTGCACCCAAGTTTTAGTCAACCTTTCTCCAGAAAATTCACATCATTGCGCAGCTTTTCTCCAGAAAATACACAAAATGTCAGAAGCTTTCAACATAAAATACACGTAATGCGAGAACATTTCACCAGACATTACACGTTATGTGAGCAGATTTCACAAGAAAATACATTCAATCATGTCGGCAGATTTGACCAGAAAAAAATCATTCAATCTTGCGGTAGATTTGACCAGAACATACACAATGTCAGCACCAGATTTCACCACAAAATACACAATATCAGTAGTTAAACTGACCACAAAATACACAACGGTAGTTAAACTGACCACAAAATACATAATGACGGTAGTTAAACTGACCACAAAATACACAATGTCGGTAGCAGATCTGACCACAAAATACACAATATCTGTAGCAGATTTGAGTGTTGGCAAGCTGATAGCCTGGTGGGTAGGTGGTGAAGGGTGAGCAGCCTGATTGCCTAGTGGGTAGGTGGGCAGCCTGCTGGGTAGCAGTGGTGGGTAGGGGGGCAGCAGTGGTGGGTAGCCTGCTGGGTAGCCTGGTGGGTAGGTGGGCAGCAGTGGTGGGTAGGTGGGTAGCATGGTGGGTAGGGGGGCAGCAGTGGTGGGTAGGTGGCCAGCCTGCTGGGTAGCCTGGTGGGTAGGTGGGCAGCCTGCTGGGTAGCAGTGGTGGGTAGGTGGGCAGCAGTGGTGGGTAGGTGGGCAGCCTGCTGGGTAGCCTGGTGGGTAGGTGGGCAGCCTGCTGGGTAGCAGTGGTGGGTAGGTGGGCAGCAGTGGTGGGTAGGTGGGCAGCAGTGGTGGGTAGCCTGGTGGGTAGGTGGGCAGCCTGCTGGGTAGCTTGGTGGGTAGGTGGGCAGCAGTGGTGGGTAGGTGGGCAGCAGTGGTGGGTAGCCTGGTGGGTAGGTGGGCAGCAGCGGTGGGTAGGTGGGCAGCAGCGGTGGGTAGGTGGGCAGCAGCGGTGGGTAGGTGGGCAGCAGTGGTGGGTAGGTGGGCAGCAGTGGTGGGTAGCCTGGTGGGTAGGTAGGCAGCAGTGGTGGGTAGGTGGGCAGCCTGCTGGGTAGCCTGGTGGGTAGGTGGGCAGCAGTGGTGGGTAGGTGGGCAGCAGTGGTGGGTAGGTGGGCAGCAGTGGTGGGTAGCCTGCTGGGTAGGTGGGCAGCAGTGGTGGGTAGGTGGGCAGCAGCGGTGGGTAGGTGGGCAGCAGTGGTGGGTAGGTGGGCAGCAGTGGTGGGTAGGTGGGCAGCAGTGGTGGGTAGCCTGCTGGGTAGGTGGGCAGCAGTGGTGGGTAGGTGGGCAGCAGCGGTGGGTAGGTGGGCAGCAGTGGTGGGTAGGTGGGCAGCAGTGGTGGGTAGCCTGCTGGGTAGGTGGGCAGCAGTGGTGGGTAGGTGGGCAGCAGCGGTGGGTAGGTGGGCAGCAGCGGTGGGTAGGTGGGCAGCAGCGGTGGGTAGGTGGGCAGCAGTGGTGGGTAGGTGGGCAGCAGTGGTGGGTAGCCTGGTGGGTAGGTAGGCAGCAGTGGTGGGTAGGTGGGCAGCCTGCTGGGTAGCCTGGTGGGTAGGTGGGCAGCAGTGGTGGGTAGGTGGGCAGCAGCGGTGGGTAGATGGGCAGCAGCGGTGGGTAGGTGGGCAGCAGTGGTGGGTAGCCTGCTAGCAGTGGTGGGTAGGTGGGCAGCAGCGGTGGGCAGGTGGGCAGCAGCGGTGGGCAGGTAGGCAGCAGCGGTGGGTAGCCTGCTGGGTAGCCTGGTGGGTAGGTGGGCAGCAGCGGTGGGTAGGTGGGCAGCAGTGGTGGGTAGGTGGGCAGCAGTGGTGGGTAGCCTGCTAGCAGTGGTGGGTAGGTGGGCAGCAGCGGTGGGCAGCAGCGGTGGGTAGCCTGGTGGGTAGGTGGGCAGCAGCGGTGGGTAGGTGGGCAGCAGTGGTGGGTAGGTGGGCAGCAGTGGTGGGTAGCCTGGTGGGTAGGTGGGCAGCAGTGGTGGGTAGGTGGGCAGCAGTGGTGGTAGGTGGGCAGCAGTGGTGGGTAGGTGGGCAGCAGCGGTGGGTAGGTGGGCAGCAGCGGTGGGTAGGTGGGCAGCAGCGGTGGGTAGCCTGGTGGGTAGGTGGGCAGCAGTGGTGGGTAGGTGGGCAGCAGCGGTGGGTAGGTGGGCAGCAGCGGTGGGTGGCCGGTGCACCTGTAAAAGAAAAAAACCTTACCTGCAGATGTCTTCCGAGTCCCAGGCAGCCTCCGCAGCTCCTCTTGAATGTCCCGCGCCGTCTCCTGCTGTGTCATCAGTGCAGGGCTACGGGAAGATGGCCGCCAAAGCCCACACTGGAGACAAAAATAGACGGCAAGATGGCGTCGGCGGCCATCTTGCCGTCTATTTTTGTCTCCAGTGCGGGCTTCGGCGGCCATCTTCCCGTAGCCCTGCTCGGGTAAACTGAGGGCGGCTATCAGCCGCCCTGTCAGTGCCCGTTGCCGGCGCCCGTGGAGGGGAAGCGCCGAAGGAGGGGACCCAGGTGAGGGAGATGTGGGGGGTATTTCCCCCCTCCCCGCCGACGCTGCCACCCCTCCTTCAGCGCTGCTTCCCCTCCTGTGTCATCAAGGCTTCTGGGGAGGCCTTGATGACACCCCCCCTGGAGCTGACACCCGGAGCGGAGCGCTCCTGGCCGCCCCATGGTAGGGACGCCACTGATTGTCATATGCCCTTATGCCTCTCTAAGGTAGGTAGGTGTGCATTCTCAAAACCTCTGTACTATAAAAACTATAGCTCATGCTGGGAAATTCTAAAGCACCTGCAGGTCACCTGGGAAAGATGATCTCCACAGCGCATCCCAGGTCTGCTCCAAGGCTTCCTCCCACCAGGATGTGCAAGAGATAGCTGCCCTGGTGGTTTAATAAAATATTCCACACTAACTCAGCTGGCTTCTCTTAAAGTGAAGGATAGGTGCCTACCCAGCCCACCCTGGAGAGCCACCCCAGGGACCATATGAAGAAACCTAATTTCAGAGGTTTGCACCCGAGACCTGGTTCTTTCCGGTCAGTAAAAATAAGTGCAAAAGTGCTATAAGGAAATGTGTGTGGTTGGCCATAGCAACAGTCAACAGGGCCAGCAATACTCCACCCAGTAACCTGTAACACTGGCGGTGAATAGCCTATAAACCACTAGAGTTGGCTTCTAGTGGAAGTCCAGGGCTGGAGGCTATAAAAGTTGGAAGCAACGACTAGTCCCTACTAGTGTTGGGCGAACATCTAGATGTTCGTGTTCGGGCCGAACAGGCCGAACATGGCCGCGATGTTCGGGTGTTCGACCCGAACTCCGAACATAATGGAAGTCAATGGGGACCCGAACTTTTGTGGTTTGTAAAGCCTCCTTACATGCTACATACCCCAAATTTACAGGGTATGTGCACCTTGGGAGTGGGTACAAGAGGGAAAAAAAAATTAGCAAAAAGAGCTTATAGTTTTTGAGAAAATCGATTTTAAAGTTTCAAAGGGAAAACTGTCTTTTAAATGCGGGAAATGTCTGTTTTCTTTGCACAGGTAACATGTTTTTTGTCGGCATGCAGTCATAAATGTAATACATATAAGAGGTTCCAGGAAAAGGGACCGGTAACGCTAACCCAGCAGCAGCACACGTGATGGAACAGGAGGAGGCGCAGGAGGAGAAGGCCACGCTTTGTGAGACACAACAACCCAGGCCTTGCATGAGGGCAAGAAGCGTGCGCATAGCATGCTTTGTACCGCCATGCAGTCATAAATGTAATAAAGATAAGAGGTTCCATAAACAAGGACCGGCAACGCTAACCCAGCAGCAGCAGCACACGTGATGGAACAGGAGGAGGCGCAGGAGGAGAAGGCCACGCTTTGTGAGACACAACAACCCAGGCCTTGCATGAGGACAAAAAGCGTGCGGATAGCATGCTTTTTACCGCCATGCAGTCATAAATGTAATAAAGATAAGTGGTTCAATAAACAGGGACCACGCGGCAACGCTAACCCAGCAGCAGCAGACGTGATGGAACAGGAGGAGGCGCAGGAGGAGAAGGCCACGCTTTGTGAGACACAACAACCCAGGCCTTGCATGAGGGCAAGAAGCGTGCGGATAGCATGCTTTGTACCGCCATGCAGTCATAAATGTAATAAAGATAAGTGGTTCAATAAACAGGGACCACGCGGCAACGCTAACCCAGCAGCAGCAGACGTGATGGAACAGGAGGAGGCGCAGGAGGAGAAGGCCACGCTTTGTGAGACACAACAACCCAGGCCTTGCATGAGGGCAAGAAGCGTGCGGATAGCATGCTTTGTACCGCCATGCAGTCATAAATGTAATAAAGATAAGAGGTTCCATAAACAGGGACCGGCAACGCTAACCCAGCAGCAGCCAGGGACGGATCTAGACCAAGTTGCTACAAGTTGCGCCTGGGGCAAGGTCAGGTTTTGGCGCCTAAACTGCCATTCCCCATCCACATTTTGCCGCCTTTTTAAGAATTCAACAAATTGCGCCTGGGGCAAGAGACCCGCTTGCCCCCCCCCCCCTAGATCCGTCCCTGGCAGCAGCAGCACACGTGATGGAACAGGAGGAGGCGCAGGAGGAGAAGGCCACGCTTTGTGAGACACAACAACCCAGGCCTTGCATGAGGACAAAAAGCGTGCGGATAGCATGCTTTTTACCGCCATGCAAGCAGTCATAAATGTAATAAAGATAAGAGGTTCCATAAACAGGGACCGGCAACGCTAACCCAGCAGCAGCAGCACACGTGATGGAACAGGAGGAGGCGCAGGAGGAGAAGGCCACGCTTTGTGAGACACAACAACCCAGGCCTTGCATGAGGACAAGAAGCGTGCGGATAGCATGCTTTGTACCGCCATGCAGTCATAAATGTAATAAAGATAAGAGGTTCCATAAACAGGGACCGGCAACGCTAACCCAGCAGCAGCAGCAGCAGCACACGTGATGGAACAGGAGGAGGCGCAGGAGGAGAAGGCCACGCTTTGTGAGACACAACAACCCAGGCCTTGCATGAGGACAAAAAGCGTGCGGATAGCATGCTTTTTACCGCCATGCATGCAGTCATAAATGTAATAAAGATAAGAGGTTCTATAAACAGGGACCGGCAACGCTAACCCAGCAGCAGCAGCACACGTGATGGAACAGGAGGAGGCGCAGGAGGAGAAGGCCACGCTTTGTGAGACACAACAACCCAGGCCTTGCATGAGGACAAGAAGCGTGCGGATAGCATGCTTTGTACCGCCATGCAGTCATAAATGTAATACAGATGAGAGGTTCAATAAACAGGGACCGGAAACGCTAAACCATCCCAGATGTTCATTGGTCATGTTACTTGGTTGGGGTCCTGGAGTGTTGCGTAGTCGTTTCCAATCCAGGATTGATTCATTTTAATTTGAGTCAGACGGTCTGCATTTTCTGTGGAGAGGCGGATACGCCGATCTGTGACGATGCCTCCGGCAGCACTGAAACAGCGTTCCGACATAACGCTGGCTGCCGGGCAAGCCAGCACCTCTATTGCGTACATTGCCAGTTCGTGCCAGGTGTCTAGCTTCATGCCCGGTTTCAGGTCCAGCGGTGCCAGCCACAAATCTGTCTGTTCCTTTATTCCCCTCCAAATTTCCTCCCCTGTGTTCTGCTTATCCCCAAGGCAGATCAGCTTCAGCAACGCTTGCTGACGCATGCCAACAGCTGTGCTGCACTGCTTCCACGATCCTACTGCTGCTGGTGCTGGGTTAGCGTTTCCGGATGAGGTACAGCTTTGAGATGCGTTGGAGGAGAAGGAGTCAGAGAGGTAGGTGCTGCTGTTGTTATCCAGTGGGAGGGACGGCGGTGCAGCTGTTTGCGGCGTGGGCAACACCCGCGCCGTAGCAGGTGAGGAATCGCTGCCAGGCTCCACAAGGTTCACCCAGTGCGCGGTAAGGGAGATGTATCGACCCTGGCCGAACGCACTCGTCCAGGTGTCAGTGGTGAGGTGAACCTTGCAGGCAACGGCATTCTTCAAGCTTCGGGTTATTTAGCTGACCACGTGCTCATGCAACTCAGGCACTGCAGAGCGCGCAAAGTGGTAGCGGCTGGGAACCACGTAACGTGGGATGGCCACTGACATCATGCCCTTGAAGCTGTTTGTCTCCACCACTCGATATGGCAGCATTTCGCAGGCCAGAACCTTGGCTATGCTGGCTGGCTGTTACTGCCACGGCCCGGGGGTCATTTGCTGGCAATTTCCTCTTGCGCTCAAACATCTCAGAGACAGACAACTCAACCGTAGGGCTGCACACCGAAGGGCTGTTGGTTGTTGTGTTTGATGAACACTGGGAGACCTCAAGAGCACTAGTCCGGAAAGTGACAGTGTCAGCATCGTCTGATGTTTGTGAATGTTGTGAACCACGCAATGGCTGGACTACTGCTGCTGCTGAGGCGGGTCTGGTGGTGAGTCTGGTGAACCCAAGGGAGGCAGTGTTGCTGGTGGTACCCTGTCCTGCCGCGTTTGCCCACAGAGTGGGATGTTTGGATAGAATGTGGCGGCTCATGCTGGTGGTGGAGAGGTTGTTAATACTTTTCCCCCTGCTCAGGCGGGTCTTGCACACCTTGCAAATCGCCATGGTAACATCCTCAGTGCAGTCTTCAAAGAAAGCCCAGACTTTGGAGCACCTGCCTTGCTGGCGATTTCTGTTTGCGCCTCTTTTGCCTCTCACTTGAACCATGCTTGCGGTGCCTGAAATTGCGCGCCGCCTACCTTGTGGCACAAGGCGAACTCGTGCAGCAGTGGGTTCCTCAACAGACTCATCTGTGCTGCTGCTACGACGGCGATGTTCTCGTTCACAAACAAAATCTGGGTCTATGTCCACATTGTCCATACCCTCTTCCATCTCCTCAAACTCGTCATATGTCATTGTGGGGTGCCGCCGCCGTGGAGTAGAGCTCCCCAGAACAACCTCTGCGCAGCTCACTCCAACGTCGTCTGGTTATCTGGCAGTTGTGTGCGTGGTGTCGCTGCCGGTTGTGTCAGCTTTGTGCCCACTGGCTCCTTGTAACTGGCTGAGGACTCGGACCTCGTGCGTGATGTGCTGGTGCTGCTTAACCCACTGCTGGACGCTTGAGAGGTCATCCAAGTAATTATCTGGTCCTGTTCTTTTGGATCTGTGAGGGTTGTTGTCCTGGACAACATGGGCGGTATTGAGTGGGTTTTCTTGGGTGCTCCCCTGTGGCCTGTACGTGAACCGTCAGGGGAAACACCTCTTCCCTTGCCCCTCCCTCTTTCACCGGATTTCTTCCTCATTTCACTTATCCTTAAAGTACACGCTGACTGGCAGCAGTACAGTGGCAGTACAGAAATGCTATACAGTGGTGGGTGAGCGGTGTACCACTATTGTCAGCAGCGACACAGAGCACAATGCTATACAGTGGCGGGTGAGCGGTGTACTACTGTTCCCAGCAGACACAGAGTGGAAGTAAACACAATGCTATATAGTGTGGCTGAGCCGTGTACACAGAGTGGCATTAAACACAATGCTATATAGTCTGCTATATAGTCACCCCGAACAGGGTGATGTTCTGCAGAACCCGAACAGTGGCAAACACTGTTCGCCCAACACTACTGGGAGGGAACGCAGATTTTAGTACCTAAACACACGATACAACATGTTTTCCGGGGTCAGACTCTGAGGCACATACAGATGGTCCCGATCATCATCCTCATCATACAACTCTTCTCCTGAGTCTGACCCACCCACCACCTCTGCCACCCCAACATCCCCAGACACAGACCCCTCATCGTCCTCAACATTAACTTGGGATGCTGGCCTGAGCCAGACCTCCTCCTCCACATCAGGCCCCATCATCTCCTCAATGGCAGCCCTCATTAATCGCTCTGGCGCCGGACCGATGGACACAACGTTCTCCTCCGGGGAGGGCTGCTGCTGACCACTGGCTGCTGGGGTGGATGTTATAGCTTGCGTGGGGCGTTGGCTGTTGCTGTTGTTGGGAGTGCTGCTCACAGCGGAGGTCTCTGGGGAACTCATGTTGAGCTCATATAGTGGTTGACGGTGAGTGGAGTATTACTGATCCCAGCAATATACACACTGACTGGCAGAGTACGCAATGCTATATAGTGTGACTGAGCGGTGTACACAGAGTGGCAGTAAACACAATGCCATATAGTCTGGCTGAGCGAGCGGTGTACTACTGTTCCCAGCAGAATCAGAGTGGCAGTAAACAATGGTATATAGTCTGGCTGAGCAGTGTACACAGAGTGTCAGTAAACAATGGTATACAGTCTGGCTGAGCGGTGTACACAGATTGTCAGTAAACAATGGTATATAGTCTGGCTGAGCGGTGTACACAGAGTGTCAGTAAACAATGGTATATAGTCTGGCTGAGCGGTGTACACAGAGTGTCAGTAAACAATGGTATATAGTCTGGCTGAGCGGTGTACACAGAGTGTCAGTAAACAATGGTATATAGTCTGGCTGAGCGGTGTACACAGAGTGTCAGTAAACAATGGTATATAGTCTGGCTGAGCGGTGTACACAGAGTGTCAGTAAACAACGGTATATAGTCTGGCTGAGCGGTGTACACAGAGTGGCAGTAAACACAATGCTATATATAGCGTGGCTGAGCGAGGTGCACAGTGGCAGTACACACAATGCTATATTAGTCAGGCTAAGCCGTGTACACAGAGTGTCAGAAAACACAATGCTATATATAGCGTGGCTGAGCGAGGTGCACAGTGGCAGTACACACAATGCTATATACAGCGTGGCTGAGCGAGGTGCACAGTGGCAGTACACACAATGCTATATATAGCGTGGCTGAGCGAGGTGCACAGTGGCAGTACACACAATGCTATATTAGTCAGGCTAAGCCGTGTACACAGAGTGTCAGAAAACACAATGCTATATATATAGCGTGGCTGAGCGAGGTGCACAGTGGCAGTACACACAATGCTATATATATAGCGTGGCTGAGCGAGGTGCACAGTGGCAGTACACACAATGCTATATATAGCGTGGCTGAGCGAGGTGCACAGTGGCAGTACACACAATGCTATATATAGCGTGGCTGAGCGAGGTGCACAGTGGCAGTACACACAATGCTATATTAGTCAGGCTAAGCCGTGTACACAGAGTGTCAGAAAACACAATGCTATATATATAGCGTGGCTGAGCGAGGTGCACAGTGGCAGTACACACAATGCTATATATAGCGTGGCTGAGCGAGGTGCACAGTGGCAGTACACACAATGCTATATATAGCGTGGCTGAGCGAGGTGCACAGTGGCAGTACACACAATGCTATATATAGCGTGGCTGAGCGAGGTGCACAGTGGCAGTACACACAATGCTATATATAGCGTGGCTGAGCGAGGTGCACAGTGGCAGTACACACAATGCTATATATAGCGTGGCTGAGCGAGGTGCACAGTGGCAGTACACACAATGCTATATTAGTCAGGCTAAGCCGTGTACACAGAGTGTCAGAAAACACAATGCTATATATATAGCGTGGCTGAGCGAGGTACACAGTGGCAGTAAACAATGCTATATATAGTGTGGCTGAGCGAGCGGTGTACTACTGTTCCCAGCAGCGACACACAATGACTGGGGGGGACCCTGGCTAGCGTGGCTGGAGAGCGAACTACCCTGCCTGCCTACCCAAAGCTAAACCCACAGACAAATGGCGGAGATATGACGTGGTTCGGGTATTTATTTACCCGAACCACGTGACCGTTCGGCCAATCAGAGCGCATTCGGGCCCGAACCACGTGACCCGTTCGGCCAATCACAGCGCTAGCCGAACGTTCGGGGAACGTTCGGCCATGCGCTCTTAGTTCGGCCATGTGGCCGAACGGTTTGGCCGAGCACCGTCAGGTGTTCGGCCGAACTCGAACATCACCCGAACAGGGTGATGTTCTGCAGAACCCGAACAGTGGCGAACACTGTTCGCCCAACACTAGTCCCTACAACACTAGAGGGAGTGCTATACAATCACTTCTTGCTACAATTCATGAGGAGAACACAAGGAGGAGCTCTACTGACAACAGGAGAAAGTACTGCACCTTAGCAAGAGATAGCCATAATGTCTACATACAGTACAAGATCTGTATGCCCCACCAGCTGACCACCATGATAGCTATTAACATGCATGCTGTATGGCTCACCATGTGACCAGCTCTCATGATCCAGAAGAAGCTGAAGTTTTCATAGGATTTGTAGAAAGCTGCCGTCTCTTCGCCGTTCAGGTGCACCGACTGCCAGCGCAAATTACTGAACTGATCCAGACACTTCCACTTCAGCTGCTTCACCCACTTCTCCTGTCCTGAAAACACAATGGAGAGATCACTATTGCCAGCCTCAGGGTCCACTCCACTACTGCAGGGAAACCTCACTATTATGAGAGGGGAAGAGACACACTACTGCAGGGAATGCCACCAACCATTGTGGGAGGGGGTAGAGACAACACACTACTGCAGGGAAATCTCACTATTGTTACAGGGGAGGAGAGACACACTACTGCAGGGAAATATCACCATTATGGAAGGAGAGGAGACACACACACTACTGCAGGGAAATCTCACCATTATGGAAGGGGAGGAGACACACTACTGCAGGGAAATATCACCATTATGGAAGGGGAGGAGACACACACTACTGCAGGGAAATGTCACCGTTATGGAAGGAGAGGAGACACACACTACTGCAGGGAAATGTCACCGTTATGGAAGGGGAGGAGACACACACTACTGCAGGGAAATCTCACCAATCGAAGGGGAGGAGACACACTATTATTATTCAGTATTTATATAGCGCTGACATCTTCCGCAGCGCTGGACAGAGTATATATAGTCTTGTCACTAACTGTCCCTCAGAGGAGCTCACAATCTAATTCCTACCATAGTCATATGTCTATGTATGTATTGTGTAGTGCATGTATATTTTAGTCTAGGGTCAATTTTAGGGGGAAGCCGATTAACTTATCTGTATGTTTTTGGGATGTGGGAGGAAATCAGAGTACCTGGAGGAAACCCACACAGACACTGGGAGAACATACAAACTCCTTGCAGATGTTGGCCTGGCTGGGATCCGAACCGGGGACCCAGCGCTGCAAGGCGAGATCGCTAACCACTACGCCACCGTGCTGCACTATTGCAGGGAAAGCTCACTATTGTGGGAGGGGAGGAGAGACAATTACTGCAGGGAAATCACTATTGTGGAAGGGACAGATACACAAACTATACAAAAAAATATCAGTTGTACGAGGAGCAGACAAACAAAAAAAAAACCAAAACAAAAAAAACCTACTGAAGGGAAAACTCACCATTGTGGAAGGGAAGGAGGCAAAATATCCTGCAGTAAAACTTTTATCCATTATGGGCAGAAGGAGAGAAAACTACTGCAGGGAGAGCTCACCACTGTGGTAGCCTTTAAATGTTGGAACATCAAATGGATGATTCTTACATGGCTAGACTCATGCTTTATCTACTCACCTACAGTGTCCACAATGAGGTCCAGCTGTCCATTATAGACAGTGACTTGAATACCGGCACTCAAGAGTTCGTCCACCACATCGACCACCGGCTTCATGAAGTCCCCAGCCATGTTTACGAAGACCTCCCCAGCCTGGCCTGGAACAACAGCAGATGTGTGGGAATGTGTTGGGCGTGAAAACTGCCATCCCCTCTCCCAACACTGGACACTCACCTCCCCATGTGACTGAATCTGGAATAATCTTCAGCTTAGCCCTGATTGGTCCATTCATCAGCGCGGAAAGGTCGCCTCCATGCAGGGGTACAAGGTGTTGCGAGAACAGACTCACTGCGGAGGAAGACACATGAAAGTGAAGGAAACTGGTGATGAAGGGGGAAGGGGTGTGGCAATCTGCAGTGAAGCATTCTGGGTAATACACTCACACAAAGCAGGATTACCGAACTTTGCATTCAACTTTAGATTCTTTCTGGCCATTTGAGAATCTTTGGTCAGTATATTGTAGAAGTTGACATCATCCGTGTTCTGCAATAAAAGCACACACAAAAAAGAAAAAAAAAAAAAAGCAGGACTAATATAATCTAGTAGAATAGTAGGACCAGGATGGGGCTGATCTGAAAACAAGACCCTATCCAGTCCCACACAGAGCCTCATCATGTGTTTTACAGAACTCAGAGGGTGGATTGCAAGGGTTGGATCTTACTAGTTACCATAGGAAACCTATGTGGGTACACCATTGCTGAGCTAAACATCAAAGTAATATGCACATGCTGGTTAGGCCAGAACCAATAACTCACATTGCTGGATCCAGAACTTTGTATGGCGTAATGAACTAGGCATTTGGGTAAAAATCCAAGCAGCAACACTAATTTCTACATTATGTCTTAAACCTTTGCTCACGTGACCTGGCATAATCCAGCTGATGACCTTAAAGCAAACATGGGAAGTTTGCAAAGCCCAAATATGGATACTAAACTCGGGAACTGAAGCCTCTGGATCCTGGAGAGGATTCCCCCTCCACCAGCTCAATTCAGAGCCGAGAACTCAGAAGTGCAGGGCACTGTGACTGAACCGCAGCACAGACCCGTTCGGGCCCTGGAGAAAAAAGCTGAGTCCGATCAGGTCAGCGCTACTGTGCAGGCCCAGAAAGCTTGCACATGTGCAGTAGCACGGACCCCGATAGGGCTTAGCTTTTTTTTCTGCCAGGGTCCAAGCGGGTTTGTGCAACTGCACATGCAGGAGCTGTTGAAACAGATTTTTTTTTTTAGGAGTCCGAGCACTGGACCTGGTCAGTGGAGGACGGGGGAAGCCTCTCCAAATAACCATAGGCAGGGGCATAACTAGAAATCACTGCCCACTGCCCCCTCCCCCCTTGCTAAAGTATGGATGTCCCAAACCCCCACCTTTCCCCCCCTCCCCCTCAAAAAAAAAAATGAAATTGGAGATGTCCCCAGTATAGGTAGCCTAGTATCAGGGGCGTGACTAGAAATCACTGGACCCTTCCCTGTGTAAGTTGGGATGGCACCCCCTCCCCCCCCCAAAAAAAAAAAACCACATCCAACTTTAAATGGCTTTCTTAGAAAACCACCAGCATGACATATAAAAGCACATACCCAATCCATCAAGCAGATAGGCTGTGGGGTAGAGAGAGTGTGGCGGCCCGCATAATGACCGTTTTGCTTATTAGCGGCGGGAAGCGCATGGCTGGGGAGTGCATGGCGGGGAGCACAGCGTGCACCCTGGGGTAGCGTCACAGCGCTAGCGCCTGTTATTTGGATGGGCGGGCTAAATAGCTAGTTAGTGATGTAATCAAAGTCAGTTTAACAAGGAGTTTCTCCACGCACTGAAAAGAGCTTTGCCCCGAGGTGTCGCACAGGATGAGGATGACATGCAAGCCTGTAACTTTTACAAATTTGCGCTCCCTGCCTACACTACAAGTTAGGGAAACGTGTGTGGAAAGACAGCTGTGACACAGCTGGGGAAATAGATCTGTCACTAGTAACAATCTAGGTTATTCAGAAGGAGCAGCAGTGCCCTCTAGTGGGGTGTACCAGTAACAACTGTGGGCTAACTCTTACCTTTTCAATGACATCTTCTGCCGCAGACCACAGCTCTGTTGCTTGCTCATACTGCCCTTTACTGACAGCATCCTGGACTGCGTCTGCCGCTTCCTGCACCGCCTTCAGTCCTTGGTCATCCAGGAGAGACTAGAATATAACACACTAGCATTATCCCCAACTATGTTACTATTTACACTGTGCAGGGCTGCAGAATAGGGATGCTCGATAAGATGTAAAAAATTCTGTGTTGATCCAGGATTATGCAAATTCTGCATG
Source organism: Hyperolius riggenbachi (assembly GCF_040937935.1). NCBI lineage: Eukaryota > Metazoa > Chordata > Amphibia > Anura > Hyperoliidae > Hyperolius > Hyperolius riggenbachi. The sequence continues at coordinate 22,644,625 of NC_090657.1, forward strand.
CAGCTTGAAAGTGGATTAATCAAATCCCGCCGCAGGGGGCCAGGGGAGTTGGGCGGTTGGGGGAATGGACCAGTCCATTTTCAAGCTGCATACAGTACATAATCCTGCAAAAACTCAAAATGATTTCTAGATCATTGACCATCCCTACTGCAAAATATAACAGTGCTCTATAAGTAGAAGGATCCGCTATAGCAGCACACAGTACAACATAACACAGCCAGCATCATCTAAAGCTTACATGATCCTATCAGTGTAGTTACCCAATGAACAGTATCACCCTAAGCATAGACTTGGAGTTTTAAGGCCTGTTCCCACTATGTACAGATTCGCAGCGGTTCCGCTTGCCATCCAGATCACACTGCGGTGCAAATGTGGACGGCATGCTGCAGATTTATGCAGCCAGCAGCTGAATCAGTATAGCTGAGAATGCCACTGCTCAGTGATTCAGGCTGCGGCTATGAAGCAGAATGGGAGCCGCAGTCGAATCAGAAACAACCGCGCTTCCCACTGGAAATACGCCCTTACTGCATATATGTAAGAGGATGCTTCTTCTGCACACTCTGGTGAGTACTAACCAAGCTTAGTAGTCACAGTATGGCCACTGCTCCGTGCCAAGCAAATATTTCCATTTCACAGAAGTAAAAAAGTTGCAAGGTTTCAGAGCTGCATAGAGACCCCTTCATCAGGACACACTATGCTAAACACTGTGAGAGAATCGCAATGTGGTTAGAATCAGACAAATAAATGAGAACTATTTACACGGACAGATGAAGTGTACCCGAGGGGTCATGATGAGATAGACATGTGTATGTACAGAGCCAAGCATGCAAATAACCAGGCTGTGTGTTCTTTTTCTGCCCGAAAGAGTTACACCTTATGAAAGTGACAGTTTCTCTTGAGTCAAGACCTAATCAGACGATAGCGTATCCCTCACTAATTACAGCCATAAAAAACCTCTTGACTGACAAGAGAATAACTGGGTGCAGCGATAGCAAAAAAACAAAACAAAACAAAAAAAAGTAAATTTATGTATTTAAGCTTCTAGGACACTTTAAGACTGTCAGTCTTACAACATTAAACTTACTTTTTTTTTAGCTTTTGAAAAGGCCACTGCAGCTTTAAGGCCTCGCTGCAGGGTCGCACAACTCACCACACAAGTGACCCCCCCCCCCCCTTTTCTCCCCACCAACAGAGCTCTCTGTTGGTGGGGTCTGATCGCTCCCCCAATGTTTATTTTTTTCATTATAAATATTTTATAAATACATTTGCCCATTTACCCGGCCCTCCCTCCCCCCACCAGCCAATCACCGTGTTCAGCTGTCATAGGCTTCAGCCTATGACAGCCAATCACTGCAGTGCCTCAGATCGCAGCACTGTACTAAGTAAATAGACTTCGGTTTTGCCGTCTAACAGTCTACTAGCGGCTGGGAGGCTGATGCCGGCGCTCCGTCATTCAAGCGAGATGCGCTCCTGCAAATCCCCGCCCCAGGACTTAATGCCAATTGGCGTTAGGCGGTCCTGGGGCTGCCGCCGTGGTTACGCCCATCGGCGTGATGCGGTCGTAGGGGGGTTAACTTTATAAATGGTGATAAAAGGCCCAATCCTATCCACATTGTATACATAAACTAAAGCAAGGGGGGCATTCTTATATAGGTACTCATCCGATAGCAAGGAAGGAATACTTTTCTCCATAGATTTGTCAGTACCTTAGGGTGCTTTTGATCGCCATGAGATATACGGAGAGCGCACTTCTCTTGCACAGACTGGCCCCGACTGGCAGAAGTTACAGGACCCAGTATATACAGGACCCATTATACTGGCAACAGAGAAGGTCGAGGACGGCGGTGTGGGAGCGATATGTGCGCATGGGGCTGGAGGAAGCCCCAGGTATGTATAACACTTATGTTATTTAGTCTCTGGTACACTTTAAAGGAAACCTGAAGTAAGCGAAATATGGAGGCTGCCATCTTTATTTACTTTCAAGCAATACCAGTCGCCTGGCTCTCCTGCTGATCCTCTGCCTCTTAATATTTAGCTATAGACCCTGAACAATCAAACAGATCAGGTGTTTCCGACATTGACAGATGTGACAAAATTAGCTGCATGCTTGTTTCTGGCGGTATTCACACACTACTGCAGCCAAATAGATCAACAGGGCTGCCAGGCAACTGGTACTGCTTAAATGGAAATAAATATGGAAGCCTCCATATTCTTCTCAGATCAGGGGTCCTTTAAAGGAGTTATCAGCCAAAATCTAAAAAATGAGCTTTATTCACCTGGGGTTTTCTCCAGCCTCTTGCAGCCGACAGTCCCACGCCGACCACTCCGCCGTCCTGGTCTTCAAGCACGGTGCGGAGGCTGACCCCCAAGGTCGTCCTCACTGCGCCTGCGCGAACCGCCGCTGTCAATCGAGCCCGCGTTGTACGCGGCTTACTGCGCAGAACTACTTCAGGTCGGCCGCTGCACCACGCACGGAGACCGTGACAGCGGCGCGGAGCGGTCGGCAAGAGACAATCAGCTGCAAGAGGCTGGAGAAAGCCCCAGGTGTGTAAAGCTCATTTTTTAGATTTTGGCTTATAACTTCTTTAACCACTTGCCGACCGCCCACTCATGACGCGCGTCGGCAAAGTGGCAGCTGCAGGACCAGTGACGCAGATCTGCGTCGCCGGCTGCAGGCTAATTAATCAGGAAACCGGCTGCTTCCTGTCAATTCACAGCGGGGGGCTCCGTGAATAGCCTGCGGGCCGCCGATCGCAGCTCGCAGGCTAAATGTAAACACAAGCGGAAATAATCCACTTTGTTTACATTTGTACAACGCTGCTAACAGTAGCAGCGTTGTACTAGATCAGCGATCCCCGGCCAATCAGTGGCCAGGCATCGCTGTCACATGACAGGCAGGAGCCTGTTAGACGCTGCACAGGACAGATCTGTTCCTGTGCAGCCTCGGATCTCCGGGGAAGGGAGGGAGGAGAGGGGGAATCCTGCGGTGGAGGGGGCTTTGAGGTGCCCCCCCCCCACGCCAGCCACACGCAGGCAGGAGCGATCAGACCCCCCCAGCACATCATCCTCCTAGTGGGGAAAAAAGGGGGGCGATCTGGTCGCTCTGCCTGGTATTTGATCTGTGCTGGGGGCTATAGAGCCCACCCAGCACAGATCTTCGAAATCAGCGCTGGTCCTTAAGGGGGGGGGGGGGTGGTAAAGGCTGAGTCCTGAAGTGGTTAAGCTCTCATACTACATGGAAGTGGTAAAATGAGCTGACTACAGCTAGCGCAGAGATGGACAATGAGATGCTAACAATTCCAGCTTGTATGCAGATTTCATACAACTTGGAAATGGGCCAATCAAATGAACTTCCAGTGACTTTTGATTGGCAATATCTAATCTGCATAGTCTCTGCATGAAAATGTAATTCAAGCTGGAATAAGTAACATCTGCTGGACCATGTCAAACATCTAGCTTGGAGTTTTGAGTGCTACTCCTCCTCCTCCGTATTGTCTAAAATAAGAAGAATCTAGCCAGAGGGGGGAGACGGCTAGTGATAGATGTCACAGTGTGCAGAACTGGAAGCTCAGGAGCGCAGATATCTTACAACTGGATATCAGCATCAGAGTGGAATGACCCAACAAAGGAGACTGACAAAAACAACATGCAGGCGCGCGCGCGCACACACACCAGACACACACACACAGACAGACAGACAGACACACAGACAGACACACACACACACACCCCGACAGACAGACACACACACAGACACACACCAAGAGGTACTTACCGTACTGTACAGGTAGGGTCCCCAGGTTAATACTGAGTCTGCAAACAGAAGTACAAATGACAATACTGTTAACAGCGCCCCCTACAGTAAATGGAGAACATAAAACATTACAATGTCCTCTATGATTATTTAGTCATTTATATAGCGCCGGCATCTTCCTCAGCGCTGTACAAAGTATATTGTCTTGTCACTAATTGTCCCTCAGAGGGGGTCACAGTCTAATCCCTACCATAGTCCTCTGTCTATGTATGGATCATGTAGTGGATGTATCGTAGTCTAGTACCAATTTAGGGGTAGGCAATTAACTTATCGGCATGTTTTTGGGATGTGGGAGGAAACCAGAGTGCCCGGAGAAAACCCACACAGACATGGGGAGAACATACAAACTCCTTGCAGATAGTGCCCCGACTGCGATTGGATCGGGCGGCCCAGCGTTGCAAGGCCATTCACACTTACCGGTAATGTGAATTCTGCATTAAATTTCCTGCACTGACAAATATGCATTCTGTGCTTTTTCAGGAATTTCTTAAATTTTAAGGCACATTTTTGCAAATATTTCCTTCTATATAAATGAAGTTAACGTATATAAAAATTTATTTCACAATCAGACTTTTTTGTCGGCCAAAATTGCAATTAAAATGATTTAAATGCAATTTTAAACCACTGAATGATCCCAAAATGCAAACTATATGAAAAAACACATAACAAAATGAGATTCCATTGAAATACATTAGCTGGGCGATGAACGATATTTCAATAACCCACAAAGAGCACACGTAATTCTAATACGTGTGAATGGTCCCTACTGACCAGAAACTCACCAATAGGAGAGATCCAGGAGTCTCCAAGAACCACACCCCCTCCCTGACTCCCTCCACACACATACAGGATCCATAACCCCGACTGTACAGCTGCACCTAATGGATGTGACATCACTAGTCAGGGTGACCAGAAACTCACCAATAGGAGAGATCCAGGAGTCTCCAAGAGCCACGCCTGCAAAGTTACACTTTATGTCACCTGCTACAATGGCCTGCCAGAAGAGAAAAGGCAAGCGATTAGTCAGAAATCAGAGAATCCACACACAGATGAGACGGGGAAGAGCAGGGCCGAGACAAGGTTCTCCTGCACTGGAGGCAGAGATTCCAAAGTGTGCCCGCCCCCCTCCCAAATTGTGCCCACACTTGTATAGATAGGATATATGCCTCCAGTATTAGGAAGCCCCCCAACCCAGTTTAGTATAGCTAGATGTGCCCCCTATATTAAACAGCCTCCACTCCAGTACAATCAGATGTGCCTCCAGTATTAAGACCCCTTGCCCAGTTTAGATTGCCAGATGTGCTCCCAGTATTGCAGAAAGTGAACAGAGGCGCCAATAGGATAAAATATGCTAAAATTATTAAAAAGTGCAAGGGAGGCAGTGGTGCACTTACCTCCCCGAAGCAGACATAAAACTGTTTATTTTCAAACAGATTAAATTTATTCATATGCTTCATATACTCCAGAATACAAAGCAACGCGTTTTGCAGGTATATTCTCGCTTCCTCAGGCAATAATGAAAAGGAGTATCACAAACAGTAAGATGCTGTAGTCACGCCAAGCTCCTCTGTACCATAGCTAGCCCCCTCCGCAGTATAGATAATCAGATATGCTGCCACTATTAGCTATCGCCCCTCCCTAGTAAAGTCAGATTTGACCACAGTATTAGGCACCCCCACCCCATACAGCCACATGCAACCCCTGTATTACGCAGCCTCCCCAGTTTAAGCAGCAGTGCTCCCTTGTATTAGGTAGCTCCCCTCATTAGTATAGCTAGATGTGCCCCCTGCACTAAGCAGTCTCTGCCCCTCCCCCCCCCCCCCCATATGCAGACTGACTTGCACAGAGCGAACTGGAATAATCACACCAGGGCTGGGCAAACCTTAAGCGGTCCGGCCCGCATTCCTTTAAGTCCACCCCCCACCCACTCCCTGCAGAGTTGCGAGCGGGCGGCGGGGGATTTAAGACTCCCCTTGATTGCAGTCACGTCTCCATGGCAACAGGGCGTCACATGATGGGACATCTGGACGTGGCAGCGTGTAATACACTGGCACATCCCATCAAGTGATGCCATGGAGAATCAATTCAGGATTCGGCGATCAAGGCAAGTTTCAAATCCCATGCCGCCCGTTTGCAACTCTGCAGGGAGGGAGGGGAAGAAGAAATGAATCTGGCCACCTGGCGGGCCAGAGATCTAGTGCATGCGGGCTGGCTCTATAGTTTGCCCAGCACTGCTCTATACCCTGCCACAGCATTTCCAATTCCTCCAGCGAAGTAGTTATGAGGGGCACCACTAGAGAGCATCACAGTGCAATTGTGTGGATGGATCCTGGCGGTGCCATGACAGGTAAGTATTCCAGTGCGCTCCGCATATCATTGGGCGAGAGGGGCATAGGCGCGCCCTCAGGTTTGTGCTCAGAGGCTAATGCCTCCTGAGCCTTGGCCTGATCCTGTGGAAGAGAGGGCCGGGCCGTGTGTGTGTGTGTGTGTGTGTGTGTGTGTTAGATAAGGGAGAGGATTTATTTGTTGGGGATGATGTACTCGTTCCAATGTGAAGCAAACACGACTGCCCTCTGGATAAATTTCCAAACACAGGTGCCCAGATTGACCAAATGCTTAATACATGAAATAAGGATTTCAACTGGCTGGGCAGCTGCGCTCCACTACTGCTCCAGTGTTCTTCCTGCCTGTCTGTAAGTCAGCCCTTGTGGAAAATCCACATTTGTTCCATCAGCCTAGTTTTGTGCAATGACCAGAGGTAACTAGTCATGTGACGCAGGTGGTGTGACACCATACATTTCCCTGAAGTAAGCAGATCACCTCACATAAGCACTCCTTTCCCTCACCCTTGCATCAGAATCACACCTTGTGTAATGCCAAAGAGATCCCAGCAGCCATCTTTCCCCCGTAGGACTCAGAGAAGATGTAAAATGGGATTTTCTGTTGCAGAAGGGAAAAAAAAAAAAAAAAGGATAATATTAGCAGACATGGTGCAACAGTTACTGTAATCTCACACATATGCTCACAGTATAAATTAACCAACCCACAGGTTACAGTATGAAAGAAGCAGACCTCATCCATAAAACAGACATATATGACTATTAACGTTGCCTCACAAGAGTCACCTACTTGGAATTCTGGTTTGGAGCTGAAGAACTTTTTCAGAAGTACCATCATGTCACTGCAGACCATGTCCAGATTCTTGGCGAAGGCTTTACTGTCAGTGGTGTAGCTGTACCCAGTGCCCACAGGATTGTCCACAAACAGCAGACTGGCTGCCTTCAGCTGCAGGAATGGATGGGAAGGTAAGGGTGAGGAAAACAGTGCAAGAATCCCAATCATTGAGGTCTTCAGTACAGTGCAAGAACTATCAGAACTCCATGTACAGAGAACAGGGAGGGTGGGCACTGAAGGCCTGTACGTGCCACAGTAGGAAGATGACGTTGGAGGGTGGAATGTAGAGAGACAGCAGAGAAAGCCCCTCTGCACCCAGGTTAAATGTACAAAGGGATGCTGATGTTTAGGGCAGTGCGATCTGTGGAGTAACATACCCAGGTGTGGCTTCTTGGCTTCAGACTGACATCTAATGGTCCAATTTCACCAAAGTTCCCAAAGCCACAACCAGACCCTCCGGGACCTCCCTGAAAGGCAAAACACATAATAGCATAAATGGCCACATAGAAGAGAACAAAGATGATAGGGGGTAGTTTGGAGAGCAGAAAAGTGTGTGTGAGAAAAGGAAGTGACAGTAAAGAAAAAAGGAGGGGGGGCAGGAGAAAGAAGAGCAGAGAGAGACCATCCAGAGAATACAGGAAGTAGTGCTAGACAAGGAAGGAGTACATGGTTGAGTCATATGGCAACAATACCAAAGTGAAGTGAAACCAGCGACACGGTCTTACCTGCAGCCACATGACGAGGGGCACCTCGGTGTAGTTTTTGGTGGGGTGATCTGCATAGTACAACCACCAGAACATGCTGGCATTACTCCTGACTGACACATAGTTCCAGTCCTCCTTGACTGTCTCACCTATTAGAGGGAAAACAAAAACAATAACGCCAAACCTATTTCACTTCTCAGCCAGACAATGTTATTAAAAGACACAAAAGGGAGCGAGTCCTGCCCTTGCTAGCTTACAATATAAAGGAATAAAGCCTTGTACACACCATGCAATTTCCCGCCAGATGGTCAAATAGATCATTTCCATCAGGTCCGATCTGATTTCCGATCGTTTTTCTCATCGCTTTACATAGAAGTGATCAGAAAATCCGATCGGATCTGTCGGAAATTATCTGTCGACCAATCTATCTGATGGGAAATTGCATGGTGTGTACCGGGCATAAGAAAGGTATAAGAGGCGAGGAAATACATGAGGCTTTGTGTTTGTGGTAGTAGGTGGAGGATGAGGGTGGTAGTGGCAGGAGGAGGGGTGGAATTTTTGCAGTAGTGGTAGTTGTAATCACCTTGCACTAGACAAGACACAGAACATTTATATCGCACTTTTCTCCTGGCGGACTCAAAGCGCCAGAGCTGCAGCCACTAGGACGCGCTCTATAGGCAGTAGCAGTGTTAGGGAGACTTGCCCAAGGTCTCCTACTGAATAGGGGCTGGCTTACTGAACCCTGGTCTCCTGTGTCAGAGGCAGAGCCCTTATTCCAGTACACTATCCAGCCACCAGAGGAGGAATAAAGCAATTCATCCAATTGGGCCAATGTTACCGCTTTTATGTAGTATGACAGAGTACCTACACAATCTGTTCATAGCATTCAGGATCTGCTGGCCCTCATACATGGTGCTGGTAAAATTGATCAGTGACTGGCTAATCAAAATTGTATGTGTGTATGTAACACAACCCCAAACTTTGGGTATAGTAGTAGTGATAGATGGAAGAGGGGTAACACACTCACCCTTCAGTTACATAGTTATTTGGGTTGAAAAAAAAAGACATATGTCCATCGAGTTCAACCAGAGAACAAAGTAACACCAGCCTGCTCCCTCACATATCCCTGTTGATCCAGAGGAAGGTGAAAACCCCTTACAAGGCATGGTCCAATTAGCCCCAAAAGGGAAAAAAATCCTTCCCGACTCCAGATGGCAGATAAAATCCCTGGATCAACATCATTGGGCATTACCTAGTAATTGTAGCCATGGATGTCTTTCAACGCAAGGAAAGCATCTAAGCCCCCTTTAAATGCAGGTATAGAGTTTGCCATAACGACTTCCTGTGGCAATGCATTCCACATATTAATCACTCTTACTGTAAAGAACCCTTTCCTAAATAAATGGCTAAAACGTTTTCCCTCCATGCGCAGATCATGTCCTCTAGTCCTTTGAGAAGGCCTAGGGACAAAAAGCTCATCTGCCAAGCTATTATATTGCCCTCTGATGTATTTATACATGTTAATTAGATCCCCTCTAAGGCGTCTTTTCTCTAGACTAAATAAACCCAGTTTATCTAACCTTTCTTGGTAAGTGAGACCTTCCATCCCACGTATCAATTTTGTTGCTCGTCTCTGCACCTGCTCTAAAACTGCAATATCTTTCCTGTAATGTGGTGCCCAGAACTGAATTCCATATTCCAGATGCGGCCTTACTAGAGAGTTCAACAGGGGCAGTATTATGCTAGCATCTCGAGTGGAGGCAGTAATGGTTATATTTGGTGTTGCCTCCTATGGTGGAGCTAATTAGCTGGGGCTGCTGCTGGATGATCTACTTGCTTTCAAATGCTCCTGTTACTAATAGACTTCTGCTTTCATGAGCATGTGAGGTCTGTGTCCTTCATCCGCTATCATGAACTGATGCAACAAGGGGATTTTCTGGTGACTTTATAAAGATTTCAGCTATTAATCCAACATTCCAGGTCTCTGTGCGAGAACTGATATCTGGTAACATGGCTCAGATACTCTGGAAAAAGCTAAGTGTGTGACATATCTGCAGATGGCAGCAATACTTATATAGAGAGTGGCTAGAAAAGCATTTTGATGTTAAAGGATACCCGAGGTGACATGTGACATGATGAGATAGACATGTGTATGTACAGTGCTTAGCACATAAATAACTATGCTGTGTTCCTTTTTTTCTTTCTCTGTCTGAAACAGTTAAATATCAGGTATGTAAGTGGATTACTCAGTCCTGACTCAGACAGGAAGTGACTACAGTGTGACCCTCACTGATAAGAAATCCCCCTTTTTTTACCAATTTCTTGCTCTCAGAAACCATTTTCTGCTAGGAAAGTGTTTTATAGTTGGAATTTCTTATCAGTGAGGGTCACACTGTAGTCACTTCCTGTCTTAGTCAGGACTGAGTCAGCCACTTACATACCCGATTATTTAACTCTTTCAGGTAGAGAGAGAGAAAAAGGAACACAGTATAGCTATTTGTGTGCTTGGCATTGTACATACGCATGTCTCTCATCATGTCACATGTCACTTCCGGTATCCTTTAACCTGCTGGGCGGTCTGGACGAGCTCAGCTCGTCCAGTACCGCCGGAGCCTGCCGCTCAGGCCCTGCTGGGCCGATTTGGCTCAAATAAAAAAGCAGCACACGCAGCCGGCACTTTGCCAGCCGCGTGTGCTGCCTGATCGCCGCCGCTCTGCGGCGATCCGCCGCGAGCAGCGGCGAAAGAGGGTCCCCCCAGCCGCCTGAGCCCAGCGTAGCCGGAACAAAAAGTTCCGGCCAGCGCTAAGGGCTGGATCGGAGGCGGCTGACGTCGGGACGTCGGCTGACGTCGATGACGTCACTCCGCTCGTCGCTATGGCGACGATGTAAGCAAAACAAGGAAGGCCGCTCATTGCGGCCTTCCTTGTTTATTCTGGGCGCCGGAGGCGATCGGAAGATCGCCTCCGGAGCGCCCTCTAGTGGGCTTTCATGCAGCCAACTTTCAGTTGGCTGCATGAAATAGTTTTTTTTTTATTAAAAAAAAACCCTCCCGCAGCCTGCCTGGCGATCTTAATAGAACGCCAGGCAGGTTAATGATATGCCTACAGGAAAATGTAACGCAGCATTGCTCATGGACGAGAGGAAGAAGCATACAGCCTAGTACAAAGCACCAGAGAAGACATTTTTTGTAAGCTTTAACCTCTTGGGGACAGTGCTGCTCTCGGCCCTTAAAAGGAACCCGAGGTGTGAGAACAATGGAAGTTGACATATTTATTTCCTTTTATACAATACCAGTTCCCTGGCAGTCCTGCTGATCTGTCTGATCAGTAGGGTCTAAATCACATACCTAAAACAAGCATGCAGCTAATCTTGTCAGATTTGTCAGACATCTAGTCTGCATGCTTGTTCAGGGTCTATGGTTTAAGGCAATAGCAGGACAGCCAGGCAAAATGCATCATTTAAAAGGGAATAAACATATCCACCTCCATATCTCTCTCACTTCAGGTTTCCTTATAAGTGTACCTGAGACATTGCAATCAAAAGGATTTGTACTTTGGGCTTCCTCTAGCCTCCTGTATTCCACAGGTTCCCATAGGCCTAGTGCACACCAGAGCGGTTCGGCTGCGTTTTGCGATCCGCTTGCGGGTGCCGATCCGCTAGGGTAATGTATTTTAATGGGCTGGTGCACACCAGAGCGGGAGGCGTTTTGCAGAAACGCATACTCCCGGGCTGCTGCAGATTTTGGATTGCGGAGGCGTTTCTGCCTCAATGTTAAGTATAGGAAAAACGCAAACCGCTCTGAAAAACGGCAGATCAGAGCGGTTTGCCAGGCGGTTTTTGTTACAGTAGCTGTTCAGTAACAGCTTTACTGTAACAATACATGAAATCTACTACACCAAAACCGCTACACAAATCCGCAAAATGCTAGCTGAAACGCTACAGAAAAAGAAGAAAAAGCGTTTCAAAATCTGCTGGCATTTTGCGGATCTGCTAGCGGTTTTTGGTGTGCACCAGGCCTTAGTGTTTATCTGGTCACATCCTTTTCCGCCACTGGCAGCCCCCAGTACACCTAACCCAGCTATGCGCCTCCTTGGTCACGCCCCCCCGTCCCCTGTGGTTGGGAGCATTCTGCTCCAGTTAGTTAAGTGCATGCGCAGTAGTCCCCAAAAGTTGTGCAAGAGCACCTGTCACAGCAGCCTCTGTTCACATCAATCCTGAAAGATTAAGATTTCACTAAAGATACCAATAAGACAGTGAACACTTTCTGTTGTAGCAAAGCTACAGAGGCTAGTGGAGCACTGTGGCTTCATAGAGGGACTGACTGTAGCACTAAGATGCAGATTTAGGCTCTGTTCCCACTTAAAGCGGATCCGAGATGAAAAACTAACTATAAAAAGTAACTTGTCTCTATATCTTTTCTAAAGTTTAGATGGTTTACACAGCAAATCTAGCTGCAGTTTTAATAGAATATGATTATTTCTTCCTGTGATACAATGACAGCAGCCATGTTGTTTGTAAACATTACACAGAGGCAGGCTTATCTGTATCTTGAGCACTCAGCCTAATCCCCCCTCCTCCTCCCCTCTGCCTCTGAAATCAATGGCTAGTAACACCTCCCCCTCCTCCTGCCCAGACTGAGCTCCCATGAGCCCTTGCTACTGCCAAGGCTCTCTGAAAACCTGTGGGCGTGGCTTTTTTAGTTTGTAGGGAATTAGAGTATTAAAACTAAAACAAAAAAGTATTTGGCTTGAGGAATGCCTTATAAACAATAGGAAAGCAACACAATGATGCAATGTGTAAAAGTTCACCTCGGATCCACTTTAAGAAGAGTAGACATTTTTTTATCCGCTCTCTGCTACGCAATGAACAGCTCCTATTTTATAAATAGGAGCCATTCATACTTGTTACCATGAATCAGATCTGCAAGATGTGATGCAATAAGCGGACCACACTTCTGTGCAGTCCACGAGAATTCTGGGCCAGGCAGATTCATTGCCCCATATGCCATATAGGGGAGCGCATCTAAACCACATGCCTCACAAGATATAACCGTGGACTGTACAATGTGATAAGGCATTGCAGGAAGCAAAACACACATCATATGACTTTCTTGAGCTGAAATGGATGGGGGGAGTTAACTACAATAATTTAATTACAGAAGGAAGTTTACACTTCTTTAAGCAAATGTCAAATGTAGACTGACTTCTTTGTCTTCACAACATGCTGGCTCAGCTTCTGTTAAAACTGCTGATTACAGTACATCAGACTGAATGCCTCCCACTGACAAGTCCTATGACTGAACAGGACACACACACACAAAAGACCACACACTAGCACAAGTCTATAAAACACCTAAAGTACAAACATGATGATCACCAATTGTCCCTATTCTATGATCTAGCAATACATGAAGGATGCTCAGTGTGGAAAACGTGTGCTTTTGTTCCCATAGAGCTGAAGCCAGGATGACTTGATGAAGGACATCAGGGAATAGAAACAGGAGATAGCTGGCTCTAAGGCCACATACACACATCAGACCATAGTCTTTGGAAAATGAAAGATCACAGACCAATCTTACCCCCTTCCATGTAGTATGAGAGCCATATCTACACAGTCTATTCTATGGAGCTGCACTCCCCATCAGACAGAAATCTTTGCAAGATGCTGCACACAAAGATGCTGTACAGACACAAAAGATCAGTATCTGCAAAAGATCTGTTCCTGCCAAAAATCCGTTCCTGCAAATTGCAATGATAGTCTATGAGATCTGCAGATCATCATACACACATGATTTAACTGACATTCATCTGCAGATCAGATCCACCAGGATGGATTTTCAGATCTGCGGATGATTGCTTGATCTGCAGATGAATGTCAGTTAAATCATGTGTGTATGATGATCTGCAGATCTCATAGACTATCATTGCAATTTGCAGGAATGGATTTTTGGCAGGAACAGATCTTTTGCAGATACTGATCTTTTGTGTCTGTACAGCATCTGTGTGTGCAGCATCTTGCAAAGAGTTTTTTTCTGATGTGGAGTTCAGCTCCATAGAAAAGACTGTGTAGGTATGGCTCTCATACTACATGAAGGGTGGTAAGATTGGTCTGTGATCTTTCATTTTCCAAAGACTATAGTCTGATGTGTGTATGCACCTTAAGCTTTAAGGCCTGGCATGATCAATACATTTGCAAACAGGTGCCTGGGGTGCAAAGAGGTTCAGACTATACCTCATGTGGCTCCAATCCATCTGGCCATGTAGCATAGCAATGGGCACACACCGACTAAAGGTGGCCACTAACGGTCCAATTTCTAGCGAAAAATCGTTCGAGCGATCAGAAATTCTGATCGGATGAAAAATCGTTCACTACACCATCAACTAACCAATCTTTGCTTCCTATCTATCACGACCACCAAGAAAATCCAAATTTTTGTTCGACGAAAATTCATTCGGGCGACATTTTTTTTCACTCGTTCATAATCGATTGTGTCCACCAATGGAGATTATTTACAACCAATCCGATCAGAATTTCTGATCGCTCGAACCATTTTTCGCTAGAAATTGGACCGTTAGTGGCCAGCTTTAGCTGAGCCATTTCTGGAGTTGAGAAGAGGTGCCCCAAAGGTTGTGTGAAAACAAATCTGAGCGGATAATGAAACAGTCTTACCTTAGACTGAATGTACAGATATTTTTTTGTTTTTATTGACACCAGAAAGGACAATGCATTTCGTGGGACTTGCCCACTTCATCAGGTCTATAGTATAGTGTCACTAGAGCGATTAGCGGGTGATTCCCGCTAATTGCTAGCGCTTTTTAAAGCACTAGCGCAATAGTAACCTAATGGCAGTGATCTCACTGCCGCAATTGCCGCCGATCGTGGGCATTTCACGATTAATGGCAATCGCAAAACGTGTTACCTGCAGCATTTTGCCATGATTCTCGAGCAATCGCAGTAGTGTGCTTGAACAATCGCTGATCGCAATCATCAGGAATCGCAGGAGTGTACAGCGATTTTACCGCGCTAATCGTGCTAAAATCACGTGTGCAAAATAGTAGCTCTATGCGCTATCGGTTTGACCTTTTAAGTGTGAATTTTATTCACCAGATACCGTTCGTTTCTGGGGTTGATTTATCTATGCTGGTCTAGTTTAGGGGAACCATCAGGAATCCTCACAGGAAACCGTTCTCCAATCACAGCAGACAGCACCCTCTACAGCACAAAGGGCTCTATTCATAAAAGGTTACCGCAAGTTTTCCGCTCAAAACAGCGGATTTTCCCGTCCATTTAGCAAAGTGGGCATTCATAAAAGCTGTTCCCGCATGATAAGCTACAATCCCTCAGCAGAGCGAGAAATTTCCGCCTTGTGCTGTGTTTTTCTAGATTTATCTAGAAAAAAGTAACAAAATGGCCATTCATAAAGTTTAGAGGAAGCGGTATGTGGATGGGAAATACCGCTTCCTCGGATGTAGCGAGAAGCCTGCGGATTACATACAAGTGATTGGGACAGACCTCCCAGAGAGAGCAGCGCACGGAGGGACTCTGCCGGCGTAAGTGTTTCCGCATGCCTTCCGACAGCTTACCGCCAGCCTTCAGCGGGAGATCTCCGCTCTGCTATCGCAGCTGCCAACATTTTTATGAATTACCACCCAGAAGTCTAAAATACCGCTGCGGTATTTTCCCTCCAGGAGTTTTTTCGCCACAAATGTTTTATGAATAGAGCCCAAAGTGTTAATGGGCCAAATATTGTGAACCTAGTAGGTTGGGAGGGTGGCATCCACCCAATCACATTAGCAGAATTTACCTATGAGGTTTGCTGCTAGGTCCCCTCAACTAGACTACTTCCGATTGCTCTAGATGTTGTTAATAGGGATAATCAATAAGATGCAAACCATTTTGATTATGCAAATGTATGCAGCTTGAAAATGGACTAATGCAAACCCAACATACACTCACCCAGCACTGGGAAGCTGTAGGCGATTGAACAGGCGTTATACACTTACCCAGTACAGGGGACAGTAGTAGTAAATGGAGAAGGTGGGACACTCATTCTGGACTGGGGGCAGTATTATTAGATGGAGTAGATGCAAAGGGGACAGTAATTTTAGATTGGAAAGAGGCAACACAGAGCAGTGCTTTTCAGCGCTGCTAGATTTGGGCGCAGCCAGCGTTGCCATAGACTATAATGGGAATCAGTCTATAGCGGCGATCTGGGAAGAACGCCGGCTCTGTCAGAAGACGGAGCCGAAGTTGGCTAAAAATCACAATAATTCGGCCTCCAGCAATTGCTGGAAGCTGAATTATATCATTCCCCACTATCCATGGCGGCCTGGAGGGGGGATAGTAATTAAAACGGCCCAGACTTGTGCAGAAGCAGGATCAGCCATATACCAGCTGTATCCTGCGCCCAAGTCTACCGGCGCTGAATTCATATGTATGCAGGTAATACACTCACCCTGCACAGGAAAAGCAATAGTGGTAGATGGGTGAGGAGGAATACACCTACCCCCAAATGGAGTAAAGATAGATGGGGAAAAGGCATTAAAGTTATTCTGGGCTGGTAGTAGTAATTGGGGAAGGGTAATATACTTAAGCTACACTAAAAGCTATGGAGCAGAGGTAGATGGGGAGGGGGTAATAAAGTTACCTTGGGCTGGTAGTAGTATTTGGGGAAGGGATAATATACTTACACTACACTAAAAGCTATGGAGCTGAGATAGATGGGGAGGGGGTAATAAAGTTACCTTGGGCTGGGGGTAGTAGTAGTAGTTGGGGAAAGGATGATACACTCACTCTGCACTGAGAGCGATACAGCAGATGTAAATGGGGAGGAGGTAATACAGCTACCTTGCAATGGTAATAGTAGTTGGGGGAAGGGCTGATACACTCATTCTGCACTGAGAGCTATAGAGCAGAGGTAGATGGAGAGGGGGATAATACAGTTATCTTGGACTGGTAGTTATAGTTTGGTAAGAGATGATACACTCACACTGCACTGAGAGCTATAGAGCAGAGGTAGAAGAGGAGGGTAATAGTGTTACCATGGGATGGTAGTAGTAATTGGTGAAGGGATGATACACTTTAGGGCCCTTTTCCACTAGCAATCGCAATCACAAATCACAAACACCAGCGATTGCGATTTTTCCTGTTATGCAATTGCGATTTGTGATTTTCATTTGCATTGCATTATCATTGTAAAAATCGCTCCAGCAAGCGATTGCGATTTGCGATTAGCGATTTCCAAATCGAATCACTGTAGTGGAAAATACTTCTCGTGATTTCTATGATAAAGTAACAACTCTAGCGATTTAAAAATCACTAGCGATTTGCGATTTTGCGATTCAGCAATCACAATTGCTCTAGTGGAAAAGGGCTTTACTCTGCACTGAGAGCGATACAGCAGAAGACGTAGATGGGGAGGGGGTAATAAAGCTAACCTGGGCTGGTAATAATAAGGGATGATACACTCACACTGCACTGAGTTAGAGCTATAGCCGAGGTAAATAGGGAGGGTAATCGTTACCCTGGGCTGGTAATAGTAGTTGGGGGAAGGGCTGATACACTCATTCAGCACTGAGAGCTATAGAGCAGAGGTAGATGGGTAGGGGGTGTTAGACTCACCCTGCGCTGGGGGCAGTAGTTGTATTAGGCTGAAGAGGAGAGCGCCAATAGCTGTTACCAGGATTCCCCTCATCTTGCGGACTGACTGCAGTCATGTGATTGGGGCGGGTCATGTGACAGAGTTGGCACACGTGGTCTCGGCTAGTCACGTGGCGGTGGATAAGCAGCAGCATGGCCGCAGAGGAGGTTCGGGTAAAGCTGGAATTTGATTACCCTCCTCCCGCTGTACCGGAGAGCCGCCATGTCTGGATGTTAGTGAGGAGGGAGGAGTGCCGAGCCGTCACTGACCTGAGCTGCCTGCTGCGGGAACGCTTCTACCCCCACCACAAGGGGGCGCCCCCTCCCCGCCTCTATGTGCAGGAGTGTCTGCTGCCCCCCGGGGAGAGCATCCGTGTCCTGAGGGAGGGGGACCTTATCAGGTGACTGTTATTCACTCCCTCCCCTTTACTCTGTCTTTTACCCTCTACTGCAGCCCCCCACATTTTACCCTAATCTCTATCAGGGTAAAATGTGTTCCTTCACATGGTAGAATTCCCCTACTTGTCATTAAGGGCCCTTTTCTAGTTTACATAATGTGTAATGTTGCCCCACAAACACTGCATCCCGTTACAGAAGTAGTGATAGTTCTATGGGGCTATTGCATTGATCGCAGTGCAGCGGGGTCTCCTAACGACGCAAGAATATTTGTATGTGTCTGCATGTTACTAGTGTTGTCCGGATCATGAACGATTCGGATCTATTTTATGAGTCGATCATCCGAATCATCAAAATGAGTGATTCGGATCGCAAAAGGGGCGGGGCCAGGAGAGACACGCCCCCTCTCAGCGGGCAGCGGGGTCCTGGAAGCAGAGCTGAGATGGATCGCTCTGTTGTATGGGAGGCAGCCTTGCAGGGAGACAGGTAGATGAGAGAGAGGGGACATGGGTGCCACTGCCAGATATGTGTAGAGCACACACACTGGCTATAATGTGCTGCCCATTATAGGCTGGCTGTTCCGTAGTGCTGCACAGTGAACACATTGGAAGCTTTTGGCTCAGCTCAGCACAGCTCAGTAACTTTGCAGGCACTGTGATTGAAAGGCAATATAATCCTCCTGCACTCGACACTAAACAGCTGCACTTATCTTCTGGGAATGCTTTCTTTCCCTGTGCGACGTTTGCATTCAGAGTATACAGATGAACATATAGGAGAAATATATGTAAAGCATATGACTTCAGCATGTGGGTATTGTGTGCAAACATTTCTGCTCTCTGCTCGTCCCTCCTCCCTTCTCTGTCCACTCCCTGCCCTCTGTCCATCTTCTCCCCTTCTCTGTGTGTCCACCCCCCTCCCCTTCTCCTGTCCACAGACCTGTCCTGCTGTTCATTTCACCCCCGAATGCTTCCGGTAGTAAAATGATCCGAGATTCGAATCAAAGATCCGGATCTCTTCAATGATCCGATTCGAATCATCCGGATCATTGAAAAGATCCGAACTTCCCATCTCTACATGTTACCTGGAAGTGAGGCATACTTTCCTGGACAGAGATGGCGACATACATTGGTTAGGCCACGCCTCCTGACCCCTGATAGGACAGTTCACATATAAATTCTAAGACCATTCTTTTTTTTTCTGTCCTCGAATGGACAGTTCGTTTTTTTTTTTCTCTTTCTTAAATTTTGTTTAAACAAGCGCCTTTTTTCCCTGAAGGTATATTTACCTTAAACTTGGGCGTGCGACGCAGGTTCAGCCTCTCCCGCTTGTGCGGTGGCATTGCGGCCTCTAAACGGGGCTTATACACAGGGCTGTGGAGTCGGTCCAAAAATCCACCGACTCCGACTCCTCAGTTTAGGATTCCACCGACTCCGACTCCTCTAATTTGCATATTACAATTTTGTTGATTAAAAGTATGTAACATGAAATTCGTCTCTTAACTGCCAACGCTTAGGAATTTTACAAGACAACTGAAGTGAGAAGGA
Source organism: Hyperolius riggenbachi (assembly GCF_040937935.1). Lineage (NCBI taxonomy): Eukaryota > Metazoa > Chordata > Amphibia > Anura > Hyperoliidae > Hyperolius > Hyperolius riggenbachi. The sequence continues at coordinate 22,663,896 of NC_090657.1, forward strand.
TATGTAGACTACTATATTTATTCCCTTTAGACTAAAACTAGTCCTTGGTAAGAGTACTTGTAAAAGGTACAAACCGGAACAAAGAACATCTATCAGGCCCTAGGCAATGTAAGTGTGGGTACATGTAAGAATGATGTGCAGGTACTCTGCAGGGGAATGAGGAGATTCTTCCTCTATTACACATTCTTCATGCACAATCTGAACAAGGTTTATGGGTGACAGACAACACCTCTGTGTTCAATGTGCACAGCATTCTCAGTGGATTCCCTGCAGCTCTGTGGGGAGTGCATATGTAGAGTATAGTACTACTGTGTAACAAAGTAAACCTGAGACAGATGAAATTAAAGTTTTATACATACCTGGGGCTTCCTCCAGCCGCCTTCAGGATAATCAGTCCCTCTATGTCCTCCTCCACCACCTGGATCTTCTGCTATGGGTCCAGGTACTTGAGCCAGTCAGGCGTAGTGCGCATGCACACACTCCGCCACCAGGAGCGTAATACACCTGCGCAGCACTATTGCGCAGGTGCAGAATGTTCCTGGCTGTGGGAGCGGCATGCGGCCGGACAGCGCTGACTGGCTGAATTACCAGGACTCATAGCAGAAGATCCGGGTGGTGGAGGACAGCGAGGCACTGATTAGCCTGAAGGGGGCTGGAGGAAGCCCCAGGTATGTATAAAACTTTACTTTTCATCCGTCTCAGTTACCCTTTAATTTGTAGTCACCAAACCAAATTTTAATAACATATCAAATTATTTGATTTCATGAGCAAAGAGAGTGCATACATTTGCATAAATCAGCATCAATGCAGAATTATTTCCATCTCGTTGACCATCTCTATTAGTGAGCCGGCTACACATCAGGCTTTATTCTTACAGCATAGATGTTATTTAGTATATATAAGAGATTCCTGTGTACACATCATATATACAGTCACAATCAGATATGTATATCTGACCTTAAAAATACGGGGACTGCTTTATTGAAGCAGCACAAGTAACTAATTTTGATTGGTTTATTTCATTTTTGTGGACTAAGCACAGCTATTACTGTATAATAGAACATTTTATCATATTTTCTATTTTAATTACAGTTACAAATTCATTAGGAGTCGGAGTCGGTGCATTTTTTCCCGACTCCGACTCCAGGCACCCAAAATTGCCCGACTCCACGACTCCGACTCCACAGCCCTGCTTATACATGCAGGGTTCTCCCTCCTCAGCCACAGCTCTCGTGCCCTGAAGTTGGTGAGGGCACGAGATAGTAGTTCGGTCTGCCTTCCGGAGACGCTGGAGCGTCCAACAGCGGGTGACGTCATTTTCCCGCGAGAAGACGAGGGACGCATCCGATTGGACAGGATATTTGTGTGTGTCTGCTTGTTACCTGGAAGTGAGGCATACTTTAATTGGAAAGTAGACCTCACTGTATGCATACACCGCAGCAGTAACGTGCGGTCTGACGTTTCAGGACCATCGGTGTGACTGCATCATAACGGAATCTTTTTGGTAAGATCAGGTGGGTAAGGTCTGAAAACTGACATCGGGGGTGCATTTACACCTGTTAGGCCCTAGGCAGGGCTGGAGCTACCATAGGAAAAAATGGGCAATTGCCCCAGAGCCTGTAGGGGCCCCCAAGGTGTCCCTCCCCCATCTTAACTGCTGCTCCCCAGGGACTCTGCAGAGTCTGTTAAGTTTGGAGTTGATTGGGGAAGGGTCAGTAGCCAGCTCAGGGGCCCAGGAGGAAAATTTGGCTGCAACAAAGGGCCTCTAATGACGCTTTTTGGTCGGGGGTTGTCTGTTGGAGGGCCCCCAGGCTAATTTTGCCCTAGGGCCCAATTGTTACTTGAACTGGCCCTAGGCACTCACACAGTTTGCCTTGTGAATGTTTCTGCAATGCTGTCACCCCTCAGTTCAGGATGTCATCCGCTGCTTAACTCCCACCCCCCTCTACTTACCTTTCCTGCTCTAAAGGAGAGTCTGCTGCCCCCTGGACAGAGGATGGTGCTGCAGGGCAAGGACCTCATTAAATGACTCCTTCTCCTGTGATTACCTGAATCTTCCCACCAGCTATATACAGGGATGTCTGCTGTCCCCCTGGTAGACCACTCATATCATCCAGGAAGGGGACCTCAGGTGACCGTTCCCCTTTTATTACCCTTATATTTCACTGTACTGCCCCATCTCCATCCTCTGACTCCTCCTCCTGTAGACAGGACTGCCTCTGGTCTTCCTAGACAGCATAACAGAGACTTTGCCCGCTGTTATCTTGACCTCGACTATTCCATTTCTTTCCTGCTCCATCATTTACTTATGTTAATCTCCTTCCCTCAGTTTTGACCCTTCCCATTGTATTGAGCTCTCTTGCTATATGTATGCAGTGATGCTGCAGCTCAAACATCCATAACCTCTGATATCTCTTGCATCTTATATTTGGCACGCTGTAAAAAATTCCCCTCTTTGGGTATCATTCATAAAGAGGCTGTCGGTAGTGGGGGAAAACACCGTTCTTCTCCGCAACCGGTACTTTAGACTTCTGGGTGGGCATTCATAAAGAAGTGTGTAGGTGCGGTGGCAGTGCGGAGACACGGAAGCTGCCGAGTTGATACATTTCTCCGTGTTCCGCTCTGCTGCAGCTGCCTGGGAGGTCTGTGTGTCTCCATTCACTTGCATTGGTATCGCCACATCAGAGGGAGCGGGACTTTCCGACCTGACACCGCTGGCGGTATTCTTTATGAATTAACATTTTGCTACATTTGTTCCGTTAATCACCGCACAAGGCGGTGATTTATCACTCTGCTCGGTATGTCTTTTTTTCATGCGGAAAGAGCCTTTATGAATGCTGACTTTGCCGAGTGGTCGGTAAAGTCAGCTGTTTTTAGCATTTCCGCATGCGGAAATGCTTTATGAATGATACCCTTTGTTTCCATCAACTCTAGTGACTTTTTTTTCTATCTTCTAGGGTGAAGTTTGATGCCCATAGTGCCGAAGACCATGAGACAGGCAGTGACAACCAATCTCGTCCGCCCAAAAAGAGACGCTGGCACAAAGCTGAGGATAACAATGAGGAGGAGTGCTTCTTTACTCCCAAACACAAGAAACAAAAACCTCAGGACCCTCAATCTGCCAATACACACCAGAAGGACAAGAAGAAAAGTTGGAAAAAGATGATTCCTGAGGATGGAACCTTAGAAGAGTCCACAGAGACTTACAGGAAGAAATTGAATAAACAAACAGTGATTCCCGAGGGAAGAAACTCAGAGGAATCTTCAGAGGGTTCCAGTAAGATATCAAAAGTAATTCCTGAGAAGATGAATTCAGAAGTGTCATCAGAAAAGAAGAAACGGAAGAAGAAGAGGGCGGTTTTGGAGCAGACGGACCCTGAAGAATCCTCAAAGAGAAAGAAACAGAAGAAGGTGGTTCTAGAGCAGAGAGACTCTGAAGGATCCTCAGAGATTCCCACTAAAAAAGTGCATAAAAAGAAAGGCAAACCAAAGAAGCAGGTCTCTGAGGATTTTTCTTCCATTAAGGAAATCGAGAAGAATCTGTCACCAGCAAAGGCAAACTGTGAACCCCAAGCCAAGAAGTTGAGAGCGAGGTCCAGCAGTGATTCCTCCACATCTTCATCTGACGATGAACCAGTCAGCATTAAAAAGGTAGTTTCATTGGTTCCTGAGACATCTGCCAGTAATGTTTCTGTGACTGTGGTTACATCAGACGTAAGTATGAAGTCTACGACCAAGAATTTGAACTTAGGAAAGTCCTTTGTGTCTTCAACTGAGCAATCTTGCTCCACAGAGACGCCATCACAAGTACTTGATGATTCCTCTATTCGTGTTACATTGACCAAGAATTCTGGCACCTCTTCCAGTGTGGTGAAAAACAAGGAGAACTCTTCCAGTTCTGAATCTGACTCATCTGAAGATGATGCTAAGAAGCCTAGATCAGCAACTGCACCGCACCTGAATGGTGCATCTAATGGACACTGTGAAGGAGATGATTCTTCCAGCTCTGACTCGGATACTTTTGTCATCAAGAAGCCAATTATTCCAAGCTTTGTAACCACTAATGGAAATGTAGCCAGTGGTGTTCAGCAGGGACCACTGCCCAAGCCTGATGTGCTGGGCCATGGAAGGGGACGTGGGAGAGACAACCCGCTCTGGAGGGGCCAGGGGGGCCGTGGGTTTAGAGGGCAGGGAAACCAGAATAGAGGTCGAGGAAACCCCAACCAGTTCTTCTACAATTATGATCCACAAATGAAGGAGCAGCAACTGGATGAACCTGCAACCAATGTGTCAATAATTATCCAGGTGAGTCCCCATTATGAAGTCAACTTGATTTTATGGGTTCAGTCACCGCTGACACCAAAAGCCAATTCTCTGATGGGCTCCACAGGTTGTTCTCTGAAACCTGGAGGCTGCTGGTGCTGTTTTATCCAGCAGATCGTTGTTGTTTTGCTCAAAATAGCCATATGATCATGCGTGTTGTTCATCAGGGGTTAGTGAGATGTCTAGTCTTGTCTGCTATGTCACAGACACATACTACAAGCAATGGGAGCAAGATCTAAGATGTGGGTGAGTGGCAATCAGATTAACTCAATGTTGATACTGAGTCCACTTGGTTCTGATGTTTTGTGTTCAGTAGGATCTGGAACCTAGTGTTATGCTGGGCATACACGGTACGTTTTGTACCGTGTAATTGAGCCGCTGATGGCTCGATTGATCATTTCCGACGCGCCTGATACCCCGCTGAATCGATTCCGTGCTCGACACTGGCGGGCAGGACAAAAGAATAAACGAGCGGAAGATAAGCCGCCCGCGGGGACGCGCCGGATTCGATCCAGTGGCTCGATTACATGGTACAAAACGTACCGTGTATGCCCAGCATTAGGGAACCGTGATGGTAAGAATACTTTACACTTTCTTCACCCATTTTTATATTCCCATTCCCTTGCTGGAGTCTTATGTCTCTGCCACCCTGATAAGCCTTGGCCCACCACAGCCCCCAGCTCTTCACACCAGCCACAATCCTAACCAAGCATAACTTCCCCCTGCTAGATTTTTTTTTTTCCACCTCTGTGGACCCCAGTGCTGAAATCTCTGTGATCCCGACTTACCCCGGGGGCTCTCCCTCAACTTCCTGGGTGCTTCATTTACGCTGTGTAATGAAGAGTTCAGCTGGAGGAAGGTGACACTCCAAGGTGAGGAAAAACACCCAAGAGAGCCAAAGAGCTTACTGGAGAATATTTGCTGCTTGGTATTCTCTAGGCATGAAAAGCCAGTGATGGCATCAGTGCATCATTCTTCCCCTGTAATGGAAATTAAAGTTATGGATAAACTGTAAAGTAAAATGGCTACCAGTGGTATATGTAACAAAAAGGGATCAGAGCCTCAAAAGTGCACTTCTGTACAGGGCTCATCCTCTGCGTCAGGGTGTGTCCTGTTACTGTACAGGGGTCAGCCTCTGCGTCAGGGTGTGTCCTGTTACTGTACAGGGGTCAGCCTCTACATTACAGGGTGGGTCCTGTTACTGTACAGGGGTCAGCCTCTACATTACAGGGTGGGTCCTGTTACTGTACAGGGGTCAGCCTCTACATTACAGGGTGGGTCCTGTTACTGTACAGGGGTCAGCCTCTAAATTACAGGGTGTGTCCTGTTGCTGTACAGGGGTCAGCCTCTACATTACAGGGTGTGTCCTGTTACTGTACAGGGGTCAGCCTCTGCGTCAGGGTGTGTCCTGTTACTGTACAGGGGTCAGCCTCTACATTACAGGGTGGGTCCTGTTACTGTACAGGGGTCAGCCTCTAAATTACAGGGTGGGTCCTGTTACTGTACAGGGGTCAGCCTCTACATTACAGGGTGTGTCCTGTTACTGTACAGGGGTCAGCCTCTACATTACAGGGTGTGTCCTGTTACTGTACAGGGGTCAGCCTCTGCGTCAGGGTGTCCTGTTACTGTACAGGGGTCAGCCTCTACATTACAGGGTGGGTCCTGTTACTGTACAGGGGTCAGCCTCTACATTACAGGGTGGGTCCTGTTACTGTACAGGGGTCAGCCTCTACATTACAGGGTGGGTCCTGTTACTGTACAGGGGTCAGCCTCTACATTACAGGGTGGGTCCTGTTACTGTACAGGGGTCAGCCTCTAAATTACAGGGTGGGTCCTGTTACTGTACAGGGGTCAGCCTCTACATTACAGGGTGGGTCCTGTTACTGTACAGGGGTCAGCCTCTACATTACAGGGTGGGTCCTGTTGCCGTACGAGAGCTCATCTTCTGCAATTCAGGGTGTGTCCTGTACAGGGATCATCCTCTGTCTCAGGTGTCCTGCCAGTGTATTGGCTGTAACCATGGCAGTATTAAATTGATAAGCACAGTTGCAGTGTAAATAAAAAGTCCAGTGAAATAGAATTAGTTTACTTTCAATCTAGTTTGATCGTCTTCTAGTCTCATGAAATGAGGGATTGGCAAAAGGCTCTAGGGAACAAAGTAGCGGCCTACTCTGGCTGAACCTGTTCCACAATCTGTGTTCTGTCATCAGGAGAATATTGCTGTAACTGCCGTTGCGTCTCAAGAATTCCAGTTTCATTAGTAATGTGTAACGAGGCCCCATATGAGATAGCTAACTGTATAACGACCTGTTATTTCCCAGAACCCTCCAGAGCCTGCGAGGAAAGATTACAGCACTCTACCGCTGCTGGCCGCGCCCCCACAAGTGGGCAAATGCATCGCTTTCAAGGTAATAAATTATTCATTTTTACATCACTTCCTGTCTGAAGATGAGGCAATGACTGCACTACCCACTCTGTATGTGCACTGCACGTTTATAAAGTCAGTGTCGATTCTGTGTTGAACTTTTCTTCTGAAAACAAATAAAACCCACACCTTAGTGTGTGGATCAGCTGGTGCAGGATTTCAAGGCAGTGAAAATCCAGTATCAGAAAGGAGGAATCCGCACACAACAGTCTTCAGGAACAAAGCAGCAAGTTTGTTGTCCTACTACACACACACACATGCAATAAAGATCTGACCAAATGGCCAACAATCGGTTCAGGCCCCCTGGGATCCCCTTTGTCAGGGCATAGGACAGAAAAAACATCTGTCCTATGCCTTGACAAAGGGGGCCCCAAAACGATTGTCGGCCATTTGGTCAGATCTTTATTGCATGTGTGTGTAATGGGGACAACAAACTTGCTGCTTTGTTCCTGAAGACTGTTGTGCGGATTCCTCCTTTCTGATACCAACTTTTCTTCTGACCTCCCCACCTCCATCTCATCTATTTTCTGCAATTACTTTTTTCCTTTGCTCTTCTTTATCTGTCGGCTTTCCTTTGGCACTTCTCCTCTATCTCTCCTCAAATTTAATCAAAAATAGCTTTATTGGCATGGCCAATATACATACAGGCATTGCCAAAGCAAGGGGAAATGGTGGACATGAAAAGTGTTGTCGTGGTGGTAAGGGATGGGATAAAGGTACAGTGGAAAAACTTTCTATAAATGCAATTATGGGACACACACACACCACACAGACACACACCACACAGACACACACCACACAGACACACACCACACAGACACACACCACACAGACACACACCACACAGACACACACCACACAGACACACACCACACAGACACACACCACACAGACACACACCACACAGACACACACCACACAGACACACACCACACAGACACACACCACACAGACACACACCACACAGACACACACCACACAGACACACACCACACAGACACACACCACACAGACACACACCACACAGACACACACCACAGACACACACCACACAGACACACACCACACAGACACACACCACACAGACACACACCACACACACACACACACACAGACACACACACAGACACACTTCCCCATAAAGGAAACATCAGTTCTATATAAATAAATAATAATATTAGAATAGGACACGTAACTATGACTATGGTAAGATTAGATTGTGAGCTCCTCTGAGGACAGCCAGTGAGGTAACTACGTACTCTGTAAATTGCTGCAGGTGGTAAATACCGGAATTCACTTCTCTGTACTGCTGTGTAATCTGACCTGTTGCTCAGCTATCGGAGCTTTAGCTTATAACCAACACAAAACAAAAACACTCAGCTTACAGGGAGTGAATATTCCTTGTGTGAACCTATGGTAAACATGGTCTGGCTAACTGGTGAATTAATTATCTGATAAGTGAGGAATTCAGTGCTGTGACTGAAAGAAAATTGTGGCAGGATACAGGGGAGAGAAAAGAACACAATTTGCGTGCTTGAGTGTGGAATTCCTTATCTCCGAAGCGGAGACAGTTTTTCATGTTCAGTGCAAACTGCTGGAGCTTGGCAACAGTTAAGTGTATGTCACTCAGCAGGGAGTTGTAGTCCCCAGTCATTGCTTGGGCCCCATTCAGGAGTATAAGTAGTAATACCGTGTCGGCGGCCCTGCTCTCTACCACCCTTCAATCTCCTTTCTCCATTACCACCATCCTTTCCTTCAGTCTGCAACCACTCTCCTCTTCCCTCCACCTTTCTAACAGCTATCTCTTTCACTGCCTCCAGTTCTCTCTTTCTGTCCCTGGCAACTCCTCTCCCTCGCACACACTGTACTACCTTCCTCTCCGCTGCTCTACACGTTCCCTCCCCCACCTTATCTGCATATTCCCTATAGACTTGCTTCTTTCTCTCAATCTATTCCACGTAAGTCTTGTCTGGTACACTTTTGCTAGTTGTCCCTAATGCCTGGTACGCGCAATGCAATTTTTCCGTCAGCTTGACGGTCGAATCAGTTATTTCCGACAGGTCCGATCTGATTACCCGATCGTTTTTCCGATCACTTTTGTACTAAATCGATCAGAAAAACGATCGGAAATCAGATCAGACCTGTCGGAAACGATTTGACCATCAATCCGATGCAAAATTGCATTGTGAATACCAGGCATAAAAGACTTATCACTTGTTGTGATTGCACTAGAACTACACAACACCACAGGGTGACCACATAATTGTCTTATTGTATTCTTTCTTGCTTTCAGCTGCTGGAACTGACAGACAACTACACACCAGAGGTGTCAGATTACAAGGTAACCACCCCTTAACTCATACATGTCAAACGTCGGCCCACGAGCCAAATCTGGCCCTCAGAACCATTACATTTGGCCCCCAAGTGGTCTCCCCTTTTGCAGTATGTTTGGCCCACTTTAGGTCACTAGGGATGCCGGAGGGGGGGGGGAGCACTAAACACTAGAAGCCTTTAGATACCAGGGAACTGTATAGGGAATGGAGGACCACTAGACACCAGTGAACTATATAGGGGTTGGAGGGGGCCATTAACCACCAGGAAAATTTATAACGGTGGAAAGTGGCCAGTAGGGATTGAGATTGGGCCACGACTAGGTCCCAGTGATCAGTTGCGGCCCACTTTTTTAGTTTGACACCCATGCCTTAAAGGGACACTTGAGTAAAACTCATTTTTTTTGTTTGACTTACCTGGGGCTTCCAATAGCCCCCTGCAGCTGTCCGGTGCCCTTGCCGTCTCCCTCCGATCCTCCTGGCCTCGCCGGCAGCCACTTCCTGTTTCGGTGACAGGAGCTGACAGGCTGGGGACGCGAGTGATTCATCGCGTTCCTGGCCACAATAGCGCCATCTATGCTGCTATAGCATATATCATATACCATATAGCAGCATAGAGGGTGCTAATGTGTCTGGGAACGCGAAGAATCACTCGCGTCCCCAGCCTGTCAGCTCCTGTCACCGAAACAGTAAGTGGCTGCCGGCGAGGCCAGGAGGATCGGAGGAGGATGGCGAGGGTACCGGACAGCTGCAGGGGGCTATTGGAAGCCCTAGGTGAGTAAAACTCATTTTTTTTTTGTTTGACTTAAGTGTCCCTTTAACTAGAGCTTGGAGTTTCTGTACTACAGCCCAAGTGGATGCCACTTTCCAAAGCCTCATGCACACATAGGTGAGCGTGCGCAGTATGCTCACAGCGTGAATATTTATTCCACTATTCATGCAGCACTGGGTGAGATGGGGTTTACATGCATGGTATCTTGCATGGTAATGATTTAAACTCTTCATTTGTGCAGGAGGGACGCATCCTCAGCTTTGATCCGGTGACACAACAGTTGGAATTGCAGCTTCTCGGCCAGCAGCAGAGTAAGTCCTGCCCACAAACTGCACCATGGGTATTTTAGATACTGGTAATGAATGAGCGGAGCAGCCAATCAGCACTAACTCAAGGCAGGTGGAATGTTTGCACCACGGGTTTCAACCCTTTGTGTCCCAGCCACACGTTGAGAATGAACTAGGAAAGTAAAAAAATCTCTGCGTCGTTAGTTTGTTGGCCGGTTTTACACTGGATTTGTGTACTGTGGTGCGAGCAGTGCATTGCACCTTCGATGTGAAGTTTCATATGACCCTCGCCACAGCGTGGTAACAAGGTCATATGCATAGGCCCGCTTCACAGCTAGTGACGTACTCCCTGCTGGGCAGGAAGTACGTCACTGGGATTCCCTTTCGGTCTGTGCATGCACGCTGCACCGCGCTTCCGTCATGCACACTGCCTGCGTCGCATAACTGCATGATCCATGCGGTAACGCACTGCAGACTTTGTATAAGTTCGAATGCTTCTGGTGCATCGCAGTGCCCCACATAGAAGGGACCCTTAAAACGGTATAAAACCTTGACAAAATATTCAATAAAAACATGTTTACCTACTGTTATGTGCCATACGGTTATCATATTTGCTTTTGTACATAAGTATTATTATTCAATTCGAAATTATATGTTCCCAAAAGTACAGGTTTTTTTTGTTTTGAGAGCTGAATTTACATTTTATTCGTAACTGGTTTTATTCATTATGTATTGAAGGCAGAAATGCTTTGAGTGTTTGTCTGTGTCCAGGAGCTTCTGCACAGTCAGAGAATGTGTCACATTCCTCACGTGATACAATTAAGTAAACACAAGATAACATTATCTGCATTTCGGATGGATCCAGCTTTCTCTACACTGAAGTTTCAAGCCCTGTGTTTAACTAATTGAATGCTTTTCTATTAAAAAAAAAATGGTGGTAGTATACAGTATAATATGCTGTAAATAATTTTTTTGAGCAAAGAAAAAATGCTGGTTTTCATTCCGCTTTAACTGAGAGTGATATGGATGTTTCCTTTTAAACTGTACCAGTTGCTTGGCACTCCTGATGATCTCTTTTGCTGCAGTAGTGGCTGAATCACACACCTGAAACAAGCATGCAGCTAATCCAGTCTGACTTCAGTCAGAGCACCTGATCTGCATGCTTGTTCAAGGGCTGTGGCTGAAAGTATTAGATACATGGGATCAGCAGGAGAGTCGGGCAACTGGTATTATTTTAAAAGGAAAAATCCATATACTTCTCAGTTAAGGTTACTTTTACGCTACTTTCACAGTGGGACCTTGCGTTTTGATGCGATGTTAAAGTCGCAACGCAAACTAACAACGCAACGTCCCAAAAAGGTCACAACGCAACTCTATGCCCTGTGATCGTCGCATACAGTAGGCATACGGGCAATGAAAAGTATGCTTCTAGGTCATTACTGAGCATGTGCAAACAGTCCAACGTAGTTAATAACATGTATAACGCACTGCATGCAGCACTTTCTAATAATGTGACACGTTACACACAACGCAACGTGTGCACTGTGAATGTTGCACAGACTTAGTATTGCTGTGCATTAGTCCACGTTAAAACATTTTCTAACGTGCGGCTTTAACGTCGCCCTGAGAAAGAGGCCTTAACTCTGCAAGGGTCCATTGACTTACTTTGCACTGAACACACTGCACCACAGAGCCCGGTCTCTGGAACGGAAGGGAAAAGGTTGGACGGGCCTTTCCATTCCACCCCAGGGTTTGTCTGGAGATAGCCTTGGTAAAAATGAATGCCAGTGCATTAAGGGTTAACCTATTGCAGGAAGGAGTATCGGCAAGGAGCGCTAGGAAAGAAGTGAGTGATTCCTGAGCAGTAGGGATGATCACATACAGTGGTGTGAAAAACTATTTGCCCCCTTCCTGATTTCTTATTCTTTTGCATGTTTGTCACACTTAAATGTTTCTGCTAATCAAAAACCGTTAACTATTAGTCAAAGATAACATAACTGAACACAAAATGCAGTTTTAAATGATGGTTTTTATTATTTAGTGAGAAAAAAAACTCCAAATCTACATGGCCCTGTGTGAAAAAGTTATTGCCCCCCTTGTTAAAAAATAACTTAACTGTGGTTTATCACACCTGAGTTCAATTTCTGTAGTCACCCCCAGGCCTGATTACTGCCACACCTGTTTCAATCAAGAAATTACTTAAATAGGAGCTATCAGACACAGAGAAGTAGACCAAAAGCACCTCAAAAGCTAGACATCATGCCAAGATCCAAAGAAATTCAGGAACAAATGAGAACAAAAGTACTGTAATTGAGATCTATCAGTCTGGAAAAGGTTATAAAGCAATTTCTAAAGCTTTGGGACTCCACGAACCACAGTGAGAGCCATTATCCACAAATGGCAAAAACCTGGAACAGTGATGAACCTACCCAGGCCGACCAATATTACCCCGAGAGCGCAGAGAAAACTCATCCAAGAGGCCACAAAAGACCCCAGGACAACATCTAAAGAACTGCAGGCCTCACTTGCCTCAATTAAGGTCAGTGTTCACGACTCTACCATAAGAAAGAGTCTGGGCAAAAACGGCCTGCATGGCAGATATCCAAGGTGCAAACCACTTTTAAGCAAAAAGAACATTAAGGCTCATCTCAATTTTGCTAAAAAACATCTCAATGATTGCCAAGACTTTTGGGAAAATACCTTACGGACCGACGAGACAAAAGTTGAACTTTTTGGAAGGTGCGTGTCCCGTTACATCTGGCGTAGAAGTAACACAGCATTTCAGCAAAAGAACATCATACCAACAGTAAAATATGGTGGTGGTAGTGTGATGGTCTGGGGTTGTTTTGCTGCTTCAGGACCTGGAAGGCTTGCTGTGATAGATGGAACCATGAATTCTACTGTCTACCAAAAAATCCTGAAGGAGTATGTCCGGCCATCTGTTCGTCAACTCAAGCTGAAGCGATCTTGGGTGCTGCAGCAGGACAATGACCCAAAACACACCAGCAAATCCACCTCTGAATGGCTAAAGAAAAACAAAATGAAGACTTTGGAGTGGCCTAGTCAAAGTCCTGACCTGAATCCTATTGAGATGTTGTGGCATGACCTTAAAAAGGTGGTTCATGCTAGAAAACCCTCAAAGCTGAATTACAACAATTCTGCAAAGATGAGTGGGCCAAAATTCCTCCAGAGCGCTGTAAAAGACTCGTTGCAAGTTATCGCAAACGCTTGATTGCAGTTATTGCTGCTAAGGGTGGCCCAACCAGTTATTAGATTCAGGGGGCAATTTCTTTTTCACACAGCTCCATGTAGGTTTTGAGGTTTTTTTTCTTACTAAATAATAAAAACCATCATTTAAAACTGCATTTTGTGTTCAATTATGTTATCTTTGACTAATAGTTAACGGTTTTTGATGAGCAGAAACATTTAAGTGTGACAAACATGCAAAAGAATAAGACATCAGGAAGGGGGCAAATAGTTTTTCACACCACTGTATATGCAAAGTCTTCCGAGTTGATGCAAATATGTGCAGCTTCAAAATAGGCCAGTCAATTTAAAGGGACTCCGAGCTCAGAAAAAAAAGGAAAGTTGTACTCACCAGGGGCTTTTTCCAGCCCAGTGCTGGTCGGGAGGTCCCACGCCGGCGTCCTGGCTCCTCTCCTTCTCCCCGCTCCGGAATGGCGGGCAGGCCGCAGCCCGGGCGACACTCTCCCGAGTGTCGGGCTGCTTCTTCCGCATATGACGCGGATTACGTCGTGAAAAAAGCGCGTATGCGCAGTACTTTCACGCCGGCCGCCGTGATGACGCGAGGTGGCCGGCGTGTGACGTAATCCGCGTCATATGCGGAAGAAGCAGCCCGACACTCGGGAGAGTGTCGCCCGGGCTGCGGCCTGCCAGCCATTCCGGAGCGGGGAGAAGGAGAGGAGCCAGGACGCCGGCGTGGGACCTCCCGACCAGCACTGGGCTGGAAAAAGCCCCTGGTGAGTACAACTTTCCTTTTTTTTCTGAGCTTGGAGTCCCTTTAAACCTGGGTTTAAATTGATTGGTCCATTTTCAAACTGCATACATTTGCATAAAAATGTGCATAATTCTTCCGACTCCTCAGTTTATGAAACCACGACTCCGACTCCAACTCCGGGTGCCCAAAATGGCTTCGACTCCCCGACTCCGACTCCTTAGTCTAATACTTAACAGGGCTGTGGATTTTGTACAAAAATCATCCGACTCCCACTCCTCAGTTTATGAAATCAACGACTCTAATTCCGACTCCGGGTGCCCAAAATTACTCCAACTCCACAGCCCTGCTCAGGTGTATTGTTGATGAGGTGTGTGTGTGTGTTTATTGTAGATGAGGTGTGTGGGTGTGTATCAGAGCTAAAGAAATACTGAGGTGTGTCAGTAAATGAACTGTGCTTTTTTTGCAAAGGCTTTAAAGTTTGGTCTGCTGAAGAGAGATGGACTTTTTCCTTTATGTTGAATTGCAAAGTGAATTGCATAGTTTTTGTTTGCTGAGTGAAGCTGCATTTTGTTTTGTGTTTGACTTCTGGCGGACCCTAACTTGTGTTGCAAATAAGACGATTGTGTTTAACTTTGAGGCTGCCTAAACTGTATGAACTTGATCCCAGATCCCCTGAATATCACACCCCATAGGAATATGATTGCATCCCGTTGGGATCTGTTGTGCGTTGCGATGGACATATTGTGAAAGGAGTCTTACATTTGTCCCCTAACTATCTAGCCACTGTTATGACACCTCTGTATTTCCTTATCTCAGGAAGGGAGCCGGGGAAGTTTGATCTGATTTATGAAATGGAGGATGGATCTCGGAAGGTAGAGTTCGCCACACCTCAGGGATGGAAGGTATGGAGCCCCTCCTCTATAATGTATATTATTGTTATACTGTACTCGGCCGTAGTAGTGGGTCCAGGACACCTCATGTATATTGTTATAATGCACTCGGCCGTAGGAGTGGCTCCAGGACACCTCATCTATATTGTTATACTGTACTCGGCCGTAGGAGTGGGTCCAGGACACCTCATGTATATTGTTATAATGTACTCGGCCGTAGGAGTGGGTCCAGGACACCTCATCTATATTGTTATAATGTACTCGGCCGTAGGAGTGGGTCCAGGACACCTCATCTGTATTGTTATAATGTACTCAGCCGTAGGAGTGGGTCCAGGACTCCTCATCTATATTGTTATAATGTACTCGGCCGTAGGAGTGGGTCCAGGACACCTCATGTATATTGTTATAATGTACTCGGCCGTAGGAGTGGGTCCAGGACACCTCATCTATATTGTTATAATGTACTCAGCCGTAGGAGTGGGTCCAGGACTCCTCATCTATATTGTTATAATGTACTCGGCTGTAGGAGTGGCTCCAGGACACCTCATCTATATTGTTATAATGCACTCGGCTGTAGGAGTGGGTCCAGGATTCCTCATCTATATTGTTATAATGTACTCGGCCGTAGGAGTGGGTCCAGGACACCTCATCTATATTGTTATAATGTACTCGGCCGTAGGAGTGGGTCCAGGACACCTCATCTATATTGTTAGAATGTACTCGGCCGTAGGAGTGGGTCCAGGACACCTCATCTATATTGTTATAATGTACTCGGCCATAGGAGTGGGTCCAGGACACCTCATGTATATTGTTATAATGTACTCGGCCGTAGGAGTGGGTCCAGGACACCTCATCTATATTGTTATAATGTACTCGGCCATAGGAGTGGGTCCAGGACACCTCATGTATATTGTTATAATGTACTCGGCCGTAGGAGTGGGTCCAGGACACCTCATGTATATTGTTATAGTGTACTCGGCCGTAGGAGTGGGTCCAGGACACCTCATCTATATTGTTATAGTGTACTCGGCCGTAGGAGTGGGTCCAGGACACCTCATCTATATTGTTATAGTGTACTCGGCCGTAGGAGTGGGTCCAGGACACCTCATGTATATTGTTATAATGTACTCGGCCGTAGGAGTGGGTCCAGGACACCTCATGTATATTGTTATAATGTACTCGGCCGTAGGAGTGGGTCCAGGACACCTCATTTATATTGTTATAATGTACTCGGCCGTAGCAGTGGGTCCAGGACACCTCATCTATATTGTTATAATGTACTCGGCCGTAGGAGTGGGTCCAGGACACCTCATGTATATTGTTATAATGTACTCGGCCGTAGGAGTGGGTCCAGGACACCTCATCTATATTGTTATAGTGTACTCTGCCGTAGGAGTGGGTCCAGGACACCTCATGTATATTGTTATAGTGTACTCGGCCGTAGGAGTGGGTCCAGGACTCCTCATCTATATTGTTATAATGTACTCGGCCGTAGGAGTGGGTCCAGGACACCTCATGTATATTGTTATAGTGTACTCGGCCGTAGGAGTGGGTCCAGGACACCTCATGTATATTGTTATAGTGTACTCGGCCGTAGGAGTGGGTCCAGGACTCCTCATCTATATTGTTATAATGTACTCGGCCGTAGGAGTGGGTCCAGGACACCTCATGTATATTGTTATAATGTACTCGGCCGTAGGAGTGGGTCCAGGACACCTCATCTATATTGTTGTAGTGTACTCGGCCGTAGCAGTGGGTCCAGGACACCTCATCTATATTGTTATAATGTACTCGGCCGTAGGAGTGGGTCCAGGACACCTCATGTATATTGTTATAGTGTACTCGGCCGTAGGAGTGGGTCCAGGACACCTCATCTATATTGTTATAGTGTACTCGGCCGTAGGAGTGGGTCCAGGACACCTCATCTATATTGTTATAGTGTACTCGGCCATAGGAGTGGGTCCAGGACACCTCATCTATATTGTTATAGTGTACTCGGCCATAGGAGTGGGTCCAGGACACCTCATCTATATTGTTATAATGTACTCGGCCGTAGGAGTGGGTCCAGGACACCTCATGTATATTGTTATAATGTACTCGGCCGTAGGAGTGGGTCCAGGACACCTCATCTATATTGTTATAATGTACTCGGCCGTAGCAGTGGGTCCAGGACACCTCATCTATATTGTTATAATGTACTCGGCCGTAGGAGTGGGTCCAGGACACCTCATCTATATTGTTATAGTGTACTCGGCCGTAGGAGTGGGTCCAGGACACCTCATGTATATTGTTATAGTGTACTCGGCCGTAGGAGTGGGTCCAGGACTCCTCATCTATATTGTTATAATGTACTCGGCCGTAGGAGTGGGTCCAGGACACCTCATGTATATTGTTATAGTGTACTCGGCCGTAGGAGTGGGTCCAGGACACCTCATCTATATTGTTATAGTGTACTCGGCCATAGGAGTTGGTCCAGGACACCTCATCTATATTGTTATAATGTACTCGGCCGTAGGAGTGAGTCCAGGACACCTCATCTATATTGTTATAGTGTACTCGGCCGTAGGAGTGGGTCCAGGACACCTCATGTATATTGTTATAATGTACTCGGCCGTAGGAGTGGGTCCAGGACACCTCATCTATATTGTTATAATGTACTCGGCCGTAGGAGTGGGTCCAGGACACCTCATCTATATTGTTATAATGTACTCAGCAGTAGGAGTGGGTCCAGGACACCTCATCTATATTGTTATAATGTACTCGGCCGTAGGAGTGGGTCCAGGACACCTCATCTATATTGTTATAATGTACTCGGCCGTAGGAGTGGGTCCAGGACACCATCTATATTGTTATAATGCACTCGGCCGTAGGAGAGGGTCCAGGACACCTCATGTATATTGTTATAATGTACTCGGCCGTAGCAGTGGGTCCAGGACACCTCATCTATATTGTTATAATGTACTCGGCCATAGGAGTGGGTCCAGGACACCTCATCTATATTGTTATAATGTACTCAGCCATAGGAGTGGGTCCAGGACACCTCATGTATATTGTTATAATGTACTCAGCCGTAGGAGTGGGTCCAGGACACCTCATCTATATTGTTATAATGTATTCGGACGTAGGAGTGGGTCCAGGACACCTCATGCATATTGTTATAATGTACTCGGCCGTAGGAGTGGGTCCAGGACACCTCATGTATATTGTTATAATGTACTCGGGCGTAGCAGTGGGTCCAGGACACCTCATCTATATTGTTATAATGTACTCGGCCATAGGAGTGGGTCCAGGACTCCTCATGTATATTGTTATAATGTACTCGGCCGTAGGAGTGGGTCCAGGACACCTTATGTATATTGTTATAATGTACTCGGCCGTAGGAGTGGGTCCAGGACACCTCATCTATATTGTTATAATGTACTCGGCCGTAGGAGTGGGTCCAGGACACCTCATCTATATTGTTATAATGGTCTCGGCCGTAGGAGAGGGTCCAGGACACCTCATCTATATTGTTATAGTGTACTCGGCCGTAGGAGTGGGTCCAGGACACCTCATGTATATTGTTATAATGTATTCGGACGTAGGAGTGGGTCCAGGACACCTCATCTATATTGTTATAATGCACTCGGCCGTAGGAGTGGGTCCAGGACACCTCATTTATATTGTTATAATGTACTCGGCCGTAGGAGTGGGTCCAGGACACCTCATCTATATTGTTATAATGTACTCAGCCGTAGGAGTGGCTCCAGGACACCTCATCTATATTGTTATAATGTACTCGGCCGTAGGAGTGGCTCCAGGACACCTCATCTATATTGTTATAGTGTACTCGGCCGTAGGAGTGGCTCCAGGACACCTCATCTATATTGTTATAATGTACTCGGCCGTAGGAGTGGCTCCAGGACACCTCATTTATATTGTTATAATGTACTCGGCCGTAGCAGTGGGTCCAGGACCCCTCATCTATAGTGTTATAATGCACTCGGCCATAGCAGTTGGTCCAGGACACCTCATCTATATTGTTATAATGTACTCGGCCGTAGGAGTGGCTCCAGGACACCTCATCTATATTGTTATAGTGTACTCGGCCGTAGGAGTGGCTCCAGGACACCTCATCTATATTGTTATAATGTACTCGGCCGTAGGAGTGGCTCCAGGACACCTCATCTATATTGTTATAGTGTACTCGGCTGTAGGAGTGGGTCCAGGACACCTCATTTATATTGTTATAATGTACTCGGCCGTAGGAGTGGGTCCAGGACACCTCATCTATATTGTTATAGTGTAATCTGCCGTAGGAGTGGGTCCAGGACACCTCATGTATATTGTTATAGTGTACTCGGCCGTGGGAGTGGCTCCAGGACACCTCATGTATATTGTTATAATGCACTCGGCCGTAGGAGTGGGTCCAGGACACCTCATCTATATTGTTATAGTGTACTCGGCCGTAGGAGTGGCTCCAGGACACCTCATCTATATTGTTATAATGTACTCGGCCGTAGGAGTGGGTCCAGGACACCTCATCTATATTGTTATAGTGTACTCGGCTGTAGGAGTGGGTCCAGGACACCTCATTTATATTGTTATAATGTACTCGGCCGTAGGAGTGGGTCCAGGACACCTCATCTATATTGTTATAATGTACTCGGCCGTAGCAGTGGGTCCAGGACACCTCATCTATATTGTTATAGTGTACTCGGCTGTAGGAGTGGGTCCAGGACACCTCATCTTTATTGTTATAATGTACTCGGCCGTAGGAGTGGGTCCAGGACACCTCATCTTTATTGTTATAATGTACTCGGCCGTAGGAGTGGGTCCAGGACACCTCATCTATATTGTTATAATGTACTCGGCCGTAGGAGTGGGTCCAGGACACCTCATCTATATTGTTATAATGTACTCGGCCGTAGGAGTGGGTCCAGGACACCTCATCTATATTGTTATAATGTACTCGGCCATAGGAGTGGGTCCAGGACTCCTCATGTATATTGTTATAATGTACTCGGCCGTAGGAGTGGGTCCAGGACTCCTCATCTATATTGTTATAATGTACTCAGCCGTAGGAGTGGGTCCAGGACCTTTCCTCTGTATATTGCTATAGAGCAGTTCTCACTTGTTTATTGTAATAGCTTCCTTGTCTAGACCTCATTCTATATTTCTCCTTTACAGTGCTTCCAATTATAGTAGTTTGCACTGGTGTTTCTTATGATAGTTCCCACAATTATAGTGGGGAAAAAGATTGGTCAGTGATTGAAGAATCATAATTGAAAGTGTGTTCCAGGCTTTAAGGTCCTGATCGCACCCATTTCCTCCCAACAGGTCACCCAGCACTGGAGCACACTGATGGAGCCGCGACTGCTGATAGAAAACAATGTGGAAGAAGTACTTTCGGTGCAATCGTGATTGATCATGCGACCAACTGCCATCAGGTCCCTGATTGGCAACAACATCAACACCGCCACCCCAGCGAGTGATCTGGAGTCTTCTACTGGGGTTGTGGTTAGTTTTAATTCTCTCCCAATGGGAGAAGCTTCTGTTGTTGTTAGTGAGTGGTAATGTGACTGCCCCCCTCCTGGGGACGCTGTAGAATTTTGGCATTGTGAGCTTTTTACTGTAATTCAATAAACCATTATTATTTTTTAAATTCGTTAGGATGTTTCTGTGCTCTGTGTGTGTATGCACAAGTATGCATTGTGTACAGTGTAAGTATTTCCACAGTGTGCGTGCAGTGTTTGCATAGGGTATATGCTCTGTGCATTTGCCGTGTATATGCAGAGATATGAACTGTGAGTGTGGTGTGAGTGTGCAGTGTCTGGACAGTGCTAATGCAGGGTACAGTGTGTGTGTGTGTGTGTGTGTGTGTGTTGTATGCTCAGTGTACAGTATATGCAGAGATATGTACTGTGAGTGTAGTGTGGGTATGCAGTGTCTGCACAGTGCTAATGCAGGGTATAGGATGGGTGTATAGGGTATATGCTCTTTGCATGTGCAGTGTATATGCAGAGATATGCACTGTGAGTGTAGTGTGAGTATGCAGTGTCTGGACAGTGCTAATGCAGGGTACAGGATAGGTGTGCAGTGTGTGTATAGGGTGTATGCTCAGTGTATATGCAGAGATATGCAGTGTGGGTATGCAGTGTCTGGACAATGCTAATGCAGGGTACAGGATAGGTGTGCAGTGTGTGTATAGGGTGTATGCTCTGTGCAGTGTATATGCAGAGATATGCACTGAGAGTGTAGTGTGGGTATG
This sequence comes from Hyperolius riggenbachi, assembly GCF_040937935.1. Classification (NCBI taxonomy): domain Eukaryota; kingdom Metazoa; phylum Chordata; class Amphibia; order Anura; family Hyperoliidae; genus Hyperolius; species Hyperolius riggenbachi. Next base: position 22,685,131 of record NC_090657.1, read on the forward strand.
CAGTGTCTGCACAGTGCTAATGCAGGGTACAGGATAGGTGTGCAGTGTGTGTACGCTCTGTGCAGTGTATATGCAGAGCTATGCACTGTGAATGTAGTGTGGGTATGCAGCGTCTGCACAGTGCTAATGCAGGGTACAGGGTGGGTGTGCAGTATGTGTGTATAGGGTGTATGCTCTGTGCATGTGCAGTGTGTATGCAGCGATATGCACTGTGAGTGTAGTGTGAGTATGCAGTGTCTGGACAGTGCTAATGCAGGGTACAGGATAGGTGTGCAGTGTGTGTATAGGGTGTATGCTCAGTGTATATGCAGAGATATGCAGTGTGGGTATGCAGTGTCTGGACAATGCTAATGCAGGGTACAGGATAGGTGTGCAGTGTGTGTATAGGGTGTATGCTCTGTGCAGTGTATATGCAGAGATATGCACTGAGAGTGTAGTGTGGGTATGCAGTGTCTGCACAGTGCTAATGCAGGGTACAGGATAGGTGTGCAGTGTGTGTACGCTCTGTGCAGTGTATATGCAGAGCTAGGCACTGTGAATGTAGTGTGGGTATGCAGCGTCTGCACAGTGCTAATGCAGGGTACAGGGTGGGTGTGCAGTGTGTGTATAGGGTGTATGCTCTGTGCATGTGCAGTGTGTATGCAGATATGCACTGTGAATGTAGTGTGAGTATGCAGCGTCTGCACAGTGCTAATGTAGGGTACAGGATGGGTGTGCAGTTTCTGCATAATGTGTATGCCTTGTGTGTATAATGTGGCTGTACAGGGTCTACTCAGTGTGTGCCTGATTTACTTAAAGGTTCATACACACCTACCAACTATCTGTCCGACTATCAGCCAAACTTGTCTGTTAAGCCCCAATCACCCGCTCAACAGCGGTCTTTTATGCAGCACAATTGTCAAACAGCTTTTGTTGTGAAACCACTAAAAAAGTATTTTGCTATAGTTCAAAGAGCTGATAAGAAGTCAAACCAACAGTTGGATTGACTTCTTATCAGCTCTGAACAATAGCAAAATACTTTTTTTAGTTGTTTCAACTTGTTTCACAACAAAAGTTGTATGAGGCTTAACAGACAAGTTTGGTAGATAGTTGTTAGGTGTGTATGAACCTAAAGGCGCGTACAAACGCACTACTTCCGCAAACGTCGGGTCCGTCAGACCCTCCCGCTGGGCGGACGTTCAGCCGGTGTACACGCTGTCTGCAGACTGATAAGGCTGTTTCTGAAGGATCCGCTGAGTGGGTCGTTCAGAAACAGGCTTATCATTCTGCCGACAGATCGTATACACGCGCTACTGTCGGCTGAACGTCCGCCCAGCGGGAGGGTCTGACGGACCCGTCCTTTGCAGCGGTATTGGGTGTGTACGCGCCTTAAAGAAAACCTTTAAAAATAAAAAAATAAAAAGTGGCTGTTTTGGCTGATTTAAATCTACTGTGTGTACAAACATTAAAGAGAATCTGTAAGAAACAGAGCCCCTGGGGGGGGGGGGGGTACTTACATTGGGAGGGGGAAGCCTCTGGATCCTAAAGAGACTCCCCTATCCTGATCAACCATCTGGATCTAATGCTGGCAGCCCCCAGACACAGAGCAGAAATAATATGTACAAATGCTGCTGCGCACATGTGCAGTAGGGCTCTCCGCTTGGGATTCGGTGGAAATGGCTGAGCCCAATTGGGTCCACTCTACTCTGCAGGGGCATATGGCTTGCGCCTGCGCAGTAGACCTTATCAGGCTCGCCTATTCCCTCTGGAGCCTGAGTGGAGAATCCAGTACTGCGCATATGCGCATGCTGACAAGTGTCCGACAAGGAGATCCTTAGGGGCATCTCAGTGCTGGATCCCCTCTACGGAGGTGGAAGGGGGAAGCTTCTTCAGGATCCATCTCCTCCCCCTCCGAGGTAAGTACCCCCAGGGGCTCTTTTTGTTACAGATCCTCTTTAATATTTGTACACAGTAGATTTGAAGCGGCCACTAAAGACCGCCTTTGCCAAAAATCTAGGGTGTGTACAGCAGCCTGACCCTCCCGGACGTGTGGGTGCGAGATCTGGCCTGCTGGATCATTTTGGCCGAATGCTGCCTAACACAAGTCTTTTCCTCCTCACTGCTCCTTTTCTGGTACAGTGAACCTGAACTCTAAATATTGGTGGAGAAAGCAACTGTGATTTTAAATAGTGGCAGAAGGTGCATGGATTTTGTCTACAGATAGGAGAGGTTAGTGTATAGCTGCGTCTACACGTAGTGATCCGGTGGCGATTTGGCTTATCAATCGAGCCGCTGATGCGGCTCGATTGATAAGACCCGGCAGGTCGGATCTTGCCACCGCCGATTCCCTGCTCGTTCCCCACGAGGGGACAATGGCAGGGAATCGAGCGGAAGATAAGCGGCGCCGGGCGGGGACGAGGGCGGATCGAATCCGGACGCGGCGGGCACGTGCGGGGATGTGGAAGAGGCGATCTGGCGGCTAATCGAGCCGCTGGATCGCTGCGTGTAGATGAGGCTTTAAGCATAGGTGGGGTGTAATGTGAGATTACAGTAAACTCTAGGTGGTGAAAAAAAAAAAAAGTGTGTGTATATACACCTATGGCTTCCTCCAGCCCCCTTTAGGCTGATCGCTCCTTCGCCATCCTTATCCTCCGTAATAGGCCCTGGAAAGTCCTTTGGCCCGGAGCGTACTGCGCATGCGTGGCCCTATCGTGCTCCCGTATCTGGTAGGTAGCGTTCTGCGCCTGCGCGGCACTACTGCGCAGGCATGGAGCGAGCAGGGCTGGACCTTGCCTGCGTCGACTGGAGGATTTTCCAGGGCGAACTGCAGTGGATCCAGGTGGCATAGAAGGACGAGGAGGGCGCAATCAGCCTGGAGGAAGCCCCAGGTACGTATATTTTTTTTTTTTCCACCATCTCAGGTACCCTTTAAGGTTATAGAAAGCCATGGTACTGTAGAATATCTGTGAAATTAACAATATTCTACTATGCGTAATATTACAAATATTCTACTATCAGTATTAACCAGTGCCCAGATTTCCACGCACCTCTTTTGTATGGACGCCTTGCTGGCACCTGAAATGAAAATTATTATTTTTATAAACTTAGGTTTTCTTGAATTTTAAACAAATCCTTGCTGTGGAGGTTACAAACAACTGCAGTCTGATCTCAAATGGCCTTGGCTGCCCTCTAGAGGCAGATGCTGCACTTGCAATCACACGGTCAGTAATTCAGAAACCTCTCACCATTTGATATGGCATGGCATCTTCAGCTACAGGGCAACTTAAAGTGTACCAGAGCTGAATACAAGTATGAGTTTTATACATACTTGGGGCTTCCTCCAGCCCCATCCGCACGGATCGCTCCCACGCCGCCATTCTCAGTTTTCTGTACCGGGTCATGCAACTTCCTCCAGTCGCAGCCAGTCTGCGGCTGCTGGAGAGATACGTAAATAGCGCACTTCACTTGCATCGGACTGGCCGCGACTGGAGGAAGTGCTAATGGACACGTGCATGCGTACTACTGCGGGACATTGCATCCCAGAAGTAGTACACAGCCAGGCTGCTCATAGATGTTCGCTGGTCAGCTGTTCGCCACCATCTCTAGTAATCAGGTTTGCGGAGAGGATCATTGGGAGACCCCTTCCCCCACTTGACCACCTACACAACACTAGACTGCGCTCTAGAGCGTTGAGGATTGCCAATGATCCTTCTCACCCAGGCCACCACTACTTCAGTCTGCTTCCTTTAGTCAGGAGGCTTCGGGCCATCTCCACCAGGTCTGCCAGACATAGGTTAAACTCCCTGCACATACTCCCTTAAAAGTAACCCCCCTCCCCCCCAATATCCACGGCCAGGGCTTCGTCACGGCCAACCAGACTGCCAGCCCACTGGACTAAATCGCTGTGGACTTGTCACTCTACCATTCCGTCTCCTTTCAGGTCACAATTTTGGAACTGCTCTGCGTGAAATAGATACTGTTGCTACTGCTGCTCCCAGTTGGTAACTGCATGCTATGTCTCTGTACATCCCTTGCTAGCTCTATGTCCCAGTCCCGAGCTTTGCATTGTGCCCAACCTAATTCCAGGCATGACCCAGTCATGCTTGGTGAAATAAACGATTCTGGAGACACATCTGAATACAGATGGAGCTTCTAAATTTAAAATTCCCCAATTCTACTACCTGGGAAAAAACAAAGAGGTGTTTGTATTGCTCTCAAAGATTCACTTGGTTTTGAGGTAGCTAACATCTTCAGCAGTAAAGAAGGCAGACTGGTAGTTGTCTCATGTAAGATAAATACCCAAGAATTCACTATAGCAAACATATACTCACCAAATGAGCATCAAAGCAATTTCTTAAACAAAAAAAGAAAAAAAAATATCCTCCATAACAAAAGGTTCTTTAATTATAACACGTGACTTCAAAGCAGTCAGAGATCCACTTACAGATTGTACCACTGAAAGAAAAAGAACCCCAGCCAACATCCAGTCTGCCTTGACAAATGTTGACCTTTATGACACTTGGAGGTGTTTACACCCGGGGGAAAAGCAATGCACCTTTTACTCACCCATTCATCACTCATATACCAGGATTGATCATATACTAACTGACACATTTAAACTCCCAAACTTGAAAAAAGTAGAGATTGGTGTGAGAATCTGGTCAGATCACTATCCTTTAACCGCTATATTCCAGTTACAAGGCCCACAAACTAAAGGCAGCGTATGGAGAATGAATAACCTAATTTTACAATCAGAGAAATTCTCCCCCACTAATTAAACAAAATCTGGAGGAATACTTTAAATTTAATAACACAAATGATATTTCCAGAACCACACTCTGGAACGCCCATAAGGCATATATGCGTGGAATTTGTATGAAATACAGTGCAATTTTGAAGAAGTTCAGAGAAAAAATTGACAAACTAACCAAAGAAATCAAATCCTTAGAGCAGGCCATATTTTCTAACAAAATTGATCTTATCCCTAAACTTGAAAACTTACGCCAAGAATTAGCTGATTGCTTTTACCAGCAATATGATAGGTGGCAGATAACGTTAAAGGAGAGTGGTGACTCTGACCGGAACAAAGCAGGAAAGACCATGGCCTTAAAAATTAAAGGTTGCAGAGTAAGAGAAACGATTATACAAATCAAACATCCACACTCAAATTCAATGGTTCATGCCTGCAAAGTTGGACAGCACACTGCTAAGGTCTTGTATTTTTGGCCATACCCATGACCACGCCCACATGCTGTTGTCATCGTCCTCTTTTTTTGGAAATCAAAATATGGTCACCCTAACATAATAGTCAAGATAAAAATAGGCTACGGCGATGACAGCCTGCTGTTTCGAGCTGGACAGCTCTTTTTCAAGCCACTCAGCCTTAATAAAATCATCAGCAGCACATGTTTTTATAGGCGCAAGTAAGTACATTAGCCAATCAATTCAAATTAGTAATAGCCAATCAAATCCTGCAGAAGAAGGAGCAGACCTGATGGGGAACAAGTGAAAGCAGATCTACATACCACATGGAAGACTTGTCAGACGTGTCTATCAGCAGCACGGTGAGAATACACAGACTTCCGCATCTCGGAGCGGTGTCAGCTGACCATTATTATTATTATTATTATTATTATTATTATTTAGTATTTATATAGCGCCAACATCTTCCGCAGCGCTGTACTGAGTGTATATATAGTCTTGTCACTAACTGTCCCTCAGAGGAGCTCACAGTCTAGTCCCTACCATAGCGTCAAGACCATGACGTCAAGTGGAGGGCAGAGAAGTGTAAGAAATGGACGGTTTGAAAATCCATTCTTAGAGCACATGTTTCAGACAAAGGACGTCACTTCCTGCTTAACTGACCGAAGGCGGGGATAAAGTTTGAATCTCCTGAGGGGCATCCTTTCAGCCAATGACAGTGCGCCTCACTGAGCCGGAAGTGATGTGTGGTGAAGGGGTGGAGTCGAGCAGGATAAAGGCTTTGACCATGTGCTGTGAGGGGGGCTTTTGCTGGAATCTGCGAGGGTGAGAGGGGTTCTTTGGCTGGAATGGGCTGGTGAGGCTGTTAGCTGGAAACCATGGCTGGGTAAGCTGTATCTGCGCATTGTGGGCTGTATGTTAGGATATATTGGGATGCTGCACTAATGTTATGTGTTAAAGTATAATTTGTGGGCATTGTTTCCTAAGCGTTATGTGTTCATATGGTTGGATTTCTCTGTACATGCTGTTTTCTGTAGTTCATCAGTATCTGTACCTGTATCGCAAATACCACTTGCAATATAAACATTATTTATACTGTTGTTGATGTGTATTTCTTTGCCTAACGACCACCTAGAACTTACGAGAAATCGGTATTGTTGTCTTTATTATTATCCCATTGTTGATGCAATATTTTCAGCAATATCGTATTTCTTACCTAAATGGTGAGCGGCAGGTAGGAGGTGTGTTATGATTTGGCGGGAAAGCATATTAATAACTGTATAATATTGCATGCTGGATTTGTGAGATAGGTCTGATGTTGAGCTTATACTGCAGAAAGGTTTTGTGAGTAATTGTGGTAAGCAGCCACATGGTTTCAGTGTAAACTCTGCCTATTGTTGTGTGCAGAGATCACAGTGTTTGCATTGAATAGACTGTCCATTGTTGTTGTTTAGGGGTAAACAAAATGGAGACCTCTGTGCAACTGACTAAATTGAAAAACCAGGAAAGTATTGTGAATATATTGCAGAGCTCTGTAGATCCGTGGAAGCATGCCCAGATGTATGTGTATGATTTGATCAATAATAAGAAGTTGAAGAAGAAGGAGGCCAAAGCTAAGCTTATTTTTGCAGCCCAATGGATAGCAGAGCAATACAGGGGTGTTGTTGAACAAAAATCAAACCTAGAACATGAGGTTCAGAGGCTGAAGGACAATGTAAAAGACTTACAAAGTGCAGTCTCCATTTTAACAATTGCTGCTGAAGAGGCCAATGTGGTTGCCATTACCCAGCAACAAATTGTTGAGGAAAATAAAAGATTGCTTCGTCAGAATGCAGGTCTGACTGAGCAGTTGAAGAAAGCACAATGCAAGTTGGAAACATTGTCTGTGTCCTCCAGTAGTGAAGCAGTTAATCAGTGTCCAAGTGAAAGTGATGCTGGTTATAGTAGTTCTGAATGCAGTGGATGTTCAGTTATTGAGTTGCCAGAGAGTAAGCAGGAGGCGCATTCTCTGGAAAGGCCCATTCAGGGGAACAGGACTTTAGAGAGTCCAAGAGATGATTTGAAAAGGAACCATTTCAAATCATCAGTGCAGCACAAGAGAAAATTCAATAAGGTGTTTGCTGTACAGCCTGTAAGGGACAGCGCTGTACATATAGTGAATAAGCCCCAGAGAAGGCATGAGACCCGGCGGTGCTTCCAATGTGGGGAGCAGGGTCACATAAAACAGTTTTGCCCGTCACTTGGGAGAGACAGGCAGAATTATTTCAGAGATAATAAATTCCTTACCAGGAGGAGAGAAACGGAGGTGTACTCTCCTAGGTGGGGGAACGGGCAGAGGAGCCAGGACAGGGCCTGGGTTCCTTACAAAGTTCTCAGATCACAGACTGAGCAACTACAAGCTGAGGTGAACTGGCTCAAGGAAATTCTGCAAACCAGAGCAGAATAATAAAGCAAAATGTATGGGAACTAAAACAGTGCGGAAGGTTCCAGAACCCTCTCACTCAGGAGCTTTGTCAAATGTTGCTAATGGTTTTTCAGTTTCTATTTCGTAGGAAACCGAGGAACAAAAGAAGATCCCATGCAGTGTCTTGATATATCATTGTCATTTTCAATCAGAAGTCCTATCAAAGCTGCTTAAAGTAAATAATGGGGTAGGACTTGTGATTCTGTGAACTGTGTTGTTTTGTGTTCTGTTATGTTGCGCAAATGTGGGTTAACCAAGAATCCAGTATGCTGGAACCCTGAGCCGGATGTGCTATCTGCAGACGTCTTGATAACTTCTGGGACTGTGCAAGAGACTGAATGCATCGCCACTGGAGTCGTTATGAACTTTTAAATCTGCAATTTGGAAAATATTTATATAAAAGGAGAACTTTAAGGACTGTTTTTGTGGGAAACTTACATTGATGGACTCTTTATATGGACATTGGAATCCAATCTAATCCCATTCATGGATCTATGGACTGTTACATTTGGTGAAGGTTCTCTCATAAATTTCGATCACCTTCAAGTGGGGGATTGTAAGAAATGGACGGTTTGAAAATCCATTCTTAGAGCACATGTTTCAGACAAAGGACGTCACTTCCTGCTTAACTGACCGAAGGCGGGGATAAAGTTTGAATCTCCTGAGGGGCATCCTTTCAGCCAATGACAGTGCGCCTCACTGAGCCGGAAGTGATGTGTGGTGAAGGGGTGGAGTCGAGCAGGATAAAGGCTTTGACCATGTGCTGTGAGGGGGGCTTTTGCTGGAATCTGCGAGGGTGAGAGGGGTTCTTTGGCTGGAATGGGCTGGTGAGGCTGTTAGCTGGAAACCATGGCTGGGTAAGCTGTATCTGCGCATTGTGGGCTGTATGTTAGGATATATTGGGATGCTGCACTAATGTTATGTGTTAAAGTATAATTTGTGGGCATTGTTTCCTAAGCTTTATGTGTTCATATGGTTGGATTTCTCTGTACATGCTGTTTTCTGTAGTTCATCAGTATCTGTACCTGTATCGCAAATACCACTTGCAATATAAACATTATTTATACTGTTGTTGATGTGTATTTCTTTGCCTAACGACCACCTAGAACTTACGAGAAATCGGTATTGTTGTCTTTATTATTATCCCATTGTTGATGCAATATTTTCAGCAATATCGTATTTCTTACAGAAGCACCGCATCATCAGCAAATAGCCAATAGAGAAATAGACTGGCCGTGCTCCAATCACTCCACAGTCGCTGTAACAGCAAGCCGGCGAGCCAGTTACAAAGCACATAAGCGCTGACAATGCGTGCATAACCCCTCCCCTCGTCGCCGTGGCAACTGACAAATATAAGCAATATCTGGGCCAGTGCTATAGACAGCCTGCACAATCAAAAGATTATTAGCACATCAACCAACTAGCAGATGCAGTATGTATATATACACAAATCCGCACCACAAAGAAGAAGCTTTTTAAAGGGAAATGTGCTAATAGGCATAAATAGTAGGTCTCTCACCATACAGCCAAAGGCAAGTCGTCTGGCAGCCTCATCCAAGACAGAAACTGAAAAACAAGAAAGAAATGAATGAATCCCCAAAAAGTGGCTCAAGCGCCTGACACATTTCATTAGCATATATGATAAATCTCCAATACTATAAAGCAAACAAAATCACGGCATATACTTAAATAATATTCAAATGTCCAGAACCGAAATACAGAAACTCAAATCGTACTCATGATTCATGCCCCCCCCCCCCCCCCCATTACATTCAGCTTTTTGATCCGCCATGCCTTCCGTCTGCCACCCCTTGCGTCTCAATAATTCACCCTGTCTACTCAATCTCCCCCTCCAATTTACTGGAACACTATCTATCACTTGTACTCTCATCTGAGAAACGCTGTGTCTGATTATAAACTAAACGAGAAAAAGACGCAACTCTTAAACATAGGCTGTAGTAAGGAGATAGTTGGAAAGATAAGTTCTCTCGCCGATCTAAGATGGCAGAAAAAGGAGATCACCTATTTGGGAACTAAGGTTTGAAGCAACCCAGAAGCATTATTTTCTACTAATTTTACAGATATAATCAAGTCCAGTTCAGATTCCCTAGAATCCTGGAATAAACCAATATTTAACAGTATAGGCAGAGTAGCAATTATTAAGACTTTCCTTCTCCCAAAGATTCTTTTTTTGATACAAAACATCCCAGTTGACATTCCCGAGGCATGGTTCCGGTAATTGCACAGGCTGTTCCAAAGGTTTATTAGGCTCAACAAAACTCCCAGTATCGCCTATCATTATCTTACAAAAAGTAAAGAAGCAGCTCCCGATATGGCCCGGCATCACACTGCTAACCTTCTTAAGTGAATCCTGGAATGGGGATGCATAGGCGAGAGGAAGTGGTGGGTAGAAATGGAGGCATCGTAGGTGAACTTCGGTTTGGTCTTCTCATGGAACAAGAGTAACCTTAGTAAATTGATGGGAAGTACATCTCACCCCTTTATTAAACCTATGTTGAAAACAATGCTAGAACTAATTAAACATGATGGAAAAAAGAGGCAAACACCACTCCAAACCTTAAGAGATAATCCAGACTTTATACCGGGGCAGTCTTTAGGATGGTTTACACTGAATGAACTTATCAAAGGAAGTCCTGTATGCGCGCTAATAGGCGACCCGCTGTCCTGTCACAACGGCGCATCGGGTCGCTTTGCTATGCGGTCAGAGTAGCGGCTGGTGGCGGGAGATTGAGCCATTTACAGGGGAATCGGCCGCCCGCCTGGATCCTAGTGTGCTCTGTTCATGGCCCCCTGACAGCCGGAGATTGCAACAGTTACGGTGAAGCGGCCACCGAAGCTAAGAATATCGGCGGCCCCCAGGGAAGGAGAACTATACTGACCGTATACTGACTGGGGCAACAGTACTATCTTTACTGGGGCTACTCTGCTGTGTATATATATATATATATATATACACACATACATACACTCCTCCCCTATATACAGTGATTTCAGAGGGGTGGAGATTTGCCTGTGTTGATGATAACAAGCAAAACATGGCCGCTCTCATTGTATCACAGGAAGAAATAAATCCTATGTTGTTGAAGGTGTTTGCAGGTAGATTTTCTGTGTAAAACATCTAAACTTTAGATAGGATATATAGACAAGTTACTTGCTATAGTAATTTTTTCATCTCGGATCCACTTTAAATGAAAAGGCCATACCTTCAACTGTCCTAGGGAAACTCCAAGTAAGTAACTATCTAAGGACAGCCCAAAAGAGAGTTCCCTTTGGAACAAATTTAAACAAGTTTGAATTGCTTGTTAACAATGGTGCTATCCCCAATAAGGGGTTAGGTACCCTTTATAACTTCCTAAGTCAGGAAAGAGACTCTGGAAGAAGCAGAGGGGTACATATGTGGGAAAGAGAATTGGGTCCTAGGATGAGTGACATAGACTGGAATAGAGTATATAAAGACATCTGGTTATCAGCTAGCACTAATGTCCAGTTAACCTAATATAAGCTGGTCTCCAGGTGGTATTGTATCCCCAGAAAAATGGAGGAACCAAGAAGCTGGAAAAAGAGTGGTTGGTGGAGGTGTGGAGCCCCAAGCCCATCTTATAAACACTGGTTTTGGGAGTGTCATAAACTTTGTGGTTTTTGGAAAGAGAAGCCTTTATTAAGAAATATTACAGCCCAGACTTTGTGAATGACAAGATTTTGGTCTTATTTGGTCAGACTAGATTGAGGATAGAGAACGACCTAAAAATATTTTATATAACTGTGCATTGGTTGCCAGGAAAATGATAATAGATAGGTGGAAAGATGATACACTTCCCTGTTTAGCAGAATGGCGCTGCAAGATGTTATCTTTCTTGAATGTAGAATCGGGGAAGAACGTAGAACCGGAAAGAGATGAGTTACGGGCGATAAAGGAATTACGGGACAATTTAGAAACGGATGTCTAGAGGGATTGCGACTCTTTATATTGCTGTGCTGTTAGTAAGGAGGTCATTAAGGAGGCAAATACCTTACTCCCTGTTGTGTGCTTTTTGTTTGTTTGTTTTTTTCCCCTCTTAAAGAGAAACTCCAACCTAGAATTGAACTTTATCCCAATCAGTAGCTGATACCCCCTTTTACATGAGAAATATAATGATTTTCACAAACAGACCATCAGGGGGCGCTGTATGACTGATTTTGTGCTGAAACCTCTCCCACAAGAAGCTCTGAGTACTGCGTACTCTGGGCAAACTGCCACAATGTAACAATGTTCACAGACAGGAATTAGCGGTTTACAGCTGTCTCTAACAGCCAAAACAGCTAGCAGCAGCTACATAACCTGCCCACAGTAAAAATGTCACCATGTAATACATGTCAGAATGTAAATCGGGGAGAGGAAAGATTTTACAATGAGCAAACACTGACTAAATCATTTATACATAATTATGGTAAAAAATGAAGCACTTTTTTTACTACATTATTTTCACTGGAGTTCCTCTTTAAGTGTTACTTGCTGAGCGCGAAATGTAAAATTGGGTGCCGCACAGCTGTTTAGCGGTTATAGTAACGGCTACCACTATCGGGTTTTAATATCTAACGCCTATGTCACAATTGCGTTAATCGCAAAGGGAAAAAGAAATAGAGAAAAAAGGAAGGAAGGTATTCACAGTGCAGAATTGATATTTAAAGGATACCCGAACTGAAATGTGACATAATGAGATAGACATGTGTATGTACAGTGCCTAGCACACAAATAACTATGCTGTGTTCCTTTTTTTCTCTCTGCCTGAAAGAGTTAAATATCAGGTATCTAAGTGGCTGACTCAGTCCTGACTCAGACAGGAAGTGACTACAGTGTGTCCATCACTGATAAGAAATGCCCATTTTTTACCTCTTTTTTTGCTCTCAGAAGCCATTTTCTGCTGGGAAAGTGTTTTATAGTTGGAATTTCTTATCAGTGAGGGTCACACTGTAGTCACTTCCTGTCTGAGTCAGGACTGAGTCAGCCACTTGCATATCTTATATTTAACTCTTTCAGACAGAGAAAGAAAAAACAAACACAGCATAGTTATTTGTGTGCTAGGCACTGTACATACACATGTCTATCTCATTATGTCACATTTCAGTTTGGGTATCCTTTAAAGAGGAACTCCAGTGAAAATAATGTAGTAAAAAAAGTGCTTCATTTTTTACCATAATTATGTATAAATGATTTAGTCAGTGTTTGCTCATTGTAAAAATCTTTCCTCTCCCAGATTCACAGTCTGACATGTATTACATGGTGACATTTTTACTGTGGGCAGGTTATATAGCTGCTCCTAGCTGTTTTGGCTGTTAGAGACAGCTGTAAACAGCTAATTCCTGTCTGTGAACATTGTTACATTGTGGCAGTTTGCCCAGAGTACCGCGGTACTCAGAGCTTCTTGTGGGAGGGGTTTCAGCACAAAATCAGTCACACAGCACCCCTGATGGTCTGTTTGTGAAAATCATTATATTTCTCATGTAAAAGGGGGTATCAGCTACTGATTGGGATAAAGTTTAATTCTAGGTAGAGATGTGGCGAACGGTTCCCGAACCGTTCGCCGGCGAACATCTCTAAATTCATGGGCCTCTTACTACTTCCGGGTCGCAATGACCCGGAGTAGTACGCCTGCGCTGCCCGGCGGAGCGCGTCCTAGGTCATGAGTGACGTCACGCTCATGCGCAGAGAGCGCCCGGCAACAGGAGCGCGATCTAGGACGCGCTCCGCCGGGCAGCGCAGGCGTACTACTCCGGGTCATTGCGACCCGGAAGTAGTAAGAGGCCCAGAGAGGTTCGCCAGGCGAACTGTTCGGCCCAACACTAATTCTAGGTTGGAGTTTCTCTTTAAGGGGTGTAGTAGAGGCTGCAGTATAATTGATGGTTATGAATGTAAAATAGGAACGTAAAATAGGAATGTTAAAACTGGCACAGCAATTACGTCAGTTAATATAGCTCTTAGCAGTTAGCATCGGCGACAGTTACAACAGTGGTTGTGTACGTTCGTTCCAAGTAAACTTGGAACATTAACACTTCACATTAATAGTGCATAACCGCGATTTGTTGTAAAACGCTACAAGCTGTGCGCAGCGCTCATTTAGTTTATTTATTGTATTTATAAAGCGCCAACATATTACGCAGCGCTATGGCCGTTATTACCGCCCTGCAACTATTGCGGGATACTATAAGTAGTGTACTGCATCAATCTTTCAGGGATTCACACCCATTCCTAGTAGCTTTTCCTTTCGTATACCTATAAGACCGGTGAGGGCAAGAAACGCTGTGTCTAGCCTCTCATTGGTGTTGGGATCTTTAGGCTTGGGCGCACAGAGGTTCCTTTTATTAGATGAATGCTCCTCCAACTTTCATTTGAATTTACTAATAAAAGGCTAATTTTTGTTAACTTAATCCATTGTTGTGGTGCGGTTTCTAGGGTCTATCTGTTCTCCTGTGTAGTATACGTTTTTGGTTTGGCCCTTCTGAACACAACCTTGCTATATAAAGATATACATTGTTAATTCGCCTGTGTATTGTTTGGATGCTGCTAGTCCCTCTGTTTCCTTTGATTCATCCTCCATATTCCTGTCACTTCAGATGTCCTGTGCCTTACATACCAGTTCCCACTTGCACGTGGCCAGCGGGGGGGGGGGGGGGGGCTTTGAGCAGTGTTATGTCCGCTCCAATGGTCACTGTAGCCCGGGGCAGATGGTTTACTGCCATAGGCTATATGGTGAACGCATTCGCCTGCCCGGAATTATTGCTGACTGCACAGAATTGCAGCCTGCTTACCGCAAATAAAAACAAGGAACACCAAGAGCCCCAATAGTGTAATATGTACTGGTAAATGGTTACTAGATAGAGTAAATAGTAATACTCACAAACCAGGGTTAGGCAACCACTGTAAAGGCAGGTGGGGAGATTTTCCTGCCCCACTCAGGAATAAGAAGTCGCTCTCTGTAGATGAGAAAAAGGGGGTTCAACCCTCCACCCAGGGTGGACTCAATATTATGCAGGAGAACAGAGGCGCTAAAAGGATAAAAGGAAGCTAAATGAGCTTAAAAACCATTGGTAAATAGAGGAGGTAGTGGTGGACTTACCGCCTCCAAGTAGACACACAACGACTGTAGTAAAGACAGTCAATATATTTTATTTATGAACTCCAAATATGCAACGCGTTTCGCAGGTTTGATCCCGCTTCATCAGGCAATAACAACGGAGCAATAGCATATGTGGTCAGTAGAAGAGCCAGGCACCTCTGACCACATAAGCTATTGCTCCGTTGTTATTGCCTGATGAAGCGGGATCAAACCTGCGAAACGCGTTGCATATTTGGAGTTCATAAATAAAATATATTGACTGTCTTTACTACAGTCGTTGTGTGTCTACTTGGAGGAGGTAAGTCCACCACTACCTCCTCTATTTACCAAGAATTTATCCTTTTGGCGCCTCTGTTCTCCTGCTTACCGCAAATGGATCTCACGGATCCATTGTAGAGTGACAAGTGTGAACGACAAAAAATGGGAACAGAGCCGAAATCTTGCTGTTGGCAGGAAGACAGTGTCTGCCAGCTCCCTGTCTACCAGCATTTAAAGCAGGTTCAAATGTGCAAGTGTAATAAGATTTATTAATGTAGTGTATGAGTCAGCAGTGCCAGAAGGCACATACAGAATAGCATAAAACAAAAGCCTGCCATACAGTAGTAAAAGTCCTGCATTTATCTCTGCTATCTTATGTACACTGATGCCCTTGGGTGTCACAGATCACAGCTCAGTAACGAAACTTTAGAGAAATGGAAACTAGAAACTTAAAACTCATACATGTGTGTGTCACGCAAGCTAACCTTGTGATCGGTTTAGCTTGGATTGCTCATGAGGTCTGCTTGAAGCAGATAACTGAATGATAGACACATTGGGCTCGATTCACAAAGCGGTGCTAACCCAGTTACAGACTTTAGGCGTGATAACTATTGCACCACGCTGGTGAAAAGCCAGTTTAGGCGTGATAAGTTTAGATAAGTGTAGATAGCGCGCAAAGTCCCACACGCAAAGCAGCGCTATTAAACTCTATGCGAAGTGCACCAGACTTTGCTAGCGCAAAACTTTTGATCAGCTGTGCACTGCGGTGCTAACTCAGTTGGTGCTTAAACTTATCATGCCTAAACTTATCACACCTAAACTTATCACACCCAAACTTATCATGCCTAAACTGAGTTTAGGCATGATAAAGGGCTTTTCACCAGGGTGCTAACTGTTAGCAACGCTTTGTGAATCAGGCCCATTAAATTATAACCCTTTCTCTAACTAGTTATAATGTATTACTGAATATACCAACGAAAACCCAACAACATATTTTTACATGATTAAAAAGATGTGAGATGATTGGCCGCGCACCTAACAATCTTGGTTGTTCCAGGGTGGCGCACAAAAGACCGGCCCGACTGCCTGTCATGCCTGTTTGCTGCTGTATAAGTGCGTTACCAATACAGCAGCAAATACAGGCAACACGGGCTTCAATTAAGCTGTCTGAGAGGACGCACACACACAGCAGGGACTGGTCAATCGGGATCTCCCTTTATACTCGCTCTCATGATAGGCAGCCAGGCTGATCTTTCCTCTCCATACAATGTTTAGGTAACCTCTCATACCACGTGAAAGTGGCAAGATTGTTCAAAGAAGATTTGATTGTGTATGGCCAGCTGTATTCTCACTCATAACTAATCTCTGTGTGGCCGAGAAAACCACGTCAGTACTGGGAAAAGATAACAAGTTCACGGCTTATTTGTAAGGGCCTGGTCACATTATGAGAACTTTTTGTTTTTTAAAAGCACTGGCGCTTAAGCAATGTTTCTCAATGTGAGTATTCTCGCATGAGCGATGATCTTTCTTTCCAATCGCAAACGCGGCTCCTGCACCGTTTCCTGAGTGTTTGTGCCTCAATGCAAAGTATAGGGAAATCGCAAAGTGCTTGAAAAAAGCGCTTTGAAAAGCGTTTTTGGCGAGTTCTTTTTAAAATAAATACATTGTATTTATTAAGCTCCAAGTCAAAGAATTCACTTCCTGATTGTTGTCAAGAAGTTTTAAATCAGGATGATACCATTTATTGGCTAACTAAATACCTACTATAACTATAAAAACCTACTATAACTCCCTCAAAGGAGCTATGCGAGAAATTTGCTTGCTACTTTGCTGACAAAGTATCTTCTATTCGGTCTCTCATTCAGTCCACAGCACCCAAGACTCATGCAACTAATGGAAATAGCTGCAAAAACAGCCTAACACCCTGGACTGACTTCAAAAGTATTAGTGAGGAAGAGATCTCAGACATCCTCTGTCGTCTCCGCCAGACAACCTGCGACCTGGACCCACTAAGCATATGCTGAAATACCCTGACCTGCTTGGTCCAGCATTTCACAAAATAGTAAATTGCTCTCTGCAAGCAGGGAGGTTTCCTACCTCTCTAAAAGAAGGAATCATCAAGCCCCTTCTTAAAAAACCTTCCACGGATCCAGATGCTATGAGCAGCTACAGACCTGTCTCCAACCTCCCCTTCTTAGGTAAAGTTATTGAAAAGGCTGTCTATCTGCAACTTGAAACCAGGCTGTCAGTAAACAACATCCTGGACCCTCTACAATCTGGCTTTAAGAAACACCACAGCTGTGAAACAGCCCTCATCCAAGTCTGCAACGATCTGCTCATGGCAAGGGACAGAGGGGAATGCTCCATCCTAATCCTGTTGGATCTCTCAGCTGCTTTTGATACAGTTGACCATGAAATCCTGCTTAACAGACTGCAGGAGTACTGTGGCATCAGTGGATCAGTCCTCCAGTGGTTCAGATCATTCCTGACTGACAGAACACAGAGAGTATCCCTAGGACCTATAATGTCCAAACCTGCACCTCTACAATTCGGAGTGCCACAAGGATCAATCCTATCCCCTCTGCTGTTTGCAATCTACATGTTGCCACTCGGTACACTTATCCAACGACATGGCCTGACGTACCACTGCTACGCCGATGACACACAGCTATACCTGTCCTTCAAACCTGGTGGAACAGACCCTACCCCAAAAATAAACTCTTGCTTAGCTGAGCTTCAGGCATAGATGAATGATAACTGGTTGAAACTGAATGCTGACAAAACTGAGGTCTTGTTTGTCCAAAGCCAGTGCCCGCCATCAAAACAGCTCTATCCTAAAGCAACACCAATCAGGATTGGGAATTCAGACATAAACAGCTCCAACCTTGTGCACAGGCTTGGCATACTAATCGATGGGGAATTGAGTTTCAGAAACCAAATTTCATCTGTAGTTAAATCTTCCTACTTTCATCTGAAGAACATTGCAAAGATTAAACATCTGATTTCCCCAGAGGATCTTCCAACCCTAGTTCACGCCTTCATCACATCACGGCTGGACTACTGCAATGCCCTTTATGCTGGCCTCCCCAAAAAGGACCTGCGTCGCCTGCAATTAGTGCAGAATGCTGCTGCCAGATTGCTAACAAACCAGCCTCGCCACTGTCACATTACACCGATCCTTCGCTCACTGCACTGGCTACCAGTAGAATGGAGAATACTCTTCAAGATTGGACTGCTGACATTCAAATCCCTGCACAATCTGGGCCCTGGATACATGAAGGACTTGCTGAAGCTGCACCACACCTCTCACAACCTCAGATCAGCAAGTTCTATAAACTTGGTCACTCCCAGAGTGCACCTCAAAAAACCTGGAGACAGAGCCTTCTGTCATGCTGCCCCTACTCTTTGGAACTCCCTACCACACCCAGTAAAGACAGCACCATCCCTGGAGCTATTCAAATCCAGACTGAAAAGCCACCTGTTTAGCCTGGCATTTCCAGATTTATAAAATTCTTCCTCTGTACCACGATGGTCGGAGCCATGCTTATGCGCTTTGAGTCCCACGGGAGAAAAGCGCTTTAAAAATGTTATTTGTTGTTGTTGTTGAATAAGAATAAACAAGCTTTCGGCCTTGCAGCCTTCATCAGGTTTACATCCTGTTAGTTTGCAAGCTGGTGGTACAGACAGCTTATATACATGCAACATCAAAAGGGAAAACAGATATTTTTTTCAAGCATAAATACATCATTAAGATGCCTTAATACAAACAGACCATCTAAATGGGGTAAGATAAGGATCCTTGTTTACTTTATTGCTCACAGACCTGGTATTAGGATTGACCCAGAGGTATCGTAAATTCTTAGTTCACAAGTTCAGCTAGGGTGGCTGAGACAGTTCATATATCATCAATCTCATACCAATATAGAAAGTTGTTGTCCTTATTCAGACCCTTCTGCACAGCTTTGAAACAATTTATAAATTTTGTTTCTGCTATTAATCGGTCATTTGACGTTTTGAAGCCGCCCTTCAGGGCAGTGACACGAAGATCATCCATGCTGTGTCCGTTGGACCGAAAGTGTGTAGCAACTGGGAGTCCAGATTTGGTATCATTAATAGTGTGCCTGTGTCCATTCATACGTTTGCGCAGAGTTTGTCCAGTTTCTCCTCCAACGTACATAACATTGGGGCATTTAGCACACATGATCAGATATACCAGATTGGTGGACCCACAAGAAAATTTACCTTGTATTCTGTACTCCTGTTGTGAACCTGGTATCGTTACCCTGTCAGTGGAGTAAATGTGTCTGCAGGTCCCACATATTTTTTGTCGGCAGGGTAATGTTCCGTTTTGTTGAGGCCTATTCAAAGAGCTCCTGACAATCATCTGTTTTAGATTGTGTGGTTGCCGATATGACAAGAGTGGAGGTTTAGGGAATATTGTTCTCAGTCTGTGATCCTTGTGTAAAATGGGATGAAGTTCCTTAGCAATCCTCCTTAAGATTTCCAGGTGTGGGTTGTAGGTGACAACCAAAGGGACACGTTCCTCTTTCTGGTTTTGCTTATATTTCAGGAGTTCAGTCCTGGGGATGTTGCTGGCTTTCCTGATTTGGGCCTCAGCCATGGGAGGACTGTAACCTTGTTTAATGAAAGTGTTCTTAAGGTGATCCAGGTGCTTGTCTCTGTCCATCCTGTCAGAACAAATCCGGTTGTACCTTATAGCTTGGCTGTAAATTATAGAGTTCTTAATGTGCTTGGGATGAAAACTGTCATATCTTAGGTATGTGGGACGGTCTGTAGGTTTGCGATACACAGAGGTTTGTATGTTGTTACCCCTGATGTATATGGTGGTGTCCAGAAAGTTAATCTCTGTGTGAGAGTAGGTAAGTTTCAATTTGATTGTAGGATGGAAGGCATTGAAGTTCCTGTGGAACTGGAGAAGATCATCCTCACTTGCGGACCAGATGATTAAAATATCATCAATGAAGCGGAAGTAGGCAACCATACTGGCCACGATGGACGTGGAGTCCCTGTACACGAACATTCCCCATGATGATGGTATTGCGGCCTGCCGTAAATATCTTCAGGGTCAGGGCATACCTGTAAAGCCTATTACTGGACTGATCAAATTCATTCTCACTCATAATTATTTCACTTTTGGACAGGACCTCTATTTACAGCAGATGGGCGTGGCAATGGGTTCGCGATTCGCTCCACAGTATGCAAATCTATTCATGGCCAAAATCGAAGAGGAATACCTCAATGCATGTGGCATAAAACCCTTGGCCTACTTCCGCTTCATTGATGATATTTTAATCATCTGGTCCGCAAGTGAGGATGATCTTCTCCAGTTCCACAGGAACTTCAATGCCTTCCATCCTACAATCAAATTGAAACTTACCTACTCTCACACAGAGATTAACTTTCTGGACACCACCATATACATCAGGGGTAACAACATACAAACCTCTGTGTATCGCAAACCTACAGACCGTCCCACATACCTAAGATATGACAGTTTTCATCCCAAGCACATTAAGAACTCTATAATTTACAGCCAAGCTATAAGGTACAACCGGATTTGTTCTGACAGGATGGACAGAGACAAGCACCTGGATCACCTTAAGAACACTTTCATTAAACAAGGTTACAGTCCTCCCATGGCTGAGGCCCAAATCAGGAAAGCCAGCAACATCCCCAGGACTGAACTCCTGAAATATAAGCAAAACCAGAAAGAGGAACGTGTCCCTTTGGTTGTCACCTACAACCCACACCTGGAAATCTTAAGGAGGATTGCTAAGGAACTTCATCCCATTTTACACAAGGATCACAGACTGAGAACGATATTCCCTAAACCTCCACTCTTGTCATATCGGCAACCACACAATCTAAAACAGATGATTGTCAGGAGCTCTTTGAATAGGCCTCAACAAAACGGAACATCACCCTGCCAACAAAAAATATGTGGGACCTGCAGACACATTTACTCCACTGACAGGGTAACGATACCAGGTTCACAACAGGAGTACAGAATACAAGGTAAATTTTCTTGTGGGTCCACCAATCTGGTATATCTGATCATGTGTGCTAAATGCCCCAATGTTATGTACGTTGGAGAAACTGGACAAACTCTGCGCAAACGTATGAATGGACACAGGCACACTATTAATGATACCAAATCTGGACTCCCAGTTGCTACACACTTTCGGTCCAACGGACACAGCATGGATGATCTTCGTGTCACTGCCCTGAAGGGCGGCTTCAAAACGTCAAATGACCGATTAATAGCAGAAACAAAATTTATAAATTGTTTCAAAGCTGTGCAGAAGGGTCTGAATAAGGACAACCACTTTCTATATTGGTATGAGATTGATGATATATGAACTGTCTCAGCCACCCTAACTGAACTTGTGAACTAAGAATTTACGATACCTCTGGGTCAATCCTAATACCAGGTCTGTGAGCAATAAAGTAAACAAGGATCCTTATCTTACCCCATTTAGATGGTCTGTTTGTATTAAGGCATCTTAACCACTTTACCCCCGCGCGTACGTATTTCTCCGCCCCTTTTTCCATCCTTTAACAACCAGGGACGGAGAAATACGTACTTTCCGCGTTCCCGACGCTGTCCGCGCTCCCGCTCGTAAACACGCCGCCCGCCGCTAGTAAACACGCCGCCGCCCGCTCGCCCAGAGATCAATGAACGGGAAAATCCATTCCCGTTCGTTGATCTAAGCCCCGCAATGATCCGCTGCTCTCCTATGGGCAGCGCGATCATTGTGAGAAAAAACTCACGTGTCCAGCCTCCTTATACTTCCTCCAAGCTTCCGGAAGGAAGCTTGGAGGTCGCATTAAAACAAAAAGTTACTGTGGCCATCTTGTGGCCAAATAGTAAACTACACCCTACACATTTTTCACATACAAATAAATGACTTTTACACATAAAATTAACTCATTACCTCCCACACTCCCCTTTTTTTTTTTTTTTTTGTAATAAAAAAAAAATTAAAAAATTTACAATTAAAAAAAATACATAAATAGTTACCTTAGGGACTGAACTTTTTAAATATTTATGTCAAGAGGGTAGAACACTGTTACTTTATAAACTATGGGCTTGTAATTAGGGATGGACGCAAAAATGAAAAAAATGCACCTTTATTTCCAAATAAAATATTGGCGCCAAACATTGTGATAGGGACATAATTTAAATGGTTTTATAACAGGGACAAAAGGGCAAATACATTTCATGGGTTTTAATTACAGTAGCATGCATTATTTAAAAACTATAATGGCCGAAAACTGAAAAATAATTATTTTTTTCCCCACATTTTTCCTATTTTCCCATTAAAACACATTTAGAAAAAAATAATTCTTGGCACAATGTCCCACCTAAAGAAAGCCTAATTGGTGGCGGAAAAAACAAGATATAGTTCATTTCATTGCAATAAGTAATGATAAAGTTATAGACGAATGAATGGAAGGAGCGCTGAAAGGTGAAAATTGCTCTGGTGCTCAGGGGGTAAAACCCCTCAGTGGTGAAGTGGTTAATGATGTATTTATGCTTGAAAAAAATATCTGTTTTCCCTTTTGATGTTGCATGTATATAAGCTGTCTGTACCACCAGCTTGCAAACTAACAGGATGTAAACCTGACGAAGGCTGCAAGGCCGAAAGCTTGTTTATTCTTATTCATTTGTAGTTAGCCAATAAATGGTATCATCCTGATTTAAAACTTCTTGCTTTTACTGATGGCTAACACGGTACAATACCCTACTGCTACTACTATGATTGTTGTCAGGAAGAGAAAAAAAAATCGCCAAACAAAAGCGCTTAGAAAAGCGCAAATGGTTCCAAAAAGCGCAGGGAAAAGCAGTCACAGAACTGCCTGCACATGTGCAGTATGGAGCGGTCGTCTTCGGGAGCACTAAGGGCCCTGAAGATTGCCAAAGCCTCCAGCAGCGGTAGGAGTGAGCAGGGTCTGACCCATCGGTCGGAGACTGCTAATGCGGCGGAGCCAGTGCGGGGACCATAGGAGGAACCGGAAAGCTATATAGGACCCAGAGCCTTCCCTCTCCTTAGGTATCTGTTTTTTAATTATTTTTTTTACTAATTCAGACTCACTTTAAGGAGCGCAAAATGTGTGCTATGTATAATTTTCTCATTATTTTAATGTTATACTGTTAAAGTGAACCAGAGACAAAGCACCCTCATGTATTTTACCATATATATCAGTCAGGGGCGTAACTAGAAATCACTGGGCCCCCTTGCGAAACTTCGGATGGGGCCCCCTTTCCGTCAAACACCAGACTGAGCATTCAGTCTGGCCTTGCTAAGGAATCATTATAGCTAAATCTGTCTTCTCTGATGTCTTTTCAAGCTCAAGCCTGCCCCCTTCTGGCTCTGCTTTCCTGTTCTGTATATTTGCAGCATCACAGAGAGCTGTGATGAGATGGGAGGAGCTGCTAATGTAAGGGTATATTGAAAAACTTTTTTTTTTTAAATCTATATTTTTTAGTCATAAGAGGTTTTTAGAAATGGTGATTTAATTTTGTACACAGCCCACTAAATAATATGCTTTTCTAATGAACTGTGTTTTGCATCGAGTTTTAGTAAAAAAAACGTCACACCAGAGTGGCGAAAATAGAAGGTATAGTATTTATTTTATAAAATCTATCGGGCGATATGTTTATTTTGTGCCAAAGCGTTCATCTCCGGTTTCCTTTAATTATCTTCTCTATTTGATTTAAAGAGAACCTGTACTGAGTAAAATTATTTAAAATAAACACATGAGGTAACTTCAAATGAACATTACATAGTTACCTTGCCATCAGTTCCTCTCAGAAGCTCACCATTTTCTTCTTACAGTGATTCCTTCCAGTTCTGACAACATTTTGTCAGAACTGAAATATATCAGTTTCTGTCAGTTATGTATTAGTTGCTGTCAGTTACAGCTGAGATGAGAACTGATGTGTGCACGTTTCCCTATGGCTCAAGTGGGCGATGCTACAGTTTAACAGTGTGCTGACCAGGAAGCTGTTATAGGGTAATAACCATTTTTAAAATGGAGGACGGAGAATTCCCTTGATCACAGTGGACAAACAGGAGGCAGGAGAGGAAAAATAGATCGAGGAGTAGACTACACAGGAGGTAAGTATGACTTGTGTATGTTTATTTTGACTTTTATATTCAGTTCAGGTTTTCTTTAAGTAAAAAAAAAAAAAAAAAGGGTTTGAGGAAGGCATAGAAAATACATTGTATTTGTAGCACTATGCAAAGAAGTGAAGGAGGTCCAGGGAGTGAGGGGGCGTGGTCCTGGTGTAAAGAGTAGCGTGGCAACAGAGTTTCATACTGTACTATGTTTTGCTGGTGAGCCAGGTACTCTTCAGCTCCTCTTCAGTGTAGCCTTGGTGCAGCCAATGACCTAGCAGCTTCCGTCACTGCAAGCCACTAGGTCAGGGCTGCCCAATGCATCGATCGCGATCTACCAGATGCTGGGTAGATCGTGTCGGCATTTTAAAATAGTATGCCAGACGCTGACTCTTCAGCGCCGGCATACCGTCTGATTGTAAAGCTCTGCTGCCCTATGCAGAGCAGCACACAGCCAATAGGGAGAGGCAAAGGAAAAACTGCGTCCCGCCCACCTCCTTCCTCCCCAGCCCTCCCACTTCCTCTTTGTTCGCCGCTCTCCTCCTCATGTAGTCCGGATCCCCTTCGCTGACCCTGCGTGCCTTGCAGCACAGACATCTGATTAGTGACAATCCGCAGTGGAGAGGAGAGCGGTGGGTAGGACGTGTAAACAGGAAGTGCTTTGCCTGTATACACGCCGTTACCCTCCGCTCTCCTCTCCACCGCTGGTCGCCGCTATCAGATGTCTCAGTGCTGCATGCTAGTCCAGGCATGCAGGGTGAGTGAAGGGGGGTGGAGGAGAGCGGCGGCTGGTGGAGGGAGGGGGCATCTATGCCTAACTATCTATATGGCAGGCACCTATCTTTATGGGAGGCACGTATGTCTAGCTATCTATGTGGGGGGGTACACCTATGCCTAGCTATCTATATGTGGGGGACACCTATGCCTAGCTATCTATATGTGGAGGAGCACCTATGCCTAGCTATCTATGTGGGGGCCACCTATGCCTAGCTATCTATATGTGGAGGAGCACCTATGCCTAGCTATCTATGTGAGGGACACCTATGCCTAGCTATCTATATGTGGAGGAGCACCTATGCCTAGCTATCTATGTGAGCGACACCTATGCCTAGCTATCTATGTGGGGGACACCTATGCCTAGCTATCTATGTGAGCGACACCTATGCCTAGCTATCTATATGTGGAGGAGCACCTATGCCTAGCTATCTATGTGAGCGACACCTATGCCTAGCTATCTATGTGAGGGACACCTATGCCTAGCTATCTATATGTGGAGGAGCACCTATGCCTAGCTATCTATGTGAGCGACACCTATGCCTAGCTATCTATGTGGGGGACACCTATGCCTAGCTATCTATGTGGAGGAGCACCTATGCCTAGCTATCTATGTGAGTGACACCTATGCCTAGCTATCTATATGTGGAGGAGCACCTATGCCTAGCTATCTATGTGAGGGACACCTATGCCTAGCTATCTATATGTGGAGGAGCACCTATGCCTAGCTATTTATGTGGGGGACACCTATGCCTAGCTATCTATATGTGGAGGAGCACCTATGCCTAGCTATCTATGTGGGGGACACCTATGCCTAGCTATCTATATGTGGAGGAGCACCTATGCCTAGCTATCTATGTGAGCGACACCTATGCCTAGCTATCTATATGTGGAGGAGCACCTATGCCTAGCTATCTATGTGAGCGACACCTATGCCTAGCTATCTATATGTGGAGGAGCACCTATGCCTAGCTATCTATGTGAGCGACACCTATGCCTAGCTATCTATATGTGGAGGAGCACCTATGCCTAGCTATCTATGTGAGCGACACCTATGCCTAGCTATCTATATGTGGGGGAGCACCTATGCCTAGCTATCTATATGTGGGGGACACCTATGCCTAGCTATCTATATGTGGAGGAGCACCTATGCCTAGCTATCTATGTGAGCGACACCTATGCCTAGCTATCTATGTGAGCGACACCTATGCCTAGCTATCTATGTGGGGGATCACCTATGCCTAGCTATCTATATGTGGAGGAGCACCTATGCCTAGCTATCTATGTGAGCGACACCTATGCCTAGCTATCTATATGTGGGGGACACCTATGCCTAGCTATCTTTATGTGGGGGACACCTATGCCTAGCTATCTATATGTGGGGGACACCTATACATAGCTATCTATATGTGGGGGAGCACCTATGCCTAGCTATCTATATGTGGGGGATGTCAGGAATATATTGGGGTGCTTATGATGTAAGGATAATATTTTCATTTTTCTGTCTACTGGGTAAAACCTCAGATGTGTATTGTGCTTGGTAGTAATTGGCCACCTGGCCAGAGTAATCTGAAGGATAATGTAAGTCTGCATGTAAATGTACATTACCTCTGCCCTCATTGTCCAGCCGGGGAAACTGTGTGTACTGCTAATTAGCGGCCAATTGAGGAAGAATAGGCTGGTGGGCATGGCTTTTGAACTGGAATCAGCCATTGTCCCATCATACAAAGCAAGCTTGCCAGAGTGTTGGGGATGGGAAGCGGACACCTGAAGGTTGGAAATTTACATGGAAGGGGTTGGAAATTTCTACAGACTTTAAAAACGGAAGTGGAATTGCTTTGAAATCTGTAAGTGTAAACAGGATTACAGGCAAACTGCTACCTGTAACCAAAATTCGATCTTTTCATGGATGTGCTAAAATACACTTTAACCAAGGAAATAATGTGGAGGAAGCTTTTTGATGTTTGCAGAGTTCAATGGGTGACATTGTGTCCTGCCAAACTTCAAGAAGCTAAAACAGGAACCCCCTTTGAAGTGCATATCACAAGAAGGATTATGACAAGCGTTCGGTGATGTCACAAACGGGGAAACTGCATTAGTTCCTGGGGGCTGGACATTAAATGCCCCAGGGGACACTTCGGACTATTTAAGGTGGCCCAGGACAGCCACCAGTGTCTTCTCTCGGAGGTAGCGAATAGCTAGGGAGGATCGCGACTCCTGGTCGAACCGGCGTCCTCCCGTCAAACAACGTTCTAACCTAAGCTGGTAACGTTCTTTTTTCCCCCGTTTATTTTTACGCAAATATCCGTGTGTGGTATCTTTGTAACTCTTAATTGTGTAACTTTTTTTACTTTGTCTTTTTGTAATCTTTTTGTATATATTAAGTTCTGCATTGTTCTATGTTTTTCTAGAATATTAAATTATTATTTAATAAGTTTGACTTCTGCCGTACTAAACTAACACTCATAGCCTAGAAGAGACTGAAGTGTAACCGTGTAAGTTCATGCCTAATTGTACGCTTGAGCAACACTACCGTATGAAATTGTAATTGCATTGTGTGTGGGGGCGTTTGTCATACGTTGGCCTAAGCGCGCAGCTGACCCAACGTACGAACAACGCCAGTGCGAGTAGCGACAGCAGAGTGGCTAACAGTATCGTTCGGAACGACTGTTAGTGGGTCTTTGCTTCACGACAGTGTAAGATTGCAACTGTGTGTGTGTGTGGGTGCGTGGCGTTCCCGTATTTGGCCTAAGCGCAAAGCTGACCCAAATACGAAAACGCAGATTGCGTATTGAGCACTCGATAGCTGAGTGAACGTGTCTAGCAACGCTAGTGGTGGCAGTGGGAAGTGTTTGAGGGGTTCCAGCCTTGTTTGTAGCTTAAATAAGGCTGTTCCCCGCTTAATCTGGTCAAACCCGCAGTCGGGAACCGTATACGCAGGCGTGCCGCGGGCCGGTTCCTGACATAATTGGCTGGCAGTGGTGGGATCGTTTAGTACATTAGTACGCAGTTTAGCTCGCTATTCTGAGTACTAAAGGCGGGAAGCTTGCTAGAAGCAACTAGCCTACAGAAGTCTACTCAGTGCAGAACCTATATACGTTTTTTTTTTTGTTTGTTTGTTTTGTTCAAAGATACACACTTGGTATTTGCTTTCCCTCCCCCCTTTTTTTTCTTTTTATTTTTTGCAACACGATGGCTCAGAAAGCATCCAGCTATGCAAGGCAAAACAAAGAGATACTACTCAACCTGTGTGAGCACAAAGGCATCGAGACGGTGAGCGGCCAGACTAAGGAGCAGCTAGTTCGTGCGCTCGAGGAGCATGATGAGGCAGAACGAGCCCGTGCTTCAACATCAGCGGATGCAGCTCACGACACGCCAGAGGAGGAATCGCTCCCGCCACAGGATGCAAGTGGAGACGATGTCCTGGATGATCCACCGAACACGGAGATGACATCTCTGGAAGCCGACCTACAGCTACTAGGTTCGGCTGAGCCCGAACTGCGCCTAAAGCTGATTCTGGAACATCGGCAAGCAGAGAGGGAAATACGACAGGCAGAGGAGGGAAGAGCTGAACGGCGACACCAGGCCGAGAGGGAAAGTGCTGAACGGAGACACCAGCTGGAGCTGGCTAAACTTCAGCAGCAGAACCGGTCTGCTGGACCCGCAGAACGCGAAGGTGAGCGAGTCCACAGAATCCCCCTGGATAAGTTCCCCGCTATGGACAAGGACTCTGACATAGACACTTTCCTACAGGGGTTTGAAAGGACTTGTCGGCAGTATGGGGTGCCCCGTGAGCAGTGGGCAAGATACCTCACCCCAGGGCTGAGAGGCAAGGCCCTGGAGGCGTTTGTGAGTCTCCCCCAGGAGGAAGAAACAGACTTTGAGGCAATTAAGAAAGCCATCATTGCACGATACCACCTCACGCCAGAGGTGTATCGAAAACGTTTCAGGACAGTGCAGCGAGGTCCTAATGACAGCTACCTGGATCATGCTTGCAACCTGCGCACTGCCTTCCAGCAGTGGCTAAAAGGACTGTCAGTTAAAACCTTGGATGCCCTGCAGGAGCTGATGATAAAAGACTAGTTCCTACACACCTGTCCTGTTGAGGTCCGGCTGTTTGTGCTGGATCGAGAACCAAAGACAGTGGATGAGGCTGCGGAAATGGCCGATGCCTACACCGCCCATAGAGCACCTGAGTCCCGGAGGACTACTACGCCCAGCTGGAGAGGAGAACAGATGGCTAAACCTGTTTCACCCAGCACCCAGAGGAGGCGAGCACCGCTGTCTCCTGGATTCAAGCAACCTGACACTCGGAAATGCTTTGTATGTGACAGGGTGGGTCATATCAGCACGACTTGCCCAGAGAGGAAGAGGGAGGCCCCAAAATCCAGTGAGGCCTCAAACCCCCGTGAAGTCCCAACTGCTCTGTGTGCTACCAGGAATGCCACTGGCTATGCAGAGAATCTGCAGCGTGTCACAGTTGGGGGTACAGTTGCCACTGGGCTGAGAGACACTGGAGCAGAAGTGACTCTCATACATCCCCAGCTTGTGAACCCGGAGCAGTACCTGGGAAAATGATTGCTGTCCGAGGAATTGGGGGTGTCACCCCAGCCATACCCACCGCCTTGGTCCACCTGGATTGGGGGGCCGGCAGCGGACTGAAAGAAGTTGGGGTAACTGACAAAATCCCCACCAACGTTTTGCTGGGTACTGACCTGGGACGGTTAGTGGCCCGTTATGAGCCTACCCCAAACCCTGTGGGGCCTGCATCCCCAGCAGAAGTTCAGGACTCTTGCAAGGTACTGTTGGATAATGCTGTGCAAGTGGGGAATGCTGGCGAGGCCCCAGGGGCTATGGACTGTGTACTAGGAGCCAGGCCTAGTGATTCTCCAGTGCCTAGGCCTGGAGGGGGACATGTTGATACGGAGAATGCAGAAACTGATGATGTCATTTATGACGCACGGACTATCGAGGCGATCGATGCAAGAACTGTTGATGCTACTTGTGAAGTGCTGAGTAGCAATGTGTGTAAAGATACAGATAATGTTGATGTTTTATGTGATGTCCCAAATGACAATATATGTAGGGCTGATAATGCTGTGTCTCATGTGGACACTCCGTCAGCTGCAGGAGGAACCAGCGGCGCTCGCTGGGCTGCAGCAGGTGGACTGTCCACTGAAGGGGCAGATGGCACCAGGCCAGATCCTTCCCCTTCAGATGGTTTCAAGACCAAAGGTGATGTGGTTTATGATATGTGTAAGGTGGGCGCTCCCTCGGCTGCCGTGGTAATCCGCAGCGCTAGCGAGTCTACAGCAGAGGGACTGTCCACCGAAGTGGCAAATGTTGCTGGGTCAGCCACATCCACTTCGGAACCTGGCCCTGAGGGCCCAGGAGCCTCTCAGTCTGCAGCCTTCCTGGAATGTGTGACAGGCAGCACTGAGCTCTCTGGGGCTGTTCGATTTGACAGCAGCCTGGGACAGCTCAGGGGTCTGGCCAGCAGGTCACCAGCTGGGAGGGGCGGGCTGAGAGGGTTCTGGGAAGTTATTCCCTCGGAGCTGTCCGAAGTGGAGGAGGCAGCCCGGCAGAGAATCGTTCCCCAAAGGGACAGAGAGATAGCTCCTGCCACTATAGGGAAAGTGCGTGTAGCGACGGTTGGAACCCTCCCCCAGCTGCAGCACTGTCTCTATGGTCGCGAATTCACGGTTGTCACTGACCCTCATTCCCCTGGTTGGTTACGTCAGGTTGTCAGGGGCAATGACACATTGCAGCAACCTGACCTAGCTTTCCAGTCCTGTAGCTTGGAGCTAAGGAATTACCCCCCCAGGCCCGGCCGTCAGTGTCGGCTTTGGCAGGACGATTCGTTAGAATCATTTGCCGGCGCCGTCTGGAAGAGGGGGCGTGTCAGGAATATATTGGGGTGCTTATGATGTAAGGATAATATTTTCATTTTTCTGTCTACTGGGTAAAACCTCAGATGTGTATTGTGCTTGGTAGTAATTGGCCACCTGGCCAGAGTAATCTGAAGGATAATGTAAGTCTGCATGTAAATGTACATTACCTCTGCCCTCATTGTCCAGCCGGGGAAACTGTGTGTACTGCTAATTAGCGGCCAATTGAGGAAGAATAGGCTGGTCGGCATGGCTTTTGAACTGGAATCAGCCATTGTCCCATCATACAAAGCAAGCTTGCCAGAGTGTTGGGGATGGGAAGCGGACACCTGAAGGTTGGAAATTTACATGGAAGGGGTTGGAAATTTCTACAGACTTTAAAAACGGAAGTGGAATTGCTTTGAAATCTGTAAGTGTAAACAGGATTACAGGCAAACTGCTACCTGTAACCAAAATTCGATCTTTTCATGGATGTGCTAAAATACACTTTAACCAAGGAAATAATGTGGAGGAAGCTTTTTGATGTCTGCAGAGTTCAATGGGTGACATTGTGTCCTGCCAAACTTCAAGAAGCTAAAACAGGAACCCCCTTTGAAGTGCATATCACAAGAAGGATTATGACAAGCGTTCGGTGATGTCACAAACGGGGAAACTGCATTAGTTCCTGGGGGCTGGACATTAAATGCCCCAGGGGACACTTCAGACTATTTAAGGTGGCCCAGGACAGCCACCAGTGTCTTCTCTCGGAGGTAGCGAATAGCTAGGGAGGATCGCGACTCCTGGTCGAACCGGCGTCCTCCCGTCAAACAACGTTCTAACCTAAGCTGGTAACGTTCTTTTTTCCCCCGTTTATTTTTACACAAATATCCGTGTGTGGTATCTTTGTAACTCTTAATTGTGTAACTTTTTTTACTTTGTCTTTTTGTAATCTTTTTGTATATATTAAGTTCTGCATTGTTCTATGTTTTTCTAGAATATTAAATTATTATTTAATAAGTTTGACTTCTGCCGTACTAAACTAACACTCATAGCCTAGAAGAGACTGAAGTGTAACCGTGTATAAGTTCATGCCTAATTGTACGCTTGAGCAACACTACCGTATGAAATTGTAATTGCATTGTGTGTGGGGGCGTTTGTCATACGTTGGCCTAAGCGCGCAGCTGACCCAACGTACGAACAACGCCAGTGCGAGTAGCGACAGCAGAGTGGCTAACAGTATCGTTCGGAACGACTGTTAGTGGGTCTTTGCTTCACGACAGTGTAAGATTGCAACTGTGTGTGTGTGTGGGTGCGTGTAAGCGCAAAGCTGACCCAAATACGAAAACGCAGATTGCGTATTGAGCACTCGATAGCTGAGTGAACGTGTCTAGCAACGCTAGTGGTGGCAGTGGGAAGTATTTGAGGGGTTCCAGCCTTGTTTGTAGCTTAAATAAGGCTGTTCCCCGCTTAATCTGGTCAAACCCGCAGTCGGGAACCGTATACGCAGGCGTGCCGCGGGCCGGTTCCTGACAGGGGACACCTATGCCTAGCTATCTATATGTGGGGGACACCTATGCCTAGCTATCTATGTGAGCGACACCTATGCCTAGCTATCTATATGTGGGGGACACCTATGCCTAGCTATCTATATGTGGGGGACACCTATGCCTAGCTATCTATATGTGAGCGACACCTATGCCTAGCTATCTATGTGAGGGACACCTATGCCTAGCTATCTATATGTGGAGGAGCACCTATGCCTAGCTATCTATGTGAGCGACACCTATGCCTAGCTATCTATATGTGGAGGAGCACCTATGCCTAGCTATCTATGTGAGGGACACCTATGCCTAGCTATCTATATGTGGAGGAGCACCTATGCCTAGCTATCTATGTGAGCGACACCTATGCCTAGCTATCTATGTGGGGGTTTACACCTATGCCTAGCTATCTATATGTGGAGGAGCACCTATGCCTAGCTATCTATGTGAGCGACACCTATGCCTAGCTATCTATATGTGGAGGAGCACCTATGCCTAGCTATCTATGTGGGGGACACCTATGCCTAGCTTTCTATATGTGGAGGAGCACCTATGCCATCTATGTGGGGGACACCTATGCCTAGCTATCTATATGTGGAGGAGCACCTATGCCTAGCTATCTATGTGGGGGACACCTATGCCTAGCTATCTATATGTGGAGGAGCACCTATGCCTAGCTATCTATGTGGGGGACACCTATGCCTAGCTATCTATATGTGGAGGAGCACCTATGCCTAGCTATCTATGTGGGGGACACCTATGCCTAGCTATCTATATGTGGAGGAGCACCTATGCCTAGCTATCTATGTGGGGGACACCTATGCCTAGCTATCTATATGTGGAGGAGCACCTATGCCTAGCTATCTATGTGGGGGACACCTATGCCTAGCTATCTATATGTGGAGGAGCACATATGCCTAGCTATCTATGTGGGGGACACCTATGCCTAGCTATCTATATGTGGGGGGGCACCTATGCCTAGCTATCTATGTGAGCGACACCTATGCCTAGCTATCTATATGTGGGGGAGCACCTATGCCTAGCTATCTATGTGGGGGACACCTATGCCTAGCTATCTATATGTGGGGGGGCACCTATGCCTAGCTATCTATGTGAGCGACACCTATGCCTAGCTATCTATATGTGGGGGAGCACCTATGCCTAGCTATCTATGTGGGGGACACCTATGCCTAGCTTTCTATATGTGGAGGAGCACCTATGCCATCTATGTGGGGGACACCTATGCCTAGCTATCTATATGTGGAGGAGCACCTATGCCTAGCTATCTATGTGGGGGACACCTATGCCTAGCTATCTATATGTGGAGGAGCACCTATGCCTAGCTATCTATGTGGGGGACACCTATGCCTAGCTATCTATATGTGGGGGGGCACCTATGCTTAGCTATCTATGTGAGCGACACCTATGCCTAGCTATCTATATGTGGGGGAGCACCTATGCCTAACTATCTATGTGGGGGACACCTATGCCTAGCTATCTATATGTGGAGGAGCATCTATGCCTAGCTATCTATGTGGGGGACACCTATGCCTAGCTATCTATATCTGGGGGGGGGACCTATACATAGCTATCTATATGTGAGCGACACCTATGCCTAGCTATCTATATGTGAGGGAGCACCTATGCCTAGCTATCTATGTGGGGGACACCTATGCCTAGCTATCTATATGTGAGCGACACCTATGCCTAGCTATCTATGTGAGCGACACCTATGCCTAGCTATCTATATGTGGAGGAGCACCTATGCCTAGCTATCTATGTGAGCGACACCTATGCCTAGCTATCTATATGTGGAGGAGCACCTATGCCTAGCTATCTATGTGGGGGAGACCTATGCCTAGCTATCTATATGTGGAGGAGCACCTATGCCTAGCTATCTATGTGGGGGACACCTATGCCTAGCTATCTATATGTGGAGGAGCACCTATGCCTAGCTATCTATGTGGGGGACACCTATGCCTAGCTATCTATATCTGGGGGGAACCTATACATAGCTATCTATGTGGGGGACACCTATGCCTAGCTATCTATGTGGGGGGGGGGGGGGGCACCTGTGCCTAGCTATCTATATGTGGGGGAGCACCTATGCCTAGCTATCTATATGTGGGGGAGCACCTATGCCTAGCTATCTATATGTGGGGGAGCACCTATGCCTAGCTATCTATATGTGGGGGAGCACCTATGCCTAGCTATCTATATGTGGGGGGCACCTATGCCTAGCTATCTATATGTGAGCGACACCTATGCCTAGCTATCTATATGTGAGCGACACCTATGCCTAGCTATCTATATGTGAGGGACACCTATGCCTAGCTATCTATGTGAGGGACACCTATGCCTAGCTATCTATGTGTGGAGGAGCACCTATGCCTAGCTATCTATGTGGGGGACACCTATGCCTAGCTATCTATATGTGAAGGAGCACCTATGCCTAGATATCTATGTGGGGAACACCTATGCCTAGCTGTCTATATGTGGAGGAGCACCTATGCCTAGCTATCTATGTGGGGGACACCTATGCCTAGCTATCTATATGTGGAGGAGCACCTATGCCTAGCTATCTATGTGGGGGACACCTATGCCTAGCTATCTATATGTGGAGGAGCACCTATGCCTAGCTATCTATGTGAGCGACACCTATGCCTAGCTATCTATATGTGGAGGAGCACCTATGCCTAGCTATTTATGTGGGGGACACCTATTCCTAGCTATCTATATGTGGAGGAACACCTATGCCTAGCTATCTATGTGAGGGACACCTATGCCTAGCTATCTATATCTGGGGGGGAACCTATACATAGCTATCTATATGTGGGGGGCACCTGTGCCTAGCTATCTATATGTGGGGGAGAACCTATGCCTAGCTATCTATATGTGGGGGAGCACCTATGCCTAGCTATCTATATGTGGGGAGCACCTATGCCTAGCTATCTATATGTGGGGGGCACCTATGCCTAGCTATCTGTGTGAGGGACACCTATGCCTAGCTATCTATATGTGGGGGAGCACCTATGCCTAGCTATCTATGTGAGGGACACCTATGCCTAGCTATCTATATGTGGAGGTGCACCTATACA
Source organism: Hyperolius riggenbachi (assembly GCF_040937935.1). Classification (NCBI taxonomy): domain Eukaryota; kingdom Metazoa; phylum Chordata; class Amphibia; order Anura; family Hyperoliidae; genus Hyperolius; species Hyperolius riggenbachi. The sequence continues at coordinate 22,720,572 of NC_090657.1, forward strand.
TAGCTATCTATATGTGGAGGAGCACCTATGCCTAGCTATCTATAAGGGTGGGCACCTATGCCTAGCTATCTATATGTGGGGGGCACCTATGCATAGCTCTCTCTCTCTCTCTCTCTCTCTCTCATTTATATATATATATATATATATATATATATATATATATATATATATATATATATATAATCACTTGTGCCTAGCTATATGAGGTGTGCGCATATACCTAGCTATCTGTATGGGGGCACCTATGCCTAGCTATATAGGGGGAACCTATGCCTAGCTATCTATATTGGGGAACCTATGCCTAGATATCTATATGGGGAGCAATTATGCCTAGCTACCTATATTAAGGGCAGGGCCGGCCTTTGACCTGAGCGACCGGTGCGATCGCTCAGGGCGCCGGCTTCCAGGGGGCGCTCCTCTCCCCTGGCTGCATGTTTTTATATCGATGCTGCGGCCCCGGCTGGGTACTCCCGCTCCGCCCCCTGGTGCCGCTGCTGGGGGTGATTGGGGGGGGGGGGGGGAAGGGGGTAAAGATGTCCGTGCGCAGTGATGGAGGGGGGAGCCGCAGCGCGGGGAGGGCAGCCCGACCTCTCCCTCCCTTCCTCTCCGGGCCACCCTCTGTGCTCCCCCCTCCGATGCACACTGCAGCAGAGATAACTCACCTCCCTGGTTCCGATCGCCGGCGCCTCTCACTTGCCGCTGGTATCTTCTACATAGTCACTGATGCACACTAAACTTCCTGCTTAACAGGAAGTTTAGTGTGTATCAGTAAACTATGTAGAAGAGAGTAGACCAGCGGCAAGTGAGAGGCGCCGGCGATCGGAACCAGGGAGGTGAGTTATCTCTGCTGCAGTGTGCATCAGAGGGGGGAGCACAGAGGGTGGCCCGGAGAGGAAGGGAGGGAGAGGTCGGGCTGCCCTCCCCGCGGTTCCCCCCTCCACTATGAGGGGGGGGGGGCACCTACCTACCTACCTAATCTATACTAGGGGCAGCTACCTATCTAATCTATACTGGGGGCAGCTACCTATCTAACCTATACTGGGGGGAGCTACCTATCTAACCTATACTGGGGGCACCTACCTATCTAGCCAATACTGGGGGCACCTACCTATACTGGGGGGCAGCGACCTATCTAACCTATACTGGGGGCACCTACCTATCTAACGTATACTGGGGGCACCTACCTATCTAACCTATACTGGGGGGCAGCTATCTATCTAACCTATACTGGGGGGCAGCTACCTAACTTACCTATACTGGGGGCGGCTACCTATCTAGCCAATACTGGGGGCACCTACCTATACTGGGGGGCAGCTACCTATCTAACCCAAACTGGGGGTGGCTACCTATCTAGCCAATACTGGGGGCACCTACCTATCTAACCTATACTGGGGGCACCTACCTATCTAACCTATACTGGGTGGCAGCTACCTATCTAACCTATACTGGGGGCGGCTACCTATCTAGCCAATACTGGGGGCACCTACCTATACTGGGGGGGCAGCTACCTATCTAACCTATACTGGGGGTGGCTACCTATCTAGCCAATACTGGGGGCACCTACCTATACTGGGGGGCAGCTACCTATCTAATCTATACTGGGGGCACCTACCTATCTAACGTATACTGGGGGCACCTACCTATCTAACGTATACTGGGGGCAGCTACCTATCTAACCTATACTGGGAGCAGCTACCTATCTAACCTATACTGGGGGGGCAGCTACCTATCTAATCTACACTGGGGGCAGTTACCTATCTAATCTATACGGGGGGCACCTACCTATCTAATCTATACTGGGGGGCAGCTACCTATCTAATCTATACTGGGGGCGGCTACCTATCTAACCTATACTGGGGGCACCTACCTATCTAACCTATACTGGGGGCAGCTACCTATCTAATCTATATTGCAGATACCTACCTATCTAACCTGTACTGGGGGCACCTACCTATCTACCTACACACTACTAAGCCCCCCCCCCATTAGTGTATGTGTGTGGTGCGCTCACACGCGAAGAGGATGAATGGGGGGGGGGGGGGGCACCAAAATCTGGTTCGCTCAGGGCGCTGTGAAACCTAAGGCCAGCCCTGATTAAGGGCACCTATACCTGGCTATTTTAAATGTTGGTAGATCTCTTGAGCTCGGGAATTTGAAAAGTAGCTCGCGAGTCAAAAAAGTGTGGGCACCCCTGCACTAGGTGATATGCTGCACGGCGGCTACACTGAAGAGGAGGTGAAGAGGACCTGTCCTACCAGCGCAACGAAGTACAGTATGAAGCTCCGTTGCCACGCTACTCTGCTAGATTAGCTACCTAAGGTAAGTACATAGGTATGTTCAACATAGATCAACATATCTCTGTGCATTGTCTGGGCCCCTCCTTGTACCTCCATGTCTAGTAATCACTACTTGAAAAATCGTTTTTTACATGAGATTCCAATTTTTAATCGTTACTGCATGCTGCGTTTTTTCTGCGTTTTTCTGTTGACAGCATTCAGGGAAAATCAAAATTGCAAATCGGAATTGCAAATCGGATTTGCAGCGTGCAGGGAGCCTGAGGCACGCAATGTTCAGGCCTATCACCCTCCCATTCCTGCCTCATCCTGTCTGAAAATTTTATTTTAGCAAAAGTAACATTTTTCAAGGAATGATTATGGAGACCGGGTAAAAAGGAGCGGAATAAACGCACAGAGGTACCAAATTCTAAGACGCACTGAACTATAAGATGCACCTAGCTATAGAGGGCAAAAATCAGGGAAAAAATACTAAACCTGGTGCATCTATGGTGTAGGGGTATATTATGGACCTTTTCTCCCCAAAACTGTCTCTAAGCTACTCTATCCCCTGCTGCCCTTACCAGTTACACTGCACTGCACTACACACTACACTAACTCCTGCTGCCCCACCAGCTAAGCTACACGACCCTGCACTGCCACAACGCTGCACTGCACTAACACTACGCTGCACTAACACTACACTGTAATGCACTGACACTACACTACACTAGCTCTACACTAACACTTCAGTACTTCAGCTGTTTCCTGATCCCGCCACGCCTTCCTCTCCCCCTCGCTCTGGTCCTGTTAATGCAAACACTCTCCTCTTCTGCTCCTACAGCTGATGATATAGCGGTAAACTGTGGCCACCCCACTCCCACTCGGCATACTTCAGACATTGCCGGGCCCGATTGGGTCCAGGCTACTGCGCAAGTGCAAGCTGCCTGAGCAGTAGGACGGACGCTAAGGTCATGTGGAGAAGAAAAGGATGGAGCTGATGTTTTAACGTAAAGGTCTACGGATCCCTCGGGAGTCCTGCACAACCCTTGAGTATCTTACAAAGAAAAATGAAACGGTTTGCAGCACGGGCTCTTAAGGACCAGAGGGGTGGTTTGCCTGATCTGTGCTGCGTGGGCTCTCCAGCCCGCAGCACAGATCAGGATTTAGCCAGGGCGATCAGACTTACGCCCTTTTTTCCCCACTAGGGGGATGTCCTGCTGGGGGGGTCTGATCACCGCCGGCTTGCTGCGCATTGCGGGGGGCTCTTTAAAGCCCCCCTCCGCAGAGTTTTCGGCGCTCCCTGACTTCCCGTCCCTCCCTCTCCCTCCATGGGCTGCGCAGGACGGATACCCGTCCTGCGCATTGAAGGATAGGCTTCAGCCTATCATATGCCGGCGATCCCCGGCCAATCAGAGACCGGGGATCGCCGATCTGCCTTACGAAAGCAGCAGCGCCGTATGATGTAAACAGCGGGGATTTCTTCCCCGTGTGTTTACATTTTGCCGGCGAGCCGCGATCTGAGGCTCTCCGGCTGTTCACGGAGACACCCTCCGTGAACTGACATGGAAAGGCCGCTCGATCGAGCGGCCGTATCCATGGGAAACCACTTAAGGCCTGCCGACGCCTATGGGCGTTAGCTGGCCGTTAAGTGGTTAAAGCAAAATGTGGAACATACACAGGCAAGCTTTCGGACAATCCCTGTCCTTTGTCAAGCTAATTACAAAATGAACATATCAAAGCGTTTAAGTACCACAGCAGGAAATTACATCACATTCAATTAACATAAAACTTGCATATTACATGGATGGCTAAATAATCCCTTGAGGCACAAACTGGAAATCAACATAGGCATATTCACGTCATTCTGCAGCTTTCCCTTGAGTACCTTAAAGGTATTCCTCTTTCTTTCTAAAAAAAAGTTGGGAGGTATGGAAGAGATTGGGCCAAAAAAGAGTAGGCTTGGAAGGGCTTACTAATCTAGAGGAAGTGGGCTTAAAACGCTATCCCACCCTCACAGATTTTTTATGATTACTTAATATTCATATTTTTGCACATGCTTCATTGAAATTACGGTCAGTTATGTGACCAGCGCCAGATTTCTGCAAAGGCCACATATGCTATGGCCTAGGGCAGCTGCAGTCCAAAGGGGGTCGCTGGACATGGAAGAAGGGTATTCTGCAAATGGAATAGGAAAGTCGTAAATGGGGAGCAAATATGGCATAGTGGTGCTTCTACCCATAGGAGTGTATGTGAAAAACAGGGGGCCTTACTTAGACGCTACACATGGAAGATAGGGATGCACATGGGATGGAAGGGGTGCTGCTGCACTCATGAGGGGTGGTTGTTATACATAAAAGTGGCTCTGCTCATTGAAGGAAAGCCACAAGACAGGTGGGCTAGGTGAAGAACATGAATGAATATGTTGCAAAGGCTCTGTGATGCCTTCACTATTTTTCATATCGAATGCATCAAAACTCATATACAGTGTCACAACACAGCCGCAAAGAGTTAAACTGCACAGGCCGAACACAGTTAATTAGCTTTTAGCTCTAATCAGCACCCCTGCTGACAAAATGCTTCCATCAGCTTTGACAGAACCTCCTAAAACAGACTCTTACCAGCCTGATAGTCTCCAAATGTCCTGGTATCCACATCTCGAGATATCATGAAAACCTCTGCAAGAAGCTTCAAAGGAGAGGGACTGATCATTATCTCTACTTTGCTCCACACAACTGCTACAGTTACCCTGAAATTCATATTTTTCATGATTCATGGATTTCTAGGTACTACGAACATGCTCACTGAACCATTTTTTAAATAAGTTAGTAAGGTCAGTCTGACACAAACACAGATATTTTCACACAAATCACACATCCAGCTGCTGAGAAAGCAAGCTGAGAAATGCAAATATGCAATCCATTTCTTGATATGACTTATGGGCATTAAGAAATCGTTATACCAGGTATTCTGCCATATTTCTCTCCTTTAATGGGGAACTGCCCCCAGCTCCAATTGCCACAAGGCTGAACTTTGCTTGTCATAGCCACTCCCAGCAGCAGAGGATATAAAATCCAACGATCCACTCAGTTTAGGGTCCTTTGTCTATCGTCTTTTCTTGAATTCCATCTACCAACATGCCAGCAGCAGGCCACTGGCCAAAACAAAATACTTTGGATTATTTAGCACTAAGACTTTACAGCTTATTGGACAGTATTTTGAACTTTTCAGACATTCTTCATCAATCTCCCTTTTCTGCCTATTTATAACCAACCAATCCTCTATTCAACTACTAGATATTATAAAGTATTTTAAAGTATATTTTTTGTGTATCCTCTATAATAATCTCCCTGTGTCCCTGCGTAACGCTGTCCCTGTGTAGCTGGGTCCGAGCTTTTTTGCTACTGCGCATGGACCCAGCCTCACAGAGACAGGAGGACGGGGCCCGGGAGCCAGGCGGGCATGTGAGTGGGCGGCCTGATGCACACGGGCAATAACAAGCGGCGGGGGCAGCGAGAAACACAGACCTAGAGCCCTTTTTAAACGGGCTTGGGTCTGCTAGTAATTTATATAATAAAATTAATGATTTCATTGTTCCAGTTTTGCCTTTGTTACCTGATCATTGTAATCCACGCTAGAGCTCTGTCCTCAGAAGAGAAACTACCACAAAGATTATCTTTATAAATTGTTGATTTGTTAAAGAGAAACTCCGACCAAGAATTTAACTTTATCCCAATCAGTAGCTGATACCCCCTTTTACATGACAAATCTATTGCATTTCACAAAGAGACCATCAGGGGGCGCTGTATGACTGATATTGTGGTGAAACCCCTCCCACAAGAAGCTCTGAGTACCGTGGTACTCTGGGCAAACTGCCACAATGTAACAATGTTCACAGACAGGAAATGGCTGTTTACAGCTGTCTGTAACAGCCAGAACAGCTAGAAACAGCTACATAACCTGCCCACAGTAACAATGTCGCCATGTAATACATGTCAGAATGTGAATCTGGGAGAGGAAAGATTTTACAATGAACAGACACTGACTACATCATTTATACATAATTATTGTAAAAATGAAGCACTTTTTTATTACATTATTTTCACTTGAGTTCCTCTTTAAGTTGCAAAGAACCATTTTCTTCCTTTCAGGAAAAGCTAGTTCCGAGGGCTCTCCACCTCGTTTCAATCTGGAAAGTGGTGACAGCAAAACACCAGATTTCCAGCGCAAAATTGATAACTTTCTTTTACAGATCATATCATGTATGGGCATGCCATCCAACCTTAAAGTGAACCTGAACTGAGTAAAATTATTTAAAATAAACACATGATGTGCCTGCAAATCAATATTACATACTTACCTCACCGTTAGTTCCTCTCAGAAGTTCACCATTTTCTTCTTATGATTCCTTCCAGTTCTGACAAGATTTTGTCAGAACTGAAATATACCAGTTGCTGTCAGTTATCTATCAGTTGCTGTCAGCTATAACTGAAAGGACAACTGATGTGCAAGGTAATGTCCATGTTTCCCTATGGCTCAAGTGGGCGATATTACAGTTTAACAGTGTGCTTACCAGAAAGCTGTTATAGGGTAACAGCCATTTTCAAAATGGAGGACGGAGAATTCCACTGATCCACAGGAAGCAAGGGAGGAGAAAGAGTGATGAGTAAATTACGCTGGAGGTAAGTATGACGTGTGTATGTTTATTTTGACTTTTAACTTTCAATTCAGATTCAGTTCAGGTTTCCTTTCCTGTTAACAGTGCAACTGCCTTCAGATGCCTCTAGTGGATGAGATCTAAATGGCAACCGTTGGGGTTGGCAGATGTTGTCACACGCTCAAAGATCCCTATAGAAAGCTAGGATCTGGCAGCAGAGTACATGTTCCCAGCTAATGAACAGCTATCCCTGTGCTGCTAAGCGACACCAGGTCAGTTGATCTGAGCAGAGAGAGAGAAAGAGAGACTGGCTGCTGTCTCCTCCCAGGACCCCTGACTCGCAGCACAGTTCTTCCTACCCATTAGATGGCCCCTTTATTCCTGACCCCCGGTACTTCCTGATAGCATTGTGTGTTCCCCTGGGGCTCCAGAGGTGGCTGATGTAACCCCCCCACCCCACCCCTTTTCCACTGCAAGTGTCACAAAGAAAAAGTGTCTAGTGCCGATGAAGACAGAAGCACACAGACTGATGGAGGAGTGTGCAGGTGCCCACTATTAACTTGTGGGAAGAACTGGAGGGAAGGGATCCATCAACCATTTCTGGGGCCCTAGGCTTTTGCCCAGTTTGCCCCATGGAGGTGCCGGCACTGCCTTTATGACTATTTCAGAGCATTGTTATTATAAAACTGGTAGAGCTGGCCACACACAGTAGAAGGTAGCTGGGATCAGGTGATAGAAGGAAGGTAAGGTCAGACAATAGAAGAAATACTGTTATTATTTCACATGTAGGTGGTGATGGGGTGTAGGAGGAGTCTTGGTAGCTTTCTGTCCAACAAAACCGCACTGTCCTTTCAACAGGAAGCTACAGGATGTAGCCATTCAGGTACATACATTACTTTTATTGCAAGAAGGTACAGGCATGCAATGCCAAACACTGTTCATTGCTGGATAATGCACAAGTACTGAACTAGATTTACAACAGAATCTGCTTTTAGGCACGAGAGGCCTAACAAAAGAGTATGACATGTCTGGTTCTGGGGTAGTAGTGGGTTGTACTGCTTTATGAATACTCTCTAATAACGAGTTGGTCCACCTTTTGCTCTGATCCCAGCTGATATTCTTATTGGCATAAACTCAACAAGATGCTGAAACCGTTGCTGAGGAATGTTGGCCTAGGCAGCTCTAAGTTGGGTCAGATTGGATGGTGGCGTTTCCAAGCTCTGAAGTGATCTTTCAATTTTGTCCTACAAATGCTCAATAGGATTGAGGTCAGGGGACTAAACTGGCCATGGAAGCAGGTTAAACTCTGATTGATGTTCCTCAAACCACTTTGAGACCAATCGAGCATGGTGGCAAGGGCCCACAACGGGCATCTTTTCCTATTTTTCTGTGATACCAAAAGCACTCTTGATGGTCTCCTGCTGCTAACAGCCATCCTTTGCAAAGTCTATCTTGTGCATTGGGATATGTTTTGTGATGCACCTGCATTGAATTCAGCTGTATTTTGTCATGTTGCCCTTCTGTCGCTGCGGTCTACATATGGTCCTCGCTTTTTACCTCTCTTGTTCACCAGCCCTTTTGGACCATAATAGTCCTTATCACTTTTTGCTCAACTGCCACTCTCTAAACACCTGAGATACTGTTACGTGAGAAAATCCAAAAAGAGTCATCGTTTCATCAACTCTTCTTGCACAGATGATCATCGCTCACTCAGTCACTTAAAGGGGTTCTGTGTGGAGGTGCTGAGGGTAAAAACAGACACTTACCTGGGGCTTCTATCAGCCCCCTGTAGCAGTCATGTCCCACGCTGTCCTCCTCCGATCCGCCGTTCTCCGCCGCCGGCTCAGGTCTAGTGCGGCATGCTTTCTAACTGCGGCTGCGCAGCCATGGCCATGTGCACAGTACGCTTCCACTCGCATCATCGGAAGCGTACTGTGCAGGCGCCAGTACAAGAAACCTTTGTACTGCGTCTGTGCAGTAAGCTTCCGATGACGCGAACGGAAGCACGCATTATTCGTTTGTGTTAGACGAACAATTTCCCAGTTCCGGCGGCAGGGAACGGCAGATCGGGGGAGGACGGCGGGGGACATTACTGCTACAGGGGGCTGATAGAAGCCCCAGGTAACTGTCTGTTTTTACACTTAGCACACCTCTACAGAACCCCTTTAACCACTTGAGGACCACAGTCTTTTCGCCCCTTAAGGACCAGAGCCTTTTTTTCCATTCAGACCACAGCAGCTTTCACGGTTTATTGCTCGGTCATACAACCTACCACCTAAATGAATTTTACCTCCTTTTCTTGTCACTAATACAGCTTTCTTTTGGTGCTATTTGATTGCTGCTGCGAGTTTTCGTTTTTATTATATTCATCAAAAAAGACATGAATTTTGTCAAAAAAAAGACTTTTTTAACTTTCTGTGCTGACATTTTTCAAATAATGTAAAATTTCCTATACATTTGAGCGCGAAAGTTATTCTGCTACATGTCTTTGATAAAAAAAAAAAAAAACATTCAGTGTATATTTATTGGATTGGTTAAAAGTTATAGCGTTTACAAACTATGGTGCCAAAAGTGAATTTTCCCATTTGGAAGCATCTCTGACTTTTCTGACCACCAGAATACAGATTAACAGAAGCATGTCAAAAGTCCCCTGCAAGCTAGGGGGGATAGCAGTATGCCATAGGCTGCTTACAGGTGCACCTCTACAATCTAGGGAACAACATTTTCTTTTGGTCCGAGGGAAGCATTGGAAGCCGCGCTCGGTAAGTGGGCGGGCATTCGGCCCTGAGGGTCAGGCCTGAAGTGCTGTGACGGGTCCTTGACAATGCCGGCTTTCTTACCTTCAGGGAAGTACCCACTGAGCCAATTGGATGGAGCCAACATCATCGGATGTTGGCTAATGGCACAATGGAATAAATGATGGATTACGATAAAATGGAATTTGGTAGGCTAGTGGGCTGGTACAGTGTTTTTAAATCAAGGAAAGAATCAGAGGCATTTGTCAAGGGACTTCCAGAGCGCGGGCTTTTATACAATTGTTAACTAAAATTTAATAAAGCTGTGGCCGTTTTTCCCCAACTGGTGTCACAGCGTTTTTTGGCATAGGTTTGGTAAAATGGAAGGGCAGGCAATCCCGATTGGGTCCTGCCCTGGTCAAGAAGCCCCGAGAGCCGAGCAATAGCATAGGAGACAGGGCACATGACAGGGCGGGCTCAGGGGTGGCCTGGCTAGGAATGAGGGGGATCAGATGGCTAGTGGGAAGGGTCGCAGGGCTAGCTAGGTGTCAAAAGAGGGTGGTCCAGGTAAAGGAAAGGGAACAAAACTGCATGCAGGCAGCAAGCTCAGTCTTTTGTATGAGGAATCCAACTGTGTACAACATTTGGTCCCACCCACCCTATGGTCACTGGTCAGAATGTCGCTGGTGGCTTAGGGGGTGAAGGGATACACACTTTCGTTTAACGTAACCTGTTATCTCTTGTTGTCTCAATAACATCTTCGTCACAGCAGGTGGACGCCCCCTGACAATGCCGGTATTCTTTCGCATCAATAAGTACCCACTCACTCTGATTGGTAGGCTGGTGAGATACGGGGTTGGTACAGATGGGTACCACCCCCCTTTCATTTTCCTGGTTCACTTCCAGGGACGTATCCGCCGAGCCAGGTCATGCCCACTGAGCCAAAGAGAAAGCAACACCGGTTGCAAAGGAGCGTGCCCCGGAGGGCCACTCTGATTGGTAGGCTGGTGAGATACAGGGGTGGTACAGATGGGTACCACCCCCCCCCCTTCATTTTCCTGGTTCACTTCCAGGGATGTATCCACCGAGCCAGGTATGGAAGCAAATAAAGTAAGCCAAGGAGGCATATGGTGTACAAAGTTTGGTAGACTGGTGGCTGGTACAAAGGAAGAAGGCTGGAGGAATTGTCGGAAGGCGGGTCCTTGACAATGCCGGCTTTCTTACCTTCAGGGAAGTACCCACTGAGCCAATTGGATGGAGCCAACATCATCGGATGTTGGCTAATGGCACAATGGAATAAATGATGGATTACGATAAAATGGAATTTGGTAGGCTAGTGGGCTGGTACAGTGTTTTTAAATCAAGGAAAGAATCAGAGGCATTTGTCAAGGGACTTCCAGAGCGCGGGCTTTTATACAATTGTTAACTAAAATTTAATAAAGCTGTGGCCGTTTTTCCCCAACTGGTGTCACAGCGTTTTTTGTCATAGGTTTGGTAAAATGGAAGGGCAGGCAATCCCGATTGGGCCCTGCCCTGGTCATGTTTCTTGAGGTGCTAAAATTCCAGGATAGTATAAATACCCCCCAAATGACCCCATTTTGGAAAGAAGACATCCCAAAGTAATCAGTGAGAGGCATGGTGAGTTCATAGAAGATTTTATTTTTTGTCACAAGTTAGCGGAAAATGACACTTTGTGACTAAATGACCTGTGAAATCCTAAAGGTACTCATTGGACTTTGGGCCCCTTAGCGCAGTTAGGGTGTAAAAAAGTGCCACACATGTGGTATCGCCGTACTCAGGAGAAGTAGTATAAGGTGTTTTGGGGTGTATTTTTACACATACCCATGCCGAGTGGGAGAAATATCTCTGTAAATAGACAATTGTGTGTAAAAAAAATGCCAGGGCAGTATAGGAACCCCACAAGTGACCCCATTTTAGAAAGAACACACCTCAAGGTATTCTGTTAGGAGTATGGCGAGTTCATAGAAGAATTTAGTTTTTGTCACAAGTTAGCGGAAATTGATTTGTATTTTTTTTTTCACAAAGTGTCATTTTCCGCTAACTTGTGACAAAACAAAATCTATGAACTCAGCATACTCCTAACAGAATACCTTGGGGTGTCTTCTTTCTAAAATGGGGTCACTTGTGGGATTCCTATACTGCCCTGTCATTTTAGGGGCCCTAAACCGTGAGGAGTAGTCTAGAATCCAAATGCCTCAAAATGACCTGTGAATAGGACGTTAGGCCCCTTAGCGCACCTAGATTGCAAAAAAGTGATTAGATGGGGGAAATAGATGCAAGCAATGCACTGGCGAGGTGATCAGGGCTAGGGTCTGAGGGCATTCTGAGGGTGTGGGCGGGTGATTGGGTGCCCTAGGGTCAGATTAGGGTCTAATCTGATGGGTAACAGTGACAGGCGGTGATAGGGGGTGATTGATGGGTGATTGATGGGTAATTAGTGGGTGTTTAGGGTAGAGAACAGATGTAAACAATGCACTTGGGAGGTGATCTGACGTCGGATCTGCGGGCGATCTATTGGTGTGGGTGGGTGATCAGATTGCCCACAAGGGGCAGGTTAGGGGCTGATTGATGGGTGGCAGTGACAGGGGGTGATTGATGGGTGGCAGTGACAGAGGGTGATTGATGGGTGATTGACAGGTGATCAGTGGGTTATTACAGGGAAGAACAGATGTAAATATTGCACTGGCGAATTGATAAGGGGGGGTCTGAGGGCAATCTGAGCGTGTAGGCGGGTGATTGGGTGCCCGCAAGGGGCAGATTAGGGTCTAATCTGATGGGTAACAGTGACAGGTGGTGATAGGGGGTGATTGATGGGTGATTGATGGGTAATTAGTGGGTGTTTAGAGGAGAGAACAGATGTAAACACTGTACTTGGGAGGTGATCTGATGTCAGATCTGCGGGCGATCTATTGGTGCTGGTGGGTGATCAGATTGCCCGCAAGGGGCAGGTTAGGGGCTGATTGATGGGTGGCAGTGACAGGGGGTGATTGATGGGTGATTGACAGGTGATTGATCAGTGGGTTATTACAGGGGGGAGAGAGGCACACAGTACACAGGGGGGGGGGTGTCTGGGGAGAATCTGAGGGGTGGGGAGGTGATCAGGAGGGAGCAGGGGGCAGTTTAGGGTTAAAAAAAATAGCGTTGACAGATAGTGACAGGGAGTGATTGATGGGTGATTAGGGGGGTGACTGGGTGCAAACAGTGGTCTGGGGGTGGGCAGGGGGGGGGGTCTGAGGGGTGCTGTGGGCGATCAGGGGGCGGGGGGGGGGAAATCAGTGTGCTTGGATGCAGACTAGGGTGGCTGCAGCCTGCCCTGGTGGTCCCTTGGACACTGGGACCACCAGGGCAGGAGGCAGCCTGTATAATAGGCTTTGTATACATTACAAAGCCTATTATACACATTGCGTGCGGTGATCCGGGTGCTAGTAACCCGCCGGCGCTTCCGAACGGCTGGCGGGATACAGCGCGAGGGGGGCGGAGCCAGTTGCCGGCGGCTGATCACGTCACGAATGACGCGATCGCCGCATAACCACGCCCCCCCGCCGCCCCCGCCGATGGGCGTATTGCGGTCGTTTAGGCCCAGTCTTTGCCGCCGCCCATCGGCTGGGGGCGGTCCTCAAGTGGTTAAATCTTTCGTTTTACCCATTTCAACATTCACTTCTGTGATACCGGTAACTACGTCATCCGAAACTGAGCGTTCCTTATATAAAAAGCAGCTCTGCGTTGTTACGTCACTCTACGTCACTGTTGGACTGGTTTACTTTCAAAATAAATGGTGTCTAATTTTTTGGCCACTTAGGGTATATCAGTTGTAAAGAATTCCTGGCTTGTGTTCTGACCAAGACAGACCTGTGGGCACAAGCTGTAAGGGGTGTCTAAGCTGACTGCACAGATTTCATGTGGTGTTGCTTTAATATTTGGCAGCAAGCCACATCACCTGACACAAGGAGTATATTAGCAGGGCTGCCAGTGCTAAAGTGACCTTTAGTACCACATTTATGGCACTTCCTGGAAAAAAAATCACAAGCTTGTCTGTATCTAGGTAACCAGATGACTAACACAACAGCATGAACATAGCAGAGCAACTCTTCAATTCAAAATACATGCAGATGGCAATATACTGGGAGTGGGAACTAGAGTTCTTATAAAACATGTTTTCACAATAACTCTTTTACATAATGAGAAAAACCCATAGAAATAACTAGCTGAATGTTCATCTGACCAGAGAGGACAGGGAATCAGGCATATTTTAGGTTCGCATGCGAGGTAATTTGGGTGCAAGGTGATGTCAATAGAATATCAGTCATTTTCTGTTACTGATATTCTACTACAGCCTTTGAGATGTACACTAGGATGGAAGTGGCAACCCAAAAAAAGATAATTTGATTTTGACAGGGAAGGAATACATTGACAAAAAGGCTTACCTAAAGCAGTAAACCACTAATTATAAGATACCCGTATTTTGCGGAATATAAGACGCTCCGGCATATAAGACGCACCTAGATTTAGAAGGCAAAAATCAGGAAAAAAAAAAAAACTAAACCTAGGTGCGTCTATGTTGCAGGGGTGTCTTATGGACCTTTAAACCCCCCAAAACTGTCTCTATCTAAGCTGAACTGCTCATCTACACTAAATCCTGCTACACTACACTTCACTTACCCCTGCTGCCCCCACCAACTACACTACACTACACTACACGAACTAACCCCTGCAGCCAACCCAAACTACACTACACTTCACTAAGTAACCCCTGTAGAAACCCAAACTACACTACACTACTACACTACACTTCACTAACTAACCCCTGCAGCCAACCCAAACTACACTACACTACACTAACTAAATCCTGCACCCAACACAAACTACACTACACTTTGCCCCTGCAGCATCTCACCTGATCCTGCTGCCGCGATCCTGTCCTCCTCCGCCTGACTGCCGACTTCCAAGGGTCATCTGAGGGTCCCAACTGTGGTCATCTGAGGGTCCCAGCCATCCCATCCAGAATCCCGGCTCTTCAGTGTCCCAGTCGCCAGATCGTCTTCACTGCAGACAGCAGCCATGCGGTAATCACGCGCTGCTGCCTCGCCGACATCCTCCATGGTAACGGCGTCCTCTTCCTAGTTACGGTGCCCCCTTCTGTGTGACGAGCAGCGCATGTGCGCCTGACGTCATGCGTGACCTCGGCGCACGTGCGCCTGAAGTCATGCGTGACCCGGCGCACATGCGCCGCTCGTCACACAGAAGGGGTCACCGTAACTAGGAAGAGGACGCCGTTACCATGGAGGATGTCGGCGAGGCAGCAGCGCGTGATTACCGCATGGCTGCTGTCTGCAGTGAAGACGATCTGGCGACTGGGACACTGAAGAGCCGGGATTCTGGATGGGATGGCTGGGACCCTCAGATGACCACAGCTGGGACCCTCGGATGACCCTTGGATGGCGGCAGTCAGACGGAGGAGGACAGGATCGCGGCTGCAGGAACCGGTAAGTATGTTTTGGGGCCCAAATACCGTACCTTTAGAATATAAGACGCACCCACTTTTTCCCCCTAGTTTTGGGGAAGAAAAAGTGCGTCTTATATTCCGAAAAATACGGTAATTAGGTTCTTTAATGAACACTAAAACAACGCATTTTGTGGGTTACAGCCTGCTTCCTCGGGTTAATACAGTGTCTTAAGAGAAGAAGGTTGGTCACTAGAAGCTCTACTAGTGATGAACCTATTTCTTATATATCCTCACTCCCCAAGTCCATAAGAACTCTTAAGCTGGCCATACACTAGGCCGATTCCCCGCCAATCGACAGCAGATTCGATCACTGGGATCGAATCTGCTGTCACATCGTTCACGCTACACGCTAAATTCCGATCTATTTCATCCCGAAATAGATCGATCCCGTCGATCGCTCCGTGCGGGAAATTACCGTCGATCGGCCGCTGGTAGGGAGCGCGTCGCTAGCGGCGTTCGAGTGCCGGCGCAATACAGCTGCAATACATTACCTGCTCCGCCGGCGCGACTCCCCAGGTCTCCGCTCTGGTCTGGTCTTTAGGTCCGGCATGCTTCACTAGAGGGCGCTCTACTGTTTAAACTTCCCCCAGACAGGAAGAAGTGAGGCATGCCGGAGACCAGACCAGAGCGGAGAAGAAGACAGCGGAGACCTGGGGACTGGAGTCGCGCCGGCGGAGCAGGTAATGTATGCGCGGGGGGGGGGGGGGGAGCGGCGGCAGCACCACCACCACAGATTGTGAACGGTTTCAGGCTGAAATCGGTTCACAATCTGTTTGCAGTAAAGGCAGCCATACGATCCCTCTCTGATCACATTTGATCAGAGAGAGATCTATCTGTTGGTCGAATCTGATGGCAAATCGACTAGTGTATGGCTACCTTTAGCGGGTTTTTTAAGGGCGTGACCCATCTGTGGAAGATCAAAAGACCTGAGTAAGGACAGGCTTTCCTCACCGGCTTGACACTGTGATTTCTGGTCTTGCAACCCACACTTTTGAGTACTTTTCATTTATAAGACCATTTAAACCTGCTATAGTAAACTGCTACACCAAGGGGCTACTGTGGCTTCTGTGTTTTTTTATCTTTTGGTAGGTCCTTGTAACCATGTCTCCTTCTAGGCTTTCCAACAAAGTAAATGATTGGCAGCACTCAAAATACTAATTAAGATCTTAAAGGGGCACTACAGCGAAAAACTGTAAAATGTAAAATATGTGCAAACATATACAAATAAGAAGTACATTTTTTTCCAGAGTAAAATGAGATATAAATTACTTTTCTCCTATAATGCTGTCACTTACAGTAGGCAGTAGAAATCTGACAGAAGTGACGGGTTTTGGACTAGTCCATCTCTTCATAGGGGATTCTCAGCAAGGCTTTTATTCATTATAAAGATATTCCCGAAAAAAGGATTTAAACAATGATGCTGACCAGCTTCCCTGCTTGGTACACAGTTTTTGGCAGTTGGACAGAACAACTGCCATTCACTAAGTGCTTTTGGAAATAAATATATCCCTGAGAATCCCCTATAAAGAGATATACTAGTCCAAAACCTGTCACTTCTGTCAGATTTCTACTACCTACTGTAAGTGACAGCAACATAGGAGAAAAGTAATTTATGGCTCATTTTACTCTGGAAAAAATGTACATAAACAGCTCCAACCTTGTGCGCAGCCTTGGCGTACTAATCGATGGGGAATTGAGTTTCAGAAACCAAATTTCATCTGTAGTTAAATCTTCCTACTTTCATCTGAAGAACATTGCAAAGATTAAACATCTGATTCCCCCAGAGGATCTTCAAACCCTAGTCCACGCCTTCATCACATCACGGCTGGACTACTGCAATGCCCTTTATGCTGGCCTCCCCAAAAAGGACCTGCGTCGCCTGCAGTTAGTGCAGAATGCTGCTGCCAGATTGCTAACAAACCAGCCTCGCCACTGTCATATTACACCGATCCTTCGCTCACTGCACTGGCTACCAGTAGAATGGAGAATACTCTTCAAGATTGGACTGCTGACATTCAACTCCCTGCACAATCTGGGCCCTGGATACATGAAGGACTTGCTGAAGCTGCACCACACCTCTCACAACCTCAGATCAGCAAGTTCTATAAACTTGGTCACTCCCAGAGCGCACCTCAAAAAATCTGGAGACAGAGCCTTCTGTCATGCTGCCCCTACTCTTTGGAACTCCCTGCCACACCCAGTAAAGACAGCACCATCCCTGGAGCTATTCAAATCCAGACTGAAAAGCCACCTGTTTAGCCTGGCATTTCCGAGCGTATAAAATTCTTCCTCTGTACCACGATGGTTGGAGCCATGCTTATGCGCTTTGAGTCCTATGGGAGAAAAGCGCTCTACAAATGTTATTTGTTGTTGTTCTTATTTGTATATGTTTGCACATACAGTATTTTACACTTTACAGTTTTTCGCTGCAGTGCCCCTTTAATTACTATTTTGAGTGGTGCCGACCCTTTAATTTGCTGGATTGTGCACATCCCTTGAGAGAGAGGGGTGAGGTCCCGCCACACTGGTCTACTTCATGTGGTGCTCCTCCACACTGCATGGAATTCTTCTAGGCTTTGGGATGGCTCCTTTTTGAGGATTTCCATGTCAATTGGTTGTCCCTAAACTATGACCTTCCCATTTGTATTGCTTAAAGTGTACTAGAGCTGACTAAATAGGAAACGCCGCTGTCCTCAGCCTTCTCCTGCGGAAATCAATGCTGCAACATGGCTGTCCGATTGGAATTTCAATAGATTTCTGGCAGAAATCGATTGAAACTATCAATTGCAAAGGCCTGAAAGATCTCACTTGCAAAGGGACAGTCACATGTGTAGCGATAACAACGTTAAATTCTGGACGGCTGAGGGGCCGACAGACCTCTGGATGGTCTCCACCCATCTAAAATGTGCTCTCCCCAGGCCGTGCAAAGTGTTGACGGCAAAGCATATGCTCACCTAACCACCGGTTCACTCCTCCTGTGTCTTCTTTCCATCGCTGCTGAGGCATGTGTCCCGTGTCCCGCCGGCATGTACATGGTCACGTAATGTATGTGCCAGGCTGCCAGCGGAGAGATGAGCATACTCTGCAACATATATATATATATATATATATATATATATATATATATATATACTGTATATATATTGTAGAGGTCATGGGGGCTGGGTGCTGGATGGGAAGTATATATCTCCAGTGTTTGGACTGTGGTCCCTTTAAAACCTTGTGTGGACCTAGGAAAGGAGTCCGGATTTTTGTAGCAGCAAGCAGTTGCTGCTTGTGTGTTTTTTTTCTTTTCAGGGCCGGAGTCCTGGGATGGGAGAGAAGGAAGGGCGGGCTTTCCCATCCCACATAGGTACACACCTGGTTGTCAGTGGGGCTGAGAAAGCCTCACTAATGTTATGTGGATGAGATGCTAATTATGCATAAGAAGCAGGCTCACAGGCAGTCAGGGAGAAGGTGTTTGGAGGAGTAGGATGTTACCTACTGGATCTCCTGTGAAGGGGGATTGGTGATCACTTGCTGGAAGCCAAACCACACTGTAGACTGCTGTGAGTGTGGCTTTGGCCTGTTGGAAATATACTTGCTTTGAACAAACTGGACTTTTTACTACAAAAGCTGACGACGTAAGCTTACTGTTTATTTTCTTCGTTACTGCTAAAACTAAGCTGTTTATGTTCTGCTGTTAAAATAAACGGACTTTATTTTGTACAACTGTGTACCGCATGCTGGCTGCGACCTTCCTAAACTTCATATATATATATATATATATATATATATATATATATATATATATATATATATATATATATATACATATACACGTAGACAAGGACAAGTCAAATAACATTTAAATCACGCCTTTCTCCTGGAGGACTAAAAACGCGAGAGAAGAGCAGAAGCCACTAGGGCGCGCTCTATAGGCAGTAGCAGTGTTAGGGAGACTTGCCTGAGGCCTCCTACTTAATAGGCGCTGGCTTACTGAACAGGCAGAGCAGAGATTCGAATCCTGGTCTCCTGTGTCAGAGGCAGAGCCCTTAACCATTAAAACCATCACACACGGTATATTCACAAATAATGAGACCCCTGTGGCTGTGTCTGCCTGTGTCCCTGCGTTCCTGTCAGTGGCATGTGGGCGGGGCAGTGGCTGGGCATGTGCTGAGCGGAAGTGTTCCGGTGCCTGTTGTTTAATGGGTTTCAGGGCTAGTATCTATATATGTAGCTACTGTATTTGCTTTGTGCATTTGCTTACTTCAGGCAACATACATACATTTACATATTTCTATATCTCCGCCACTCTGCATACGAAATTCAATATCTGCTCACGTATTCTGTCAACAATTTCAGTCGCACACACCCAACAATTACTACCTGTCACTTGAACATACTTCTTTGCTCCTGTCACACATATTTACTGCTTTACACACTTGACACACACCAACATATCTATGCTAAACTTAGGGACGGTTCTAGACTTTTTGCTGCCTGAGGCAAACTTAAAAGGATGCGCCGCCGCCGCCGCCCCCCCCCCCTCCCGATTTAGAATGATCGCACAGCACCCAACAATTTTCTCTGCCTTATTTAGGCTGGTTTCACAGTGGGACGTTAAAGTCCCACCATGTTACAGCAGCCAGTAACTCAGCCTAACTCACAGCACTGTAAAATCAATGTGCTGTTCACAGTGCCCACGTTGCACTACATAGTAACGCAGCACGTTTAAACAAAGTGCTGCATGCTGTACGCTATACTGGGCTAAGCAGCGTTAGACTGCTTGCACATGCTCAGTAATGTTGGAGGAGGAGGTCTCCCGGTGGCCAGCCACATGGCTAATTAATATTCACTGCACGGTGGTGACTCGTGGTGGAACTCGTAGTGTTGTCCGGATCATGAACGAATCGTTCATTTGATCCGGATATTTTTTGTGAGTCGAATCATCCGGATCATCACAATGAAAGATTCGGTTCAGTGGATGTCTGTCTGGAAGAAACAGGAACATACAGAATGTACAGTGCAGGGAAAGTCGTGTCCTGCTAGTCATTTCACCCCCAGTCTGCTTCCCTAGTAAAATGATTCAAATCATTCGGTTCAAAGATCCGGATCTTTTCAATGATCTGAATTCAAATGATCCGAATCCTTAAAAAGATCCGGACTTCCTGTCACTAACCTGGAGCGGCTGCTTTGAGAGCTGCATAACGCAGCTCAATCTGACGTCCAACTTCAACACCACCATGCGTTGCGTTAGGGGCACGTTATGCGACCATAACGTCCCCTAAAACGCAACGTCTTGGTGGGAAAGTAGCCTTAATGTTCTCACATGACATGCTGCAGCTTAACACAATAGCACACTGGCTGGCTGTGAGTCTGTGACAAACAACCTGCACACCCTCAGCCACTCCATTCCTCCTAAGTCAGGACAGTAGTGCCACCTCCTCCCTTCTGCTGTGCAAGTCATATGAAACACTGCTGCCCTCCTGCCTCCCCCCTCCTCACTCACTGCAAGACTCCTCACACAGCACAACAAGCTGCTTTTCCCCAATGATGACCTCTTCACCTCGCTCTCTTCTCACTTCTCCTCCTACTCTGACTGCATGCAGTTAATGTAAAAAAGTACAAATATGCTGCCCTTGTAATCTCTGCCGCCTGATGCAAATGTTTCACCTTGCTTCATGTGAGAACCGGCCATGGCTAAACTAACTATAGTATAAATAGGCTATATATTAGTCTATGTATTTTGCCCCTGTATATTTATTGATTTATTGTTTTGTTTCAAAGATCTGTTTGTTTAAACTCTACATAATATCTTTATAGTACACACAAACACAACTACTGCCCATCTTTTCCGTGAACATATTTCTTTACTAGAGTTGGGCCAAACCTCTGTTTTTTGGTTCGCGAACTTTCGCGGAAGGTTCGGTTCACGCAAACTTTCGGGAACCGCAATAGACTTCAATGGGGAGGCGAACTTTGAAAACTAGAAACACTTATGCTGGCCAGAAAAGTGATGGAAAAGATGTTTCAAGGGGTCTAACACCTGGAGGGGGGCATGGCGGAGTAGCATACACGCCAAAAGTCCCGGGGAAAAATCTGGATTTGACGCAAAGCAGCCTTTTAAGGGCAGAAATCACATTGAATGCTAAATTGCAGGCCTAAAGTGCTTTAAAACTTCTTGCATGTGTATACATCAATCAGGGAGTGTAATTAGAGTACTGCTTCACACTGACAGACCAAACTCACTGTGTAACGCACCGCAAACAGCTGTTTGCGTAGTGACGGCCGTGCTGGACTGGTGCGCAACATGGCGAGATTGCTCTTTCTCAGTGATATCAGGTAATGTCTGACTGCCTTATCAACTTTCGATGGTTCTTTTTCTACCATTGTTAAAGCTTAGCTTACATCTATTTTTTTATTTATTACATTTTCTACTTGCTGTTCAGCACCTGCAACGAGAATCTGTTATGGAGGGCAAGTCTGCCATTGTCACCACGTGTAATGGCCGGGGAATCAAGGTTCGATTCCGGTCCGAAGTGGGAGCCTGTTGAGACCCATGCTGTACCTTCCCTGACCGTGCTTTGCAGACCAGGCATCTGTGGTCAGATGGACCCTTGATCCAGCGGTAGACAAACCAACTCGAAAGCATTTGCCAAGAATGTTTTATGGAGGGCAAGTCTGCCATTCATTCAACTGTGTGAAACTTTCGATGGTACTAGTTTCTCATTACCATGGTGACTGACCGCGGGTAATGGCCGGGGAATCCGGTTTCTCTTCTGTTCCAGAGTTGGAGCCTAAGAAACGGCTACCACCACACATCCAGGCAAGGAAGGCAGCAGGCACGGCATGCTCGCCCCGAGGTAGTGACCAAAAATAACAATATGGGAGGACTTTCGAGGCCCTGCTGTGTATGTGAAATGAATCAACTTTAAATCCTTTAATCTGTTATGGAGGGCAAGTCTGATGGTGCCTTCACTGTGATTCACCAGGTTGGTCTCCTCCTCAAGGAGGCGAGAATATTTTATGGAGGGCAAGTCTGCCATTGTGAGTGACCACAGGTAATGGCCGGGGAATCCTGGTTGTATTCTGGTCCGGAGTTGGAGCCTAAGAAACGGCTACCACCACACATCCAGGCAAGGAAGGCAGCAGGCATGGCATGCCTGCCCCGAGGTAGTGACCAAAAATAATAATACGGGAGGACTTTCGAGGGCTTGCTGTATTTAAAATGAATTAACTTTAAATCCTTTAACGAGAATCTGTTATGGCGGACAAAGATGAGACCACTTGCCTTTCACGAGAATCTGTTCTGGAGGGCAAGTCTGCCATCCATTCAAGTGAAAGCTATACACTGACTGCCAGGTATAATACAATGTGCAGTCACAGATGCAGTGAAAGGTATGCAGTGACTGCAAACAGCGGTTTGTGTAGTGACGGCCGTGCTGGACTGGTGCGCACCATGACGAGAGTGCAGGTGATAGTGGCTTAACAGCCCATATGGTCGTCTGGCTGATGTAGCTGAATGACAGAACAGTGACTGTCCAGCTGATCAAATTTGGTCTGACCACAATGAAGCAACGACCTTATTATCTTTGGTGTGCCAACCACCCAGACACTCATATAGCCGGTGGTTATTGCTTCATTGTGATACGCAAGCCCCTTCACCGCGGCAAGGTAATGATAAGGGGGATGGGCACATGGACATGCCTTTTGTTTTGTTGTTGCAGCCGCCCGCAGTGCAGCCAGAAAAATTAGGCAGGCACGTAGACGCCCCAGAAAAATGATTATAGCGGCCGCTGCTAGCAGCGGCCTAAAAAATTCAGGAATCCGGCGCATGCGCGGCGTCGGTGTGATCGGATGTAGGTCAGCCGAGCTCCGTGCCTGAGTGAGCGGTATGAGGCTATTTACAGCAAATTAGACCCCACAAGCAGATAGAATTCACAGAGGTTGGCTCCCGGGACATGTCCACGAGGAAGCGAACCAAGAAGGGGAAGGAAAAGAAGGTCCGGGAGGGTACTATTCCCGAACTGTTCTTGCGCAGCACTGAAGGCCTCAGCCCTAAGATGGCCGCCACTACATCAGACCGCCACTACATCGGACAAGACGCCCAGCCCATCGGCAGAGTCCTCGCCTCAGTCCAGCAGGCAGCATCACTCCTCCGAAACAAGACAATTCAGCCCTCCTGAACTCCATCCATAAAATGCTCAAGAAGGAGCTGGATAATGCAGTTACGAGCATCAACACCAACATCCGTGACCTGGGTGAGCAAGTACATGAGGTGGAACAACGGCTAGACTCTTTTGCAGACGCCTTGGCGGATGATAAAAAACGCCTAGATGCACAAGAGCAAAGAATTGAAGCCTTAGAAGCTAGGCTAGAAGACCAGGAAAATCTGGCCCGCAGATCTAACATCAGAATACGGGCTTACCTGAGTCCTTCTCAGATGTCCGTGCAGTAGCTACGAACCTGTTTTCTGCAATCCTACCGCAACTGGATCCATCACTATTACGCCTGGATAGAATACATTGGGCCTTGGGAAGGCCGCGGAACCCAGAACTACCTTGTGACGTAGTTTTAAAATTCCACTACCACGAAACGAAAGAACAGATAATGGCGGCCGCTGGGAATTTAACTGCACTGCCAGGAGTCCCTACTTCCGTGCACATTTACGCAGACCTCTCGCCCCTAACACTGCAAAAAACGAAGATCATTTCGACCGGTGACACAAGCCTTGCTAGCAGAGGACATTCGCTATAAGTGGGGTTTCCCGTGCTCCTTGATTTTCAACCTACGAGGGACATCCCACCGTATCACCTCAGTGGAAAAAGGCAAACATATTTTAGAGGCGGTGAACATTGCTGTGATTTTACCCCAGGCCTCGGATGCCCATAGGGCACAACGCCCAGAACGTACATGGCAGACAGCTGGACGAAGATCAGGTTCCGCTCCTAGATCACCGGCATCATCTGCAAGATAAGTGTGATCTTCCTAACTTTTAACCCACCTGTCCTCTTACTCTACCTTAAGCATAGCCACTTTATGCTATTATCATTCTACTGCTCTATAGAGCTGGCACTTTTGATACATAGGCCTGTTCTGCGATCCTTCTACAGCTTCAGAGACCACCATTATATGTTCTGGTGAACTTATACATACATTACAGATACCCCTGGCTCATCGTTTCCAGAGAAAAGGTTTAAGGGTATAAAAATAACATCTTCTGAACTATAGACTTTATACAAACCTTTATCATCAACAGTTTCGACTGACCTGCTTGATTTCCTGTTCCGTCACTCTGCTTACCCACGTTTAAGAAGATATTAACGTTGCCATATATAGATTACTGTTATATATGTTATATCGCTATATATGCTTCAAGAATCGCAAGTATTTTCTATATGCTAAGTTGAAACCTGATGACCCTCTGGACCTCTAGAAAGAAAATACTTTTTGCTTACAATGTATTTTTTCCTTGAGCGGATGGTGCTCTACCTATGTTATATTCACCAGTCTATGTTTTATGATTAATATTTTACATTAATCTATCATAACTAATCTTGATACAGTTTCTGACCTGGTCTAAGTTTAACTGTGTGCCTTTGGCCTGTTCCCAACAATGCTAGCACCTTTTACATGCCCCTACCTACATATAACCCATGTCTTAAGGAGCCACTCCAACTTTGGTTAGGGTCGCCCATCGTGGGGACTGGCTGGCTACTGCGCTCGGAAAGTCGAATATCTTTCTCTTATTACTGTTGACCAGCGCAGTGATGGGTTCCCCTACCCCCGTGGAGATGGGTCTAAATAGATTGAGACAAGGGTAATTCTTTCCTCATAACCATTCTATCTGGCCTCACCTCACTCAAGTTAAATATGCTGTTTCCCCTTGACTTTGGGCAGATGATGAAGGGGACTCATAAGTTCCCCTTTTCTGCCTTTTTGATATTATATCTCTTTATTTTAAAGAGGAGCTGTTAGGTAGAAGGTCTCAGAGAAAAAAAACACATATATCAGTAGCTAAATATTGGCTGTACTTACATTACATATGCATTTCACTGTCCACGTTTGGATTTCACAGAATTTTTATATAGTATTTGCAGAGATTGATGCTCCTGACAGCTCATGGCAGGTTCCATGTTTGAATGTCTTGTATGAAGCCAATTGTGATGTCATATCCTCCCTTACCCTGCTTCCTGATGATTTGACTAACAAAAAAGACCCAGATCAAAGATTCTAATGGTTCATGATCCGGACAACACTACTGTGCAGTGAATATTAATTAGCCATGTGGCTAGGAACAATAGCGGACTCATGCAGTATACTCTAACAGAACATGTGCCCTGTGAACAGCACATTAATTTTTCAGTGCTGTGAGCTGGGCTGCAAGATACAAGCTGCTGTAACATGAGCCTGTAACTTCCCACTGTGAAAGCAGCCTTAGGGCGGGATAGGGAAATGAAGGGGAGGACCAAGGAAGTGCACTGGGGAGATGCAGCCCCAGAATGCTTTGCAGTATCTGTTTTGTGGCCTGCCGGCCTCCTTAGGAGCTTGGGAATAAAGAGGATTACTATTCAGCAAAAATCAAAGTAAGAGAGATTTTTAACTTCAGTATTGCCTTTTTGGCTTCCTTCTAAACTGTTTAACACAAGAGAATAGAGGTTTAAATTAGCTTTTGCAGCCTGACAGTTACTCTTTAAGGTTCAGGGACTTGCCTAGTTGCAAGTCTTCGGTTGTTTTTTCAATGTTGGTTAATGTTGTGCTCTTATTGTTGTTCACCTGCCCTATTAGAAAACTTTTCATCCCTATTACTACAGATTATATTACCCTTCCTAACTATATCTCATGGAATCTTTGAAACTAATATCCCTCAATGTAAGAGGTTTTAATTCTCCAGTGAAGAGAAGAAAGGCATTCCTTGAAATTGTGAGACATAAGCCAGAGATTATATGTCTGCAAGAGACACATTTTACTGCATCTTCTTGTCCCAGCTTTTTCCATAAGCACTTTACCACTGTTTTTCACGCTCAAGCTATTAAAAAACATAGAGGTGTAATGGTGCTAAAAACTCGCTACCTATAGAAATATCATCTGTAGAACAAGACCCAGAAAGATGTTACATAATATTAAAGGGCTCACTCTATGATAAAATACTATACCTAATCAACTGTTACGCTCCTCCTGAAAATGCCTTTCAGGTATTTACAGAGATACAGAATGATCTTGAGGTAGGACCTAATATAATGTTTATATGGTGTGGAGATTTCAATTTGACTATACATGAGAGGCTTGATAAATCTAGACCATCTCCAGATAAACTGACTAAAGCCCAACGCTCTCAGCTATCTCTTATGATTGAAGATAATTTCCTGGTAGATGTTTGGAGAGAATTATATGGTGAAAAGAGAGGGTATATGCAATTCTCTAGTGCTCATGGCACATACGCAAAAAATGATCATGTTTTAGTTACATCCTCGCTTACACAATCTCTACGATATCTAAGGCACATCCTGGTTACCTTTTCGGACCATGATCTCTTGCTCTTTAGCATAGATCTACACATCCAAACATCTTCACACCCCTATTGGCGTTTAAACGAATCCTTGGTCATTAATCAATCTACTAGAGCCCAGATCTCAGATTTTCTTGGGGAGTATTTTAACCTAAATGATGTTAACAATATATCACCAGTCACTCTGTGGATGGCGCACAAGGCTGCTGTCAGGGGGTTCTTGATGAAGACTGCCTCCCAAGTTCAAAAAGCGTTCCCTATAACAGTTTGACAATCTACACTTTAAATGACTTAGACTTCAAAGCATCCACCAACAAGAGCCATCCCTCTTCCTCCTCAAACAAATAAAGGACACACAAGAGCAGCTAGACGTTATATTAGCAAAAGCTACAGAAAGAACCTTTAGATTAACTAAGGCCAGTTACTATAGATAAGCAAATAAGCCAGATTCCTGGCTGGCTGCCAAACTTCGCAATCAAAAAAGTATCAACACTATTAATAAGATCCGTACGTCCTCACTAAGCATCACCAGTAACCCTGACGAAATACATCAAGCCTTTCATGCATATTACTCTAGCTTATATTCAGCTCATCTCTCCTCTGCACAGGTAAATGTGCCTGAATTTCTTGAAACCCTTAACCTGCCCAAACTCACTGCCAAAGCTGTTCAAGAAATTAATAGAAAATTTACTGAAGAAGAAATTGAGGATGTTATTAAAAAAACAAAACTTCATAAGGCCCCAGGCCCAGACGGCCTAAGCTCTATTTATTACAAGAAGTTCTCTGCAATACTAACCACCTACCTCGTTAAGTGCTTCAATAACATAAGAACCAAAAACCTGGGCTTCCCTGAATTCCTGGATTCTCACCTAACTACTGTCCCTAAACCTGATCGTGATAAGCATAGCACCAAAAACTATAGGCCCATAGCTTTATTAAATCAGGATTACAAAATATTAACAAGTATATTAGCCACCCGCATTAATAGAGTCCTCCCGGCTTTGATAAATAGGGACCAGGTGGGGTTTGTACCATTTAGGCAGGCGGTGGATAATATACGCAAAACTATCAACATACTCCATCATGCAAAGGTCACTAAGACCCAGGTGGTGTCGTTGGCCTTGGATATTGAAAAGGCCTTCGACACCATCTCCTGGAAATATATGCTTGAAGGGATGCATCATATTGGCCTTAAGTCCATATAATCCGTCAATTGTACTCTTCACCTAAAGCTTACCTCAAGCTACCTGGAACCGCCAAAGATCCCATTATAATTCAAAGAGGCACACGCCAAGGCTGTCCGCTGTCCCCAGCAATATTTGCTTTAATTATGGAACCCCTTGCGAACTGTATTCGTCTTAACCCAGATATTCAGGGATACCGGATTGGTGATCGGGAATTTAAGTTAAGCCTATTCGCGGACGATGTACTTTTGACATTGACTAACCCTGTGATCTCCATCCCCAATCTGTTGAAATCACTTAAGTATTTACAGAATATATCAGGTCTCAAGCTTAATCTCTCTAAATCCGAAGCAATGTTTAGTAATTTCCCAAAGGGAATGGGCAAATACATTAGCAATATTTTTAACTTTAAATATCGCGTTAAAGCCGCATTACCTTAAATATCTGGGTATTAAAATAACGGTAGACCCATTACAATTATACCAATGGAATTACACCCCTCTTTATAAAGCCCTTTTAAAACTAATTCAATCCTGGATGAACTATAACATTTCCTGGGCAGGCAAAGTAACCGCAATTAAAATGACTTTATTGCCTAAAATATTATATTATTTCCGCACCCTTCCTGTATCTGTAACTAAGAAAGAACTAGAACCTCTGCAGAAACAAATTTTTCAATTTATCTGGGCAGAGAAGAAACCCAGAATTACTAGGGCCACTATGATGCATCACAAAAAGGAAGGAGGTCTCTCCATGCCAAACCTATTTAAATATTACTAGGCTTCTCAGTTGGCCTGTTTACCAACAGTGTACTCTAGTCCACACACTCTATTATGGAGAAAATTGGAGAATGATTGTATGGCTCCCTTATCCTGGAAAGGTATTTTATAGGCTAAAAAATGGAATAAATCCGTAATTAAGCAGTCATCACCTTTTTCCTATCACACAATAATTATTTGGAAAAGAGTAAGGTTTAAATATCGGTTGCAATCTGACCCCTCTCAGCTAGTTGAAATACTACACAATCCTGAGTTTCCTGAGGGGCTAATAGGCCTCAATTTTAAATGGTGAGTTAGCAATAATATCGTCACTATAAAGCATCTATTACATAATGGTAAGATTCCCTCCAAACAAACCATGCTATCAGATGCAGCAATCCCGTCAACAGAATTATTACGAACACTCCAGTTGCATCATTATTTAACCTCACTGGTTAAAGTAGATCAAAGTATTTCCCTATCATATTCCCTTTATATCCCTATGTATATTGAATGTATCTGTATGACAGACCCCCTACGTAAAGGTATATTATCCCTATTATACTCCACATTGAATGCCAAGCCTCAGGACATTAAATACTCTTTTCAACTAGCTTGGGAGAGGGATTTGCAGACCACACTGGATAATGATAAGTGGGACCAATGTCTTGGTACCCTCTCTAAAGGTAGTCTTTATGTAACTGATATGGAAGTCTCACTTCGACTTTTACACAGGACCTACATGGTTCCTGAGAGACTACATCGCATTTACGCGGACCAATCTGATATGTTTCAGGGGCTGTCCAGACGCATGTTCATTGTACCATACTTGGTGGGTCTGTCCAGAGGTTGCCTTCATATGGCGAAAGATAATCTATAAGCTTAAAAATGTCTTACTAATCCATCTAGATCAAGACCCTGCTATTTGTCTACTAGGTTTGCAACCTGAGCATGTTACGTTTGCACAGCACAAACTTATCCAGTTCACTATGAGTGCAACCAAAACATATATAGCTTCGCAGTGGCGCCAACCTAAATGACTCTTCACTAGAGTACTACACCGAATACACATTACAGTGCTAAATGAAAAAATTAAAGCAAACCTGCTGGACAGAACTGATCATTTCGAAAGAGTCTGGCTCCCCTGGATACAGAATGTATCCTCCCCGGGTATAAGAAGCCAACTGGGTGCCTTCTAGAAATCTTCTTGGGCCTACTAGATCTGCATATTCACCTGCACGGGTTGCAAATCCTTTCCTCCTCTTCCCCCTTCATAAATTATTGAGGGTACTACGGCTCAGGTGACCAACAATCCCAATTTCTTTTCTGTTTTGTTCCTTGTTTCTGTTTTGTTGTTGTATTATATTACGAAATACTGGCTATCCACACTCAGGTGTACATCCAACTTTGAACTCAAGATAGCCTTTAGGTAGCTCTAGAGCGGTCTCTTATTTCAGTATAGCACTCTATATGTACGCTATAATCTGTCATAATGCATATACTTGTAACTTTTTGCATTCAGTTTTTATGGCCACTTTGAGCCTACTGTTCACATCTATAAATGAATGTATGTAAAATTCTTTTTCTATGGCTACCTAATAAAAAAGTTTTTGAAACTAAAAAATTCAGGAATCCGCCTGGAGTCCTGGACCCTGTTGGTGGTGGCGGAGAAGGCAGTCAAGCGGCCGGCGGGCAGAGGTGCTGTGTGGGGAGCGACTTAGTCTTGGGGCAGGCAGCCAGTCACACGGCATGTAGGCAGAGATGCTGTGTGTGGGGACTGACTTAGCCTTTTTGCGGACAGTAGCCCTCCGGGATCCATGCCTCATTCATTTTGATAAAGGTGAGGTACTGAACACTGTTGTGACTTAGGCGACTTCTCTTCTCAGTGACAATACCTCCAGCTGCACTAAAGGTCCTTTCTGACAGGACGCTTGCGGCAGGGCAAGACAGAAGTTGGATGGCAAATTGGGACAGCTCTGGCCACAGGTCAAGCCTGTGCACCCAGTAGTCCAAGGGTTCATCATCGCTGCTCACAGTGTCTACATCCACACTTAAGGCCAGGTAGTCGACTACCTGCCGGTCCAGGCGTTGGTGGAGGGTGGATCCCGAAGGGCTATGGCAAGGCTTTGGACTAAAGAATGTCTGCATGTCCGACATCACCATGAGATCTGGAGCGTCCTGTCCTTGTCTGCGTGGACATGGGAGGAGGATTACTGGCAGGGGTACCTTTATTGCGTTGTGCTGTGACATCACCCTTAAACGCATTGTAAAGCATAGTTGACAGCTTGTTCTGCACGTGCTGCATCCTTTCCGCCTTCAGGTGAGTTGGTAACAGGTCTGCCACTTTGTGCCTGTACCGAGGGTCTAGTAGCGTGGCCACCCAGTACAGGTCATTCCCCTTGGGTTTTTTTATACGGGAGTCCCTCAACAGGCTGGACAGCATGAAAGACGCCATCTGCACAAAGTCGGATTCAGACGTACTATCCATCTCCTCTAGCTCTTCCTGAGTGACGTTACGCAAGTCCTCCTCCTCCTCCCCCCAGCCACGAACAATATACCACGGGAACGTGGAGCAGCACAAGCCCCCTGTGACGGCTGCTGCGGTTGTTCTTCTGCCGCCGCCTCTTCCTCCTCCATAGAAACACCTTCCTCCTCATCCGAGTCTGACTCCTCTTCTTCCCCACACGACTCCTCTTCTTCCTTCTCCTCCCCCCTCTGTGCTGCCGCAGGTGTTGAGAAAACATCTGGTTCCGATGAAAATTGCTCCCACGACTCTTCCTGCCGTAACTGTTCCTGTTCACGCTCCTCCACAGCTTGATCCACCACTCTACGCACAGCACGCTCCAGGAAGTAAGCGTAGGGGATCAAGTCGCTGATGGTGCCTTCAGTGCGACTCACCAGGTTGGTCACCTCCTCAAACGGCCGTATGAGCCTGCATGCATTTCGCATCAGTGTCCAGTTCGGTGGCCAGAACATCCCCATCTTCCCAGATTGTGTCCTTCTACTGTAATTGTACAGGTACTGGGTGACAGCTTTCTCCTGGTCTAGCAGGCGAGAGAACATGAGCAGGGTCGAATTCCAGCGAGTTGGGCTATCGCATATCAAGCATCTCACCGGCAAGTTGTTTCTCCACTGAATGTCCGCAATGCATGCCATGGCCGTATAAGACCGCCTGAAATGCCCACACAACTTCCTGGCCTGCTTCAGGACGCCCTCTAAGCCTGGGTACTTTGACACAAATCTTTGCATGACCAGATTCAACACATGTGCCATGTAGGGTACATGTGTCAGCTTTCCCAAATTCAAAGCGGAAAGGAGATTGCTGCCGTTGTCACACACCATGTTGCCGATCTCCAGCTGGTTTGGGGTCAGCCAGTGCTTGTTAAGAGCAGCCAGGAGAGCTGATCCAGTGTGACTCTTCGCTTTAAGGCAAGACATGTCTAAGACGGCGTGACACCGTCGTACCTGGCCTGCAGCATAGGCTCTGGGGAGATTGGGCTGTGTAGCGGGAGAGGAGATGGCAGCATCACTAGAGTTGAACTGCCACTCTGCCAAGGAGGAGGACGACAGCGAAGAGGATGTAGCAGGAGGAGTAGGAGAGGAGGTGGCAAGAGGCCTGCCTGCAAGCCGTTGAGCTGTCACTAGTTGGTCCGCTGCGCAGCCACATACTCCCTGTTTGCCATCGTTCACCAGGTTGACCCAATGGGATGTGTAAGTAATGTAGCGGCCCTGACCGTGCTTGGCAGACCAGGCATCCGTGGTCAGGTGGACCCTTGACCCAACGCTCTTCGCCAGAGATGACACCACTTGCCTCTGAACTTCACGGTACAGTTTGGGTATCGCCTTCCTAGAAAAGTAGGTGCGGCCTGGTATCTTCCACTGCGGTGTCCCAATGGCCACAAATTTAAGGAAATCCTCAGACTCCACCAGCTTGTATGGTAACAGCTGGCAAGCAAATAGTTCTGCCACGCCAGCTGTCAGACGGCGGGCAAGGGGGTGACTGGCAGAAATTGGCTTCTTCCGCTCAAACATTTCCTTCACGGACACCTGGCTGCTGTGGGCAGAGGAGAAGGAACCGCTCAAGGGCAGAGGCGGAGTGGAGGAGGGTGGCTGTGAAGGTGCAAGGGAGAAAGCGGCTGAACATGCTGCACCTGAAGGAGGAAGAGGAGAAGGAGGTTGGCTTTTCTTATGTGTGGTTTTGCTTAAGTGTTCTTCCCATTGCTGTAAGGCACTTGTCCCTACGTGAGTGTTGGCCTTTCCACGGTTCCATTTTTGGAGACAGAGAGAACAGATGGCTTTACTCCGATCTATGGCAGACATATCAAAAAATGTCCACACCGCTGAGCCACCCTGGGGTGATGGCACTATGGTGGCCTCAGAGTCAGCAGCTGACGTTGAAGCTGGCTGTCCATAGCTGGCGATACATGGCGCCGTACACTGCCACCAGCTGTTTCTGAGGACGAGCTCCCCCTGCTTCTTTCAGGAAGTCGTCTCCTCCTACTCCTCTCTGGCTCCCCCTCCGAACTGTCCCTTTGTTCATCTCTTCTATTGGGAACATACGTGGCATCCGTATAATCGTCATCATAATCATCCTGCCCAGCTTCACTTTCCTCAGACACCTCCAAAACTGCACCAACAGCAGGTACTTCATCATCATCATTCTCCTCCATTACGTCCATATTGTCGCCTAACTCACACATATGAGGTGGTGTACCTTGCTTAGCGCCTTCATAATGTTGTAGCAGTAGTGGCTGTGAATCAGTGATTTCAACACCAAATAACTCCTGCGAAGTGTCAAATGCAGTGGATGTGGTGCTTGTAGTAGCGCTGGTGGCTGCGGGAGATGAGGTGTTCTGTGTTAAATAGTCAACCACGTCCTGACAATTTTGGGAAGTGATGGCACGTGCCTTCTTCTGAGCACTGTACTTTGGGCCAGGGCCGCATGAAATCACATAAACACGACCATGCACACACCTGCCAGGTGGCCTTCCTCTGGGTCTGCCGCTACCTCTTCCGCGACCTGGTTTGTCCGTTTTGTCCATAATGAAAGGTATGCACTGATTTGATTAATACAATGTGCAGTCACACAGGTGCAGCAGTTAACAGGTATGGACGGAGTGGTATATCATACTGTGTGCACTCACATAGGTAGGTGGGTTCACTGAACCCAACAGCTAGGTAGGCATATGCAGTAATGGGTATTACAATGTGCAGCTGCCTATCACACACACAGGTACAGTAGTCACTGAATGTGCTGGGCCTGGGCTGGCAGTGGCACTGCACACAGTATGAATAACAAAAGCTGTCGCCGCAACACAAGTGCAGTAATAATGGGTATTACACAATGTGCAGCTGATACAGTTAGTCAGTCACTGAATGTGGTGGGCCTGGCTGCCTGGCAGTGACACTGCACACAGTATGAATTACAAAAGCTGTCTATACAACACAATGGCAGTAATAATGGGTATTACACAATGTGCAGCTGACACAGGTGTCTGAGTGTGATTGGCCTGGGCTGGCACTGGCACACAGTATGAATTACAAAAGCTGTCTATACAACACAAGTGCAGTAATAATGGGTATTACACAATGTGCAACTGACACAGGTGTGTGATTGGCCTGGGCTGGCACTGGCACATAGTATGAATTAAAAAAGCTGTCTATACAACACAAGAGTTAGTGACACATACAGAAAAAAAAAATCACAAGAACAGGATTAGCTCTGAAAAGAGCTGTTGCTGGGTGCTATTATAGCAATATTATTCAGCTAGGAGCAAGCTAACAAGCAGAGAGCCTAACTAATCTTTCCCTAGGAGAAACAGTCTGAAGCAGCTCGCCCTACTCTCACTATTGCAGGCACACGAGTGAGTGTAATGGCCGGCGGTGCCTGCCTTTTATAAGGGGGGGAGTGGCTCCAGGAGAGAGTGTAGCCTAATTGGCTACAATGTGCCTGCTGACTGTGATGTAGAGGGTCAAACTTGACCCCAATGGAGCATTATGGCGTGAATCGAACTTCCGGGAAAGTTCGCCTTCACTTGCGAAGGCGAACCACCCAAAGGCCGGCGAACCGTTCGGCCCATCTCTATTCTTTACTACCTACACACATATCTATTGCTCTACACATCTATTCACACTCTAGCATGTGCCTCTTTCTTGTGATTTTGAGTTTTAGTGTTGATATTTTATTTTATACATGAAGTCTTTTAAAGAGGAACCGTAATGACATATAGTAGAATGCAGTTAATTATTCACAATACCCACTTTTACATTTTCTATAGCTATATATTGCTGTAGCCTCATCCTCCCACTGAGGCTTATCCTAGGCTGTTTATCTCGGCCCAAGATTTACCAGCATGTCTGATCGATACATACGACCAATTTGAGCCCAAAATTTTCGCCCTATATTGGTCACAACGTCGATCAGACATGCTCTTGGCATCACAGATTTTCATCTTTGATTATAATGATCAAATCGGATGGTTGAGCGGCCTTTGAGTGATGTATAGTAGTCTCTAGACACACTGTACGCGCGTGATGCGTAGTGCAGTGCGCGCCAAACGGCCTATAAAAGCTTGGAGAGTGCAACACGGTGCTGTAGTGTTGCAGCTAGTTTGCGCTCCTGTGACCTTGTGTCTGCCTGTTTTCCTGTTTCGGATTCCTGATGCTGAACCTGGCTTGTATGACTACCCGCTCTGGCTTTGACTTCTGCTCCGTACGACTACCCGATCTGTTGCTGAACCCAGCCCGTCTGAGAACCCGCTCTGTTACCGACCTGCTGTCTGTCTGGGAACCTGAACTGTTACCGCCTTCTGCCTGTCTACATACTTACCTGTTTACCGGAATCCTGCCTTTTCCTGCTCCCAGCTTGCACTACCAGACTCAGCCTGCGGGAGCGCTTCAGTTCCACTTTGGTCACGCACCCAGGCGTCACGCCATCAGTCCTGCTAGCGCTCCTGCCCTTTGTTCACTGGCTGCCTCTGTACCCATTCCAGGGCTACCAGTTAATAAGTCGCAGGGGTTGCTGTCCTCAGCACATTGGTCTCCTCCACTCAAGGTACGTGATACTGTCAGGTAAAACTGATGCAAAACTGATATGAAGCTGACAGGAGAGGACAGGACTGGAACTTTTTTGGAACTTACGTATTATGGCAGCTTTTTGTTAAAGTTCTGTTTGCTCCTCCAGGAAGTTCATTTTTGGAAAGCTGAAAGTCCCGGCTTTCTGTTGCACGGGGCCCCGAGTCAATATAATGCTCAGTTCTTAAGTTATGGGGTTTGGAAGGAGGGGTGTCCCCTGAACTTGAAAGTGCAATTACAGAAGTACGGGACAAACCCGACATGATGAAAAGCAGCACACCCGGTAGGTCTTCTTCCTTCGCAGCATAAATCTGTGTCTTCAAAACTTATGTCAAGTGGCCTGGGTCTCTCATTACAGATGAAGGAGCAGCGCAGCTATGCACCCTTGTCTCTTTCTCTGTCTTACTGGCATGGGCAGGAGCCTCAATTCCACTGTGCTCTCTGCAGCAAAGTACAGGGGACACCCCCATCCCCCAACCCCCCCAACTTGAGAACGGGGCATCACATTGACTCAGGACCCAGTGCAAAGGAAAGCCAGGACTTTCAGCTTTCCAAAAATGGCTAGGGGATCAAACAAAACTTTAACAAAAAAGCTGCCAAACTTTTCAGACAGGATAATAAGTAAGTACCCTTTTTTTATCAAGAAAAACAAACAAACAATTATTCACTTTTTCTATCAAAAGCTGATCGGACATGTTGGAAAAATCTAGGTGATTTTGTGTGAAACTGTATAGTGTATGGTAGGTTGTATAAGAAAATACTACTAGATAAAAAAAATCAACTTTTTCTTCATATTCAATCGTCTTTCTCAGATTTTCAGAAAAATCGAACGTTTGTGTTCTCGGAAAGAATTTTAAAAACTATTAGACCAAATGGAATAATAATTGATTTTCTCTGATCAAAAAAAATTATAATTTTGTACTGTGTATGGGCACCAAAACTCCTAGCAGTCTCTTTGCCAGGATACTGAAGTCATACCTTGACTTAAATAATCTATACATCTCTCAGCCTGAGCAAGGCTTTGCTGTGCATAACAGCACACAACACTTTTACAAACATACCTTCTCATCTTAGTACCCAATAAAGTACTTTGCAAAGACAGATGTACATTCAGGGTCCAAAATACAAACGCTATCTTGCAGTGTCTTGCAGTTTGCTTTGTGGGCTGTACAGGCAAGGTGTGGTCCACACTGCGGTTAAGATCTAAGTACAGTACATACAGTACCAATAAAAAGTATGTGAACTCTTTGGAATTCTATGGATTTCTGCACATATTGGTCATAAAATGTTATCTGATATTCATCTAAGTCACAATAATAGACAATCACAGTCTGCTTAAACTAATACCACACAAATAATTAAATGTTTCCATGTTTATTCCATGTTTATATTTATTGGACACACTATGTAAACAATCACAGTGCAGGTGGAAAAGGTATGTGGACCCCTAGACTAATGACATCTCCAAGAGCTAATTGGAGTGAGGTGTTAGCCAGCTGGAGTCCAATCAATGAGATTAGATTGGAGGTGTTGGTTTCAGCTGCCCTATCCTTTAAAAACACACCAGTTTGGGTTTGCTTTCCCAAGAACCATTGCCTGATGTGACTGATGCCTCGTACATAAGAGCTCTCAGAAGACCTACGATTAAGAATTATTCACTTGCATAAAGTTTTAAAGGGTTATAAAAGTATCTCAAAAAGCCTTGCTGTTCATCAGTCCATGGTAAGACAAATTGCCTATAAATGGAAAAAGTTCAGCACTGCTGCTACTCTCCCTAGGAGTGTCCGTCCTGTAAAGATGACTGCAAGAGCACAGCACAGAGTGCTCAATGAGGTGAAGAAGAATCCTAGAGTGTCAGCTAAAGACTTACAAAAGTCTCTGGCATATGCTAACACTAAACAAGAATGGAGTTCATGGGAGGATACCACAAAGGAAGCCACTGCTGTCCAAAATAAACATTGCTGCATGTTTACAGTTTGCAAAAGATCACCTGGATGTTCCACAGCAGTACTGGCAATATATTCTGAGGACAGATGAAACCAAAGTTGAGTTGTTTGGAAGAAACACACAACACTATGGTCTTGATTCACTAAAGCGTGATAACTGGTATGGCAGCAGCTATCACGCGATCTGCCGCACGTGTCGCTTTGCGCGCGTAAAAGATTACTCCGCGTGATAAACGAACGTTTGCATGCGATCACGCGTGAGTTTCACGCAAACGTTTGTTTATCACGCGCAGTAATCTTTTATGCGCGCAAAGCGATATGCGCGGCAGATTGTGTGATAACTGCTGTTATAGCAGTTAGCACGCTTTAGTGAATCAAGCCCTATGTGTGAAGAAAGAGGCACAGCACATCAAAACCTCATCCCAACTGTGAAGTATGGTGGTGGGGGCATCATGGTTTGGGGCTGCTTTGCTGCGTCAGGGCCTGGATGGATTGTTATCATCGAAGGAAAAATGAATTCCCAAATCTGGGTGCAGTGTATGCAGAGAATCGATCCCTTTCTGATCAGATTAAGATCAGAGAGGGATTGATCTGTTTGTCATATGTGGCAAAAATCTACGTGTGTATGACCACCTTAAAACTCCTTCCCACTTAAATGCCTAACCCATATCCCCTGATTTCTCAGCGGAATTGGGTTAGACGTCTTTCGCATAACAGATAGTCCTACCCTAACTTTAAAACCTTGTACACATGTGTGAGGAATGTCGCCCGACAGGGATCGGTGCCCGAAACGTCATGCCCGTGGGGCATAAGTGTGATGTCATTTGGGCTGAGGCTGCCATGAAAACGGCCTCTTGTTTGTCTTTTCCCCCCAGGACGAAAGGTTCCCGTCCTCCCCTGATTGGTAACTGTCTATAGTTTGTATCCCCCAATCAAAAGGAAGGGTGGAATAGCACTCGGGTAACAGTCGCAAAGAGTTTGCAGGATCCTCCCAGTGCACCAACAGGGACCTTGTCACAAAAAGTAGTTTTCAATCCTCTCTACTTTTTTAAAGAGACACTGAAGCGAAAAAAGAATTATGATATTATGATTTGTATGTGTAGTACAGATACGAAATAAAACATTAAGATCAGATACATCAGTCTAATTGTTTCCAGTACAGGAAGAGTTAAGAAACTCCAGTTGTTATCTCTATGCAAAAAAGCCATTAAGCTCTACGACTTTCAAAGTCGTGGAGAGGGCTGTCTTCTGACTTTTATTATCTCAACTGTAAGTAAACAAATGTCTTTTTCTCTGCCAGAGGAGAGGTCATTAGTTCACAGACTGCTCTTGAAGAATCATTTTGAATGCAGAGTGTTGTGTAATCTGCACATATTAGAGAATGATGCAATGTTAGAAAAAACACTATATACCTGAAAATAAAAATATGAGAATATTTTCTTTGCTGCTAATCTTCTAGTAATTATTCATAGTACACAACCAATTCATTATATCATATATTTTTTTTCGCTTCAGTGTCTCTTTTAAAACACTAAACTTAATGAAAAATGTTTAAAATCACATGAATGCTGTCAGGCAGCTACAACCAGCTGTTTCGGGCAAACAAGCCTCCCAGCGTTATCATAAAAGGGTATATTTGCCCAAAACAGCTGGTTGCGCCTGGCTGACAGTATCAATGTGATTTTAATCATTTTTCAATAAATCTAGTGCTTTAAGAGTAGTGCGGATTGAAAAATCCTTTGTATAGCTTGTATCCTGTATTGTACAGTGGTAGGAAAGATGCTGGCAATATATAATAATACAGAAATACATCCAACCCATACAGAAGTGTGTTACATGGAAAACGTATTTACAAGACCCTGCTGCCGCAAGACTGTTAACAATCCATCCCAGTCATAGCCACACAACACCAATCCTTTGCTCCCCACATTGGCTACCCTATGGGTAAATGGAGAATCCTTTTCAAAATGGGCATACTAACATTCAAATACCCACACAACCAAGGCCCCTGATACCCGAAGGATTCGTTGCAACTGCATCACACCCTTCCACAACCTCAACCCAAAAGGATCCAATAACTTGACCACCCCCAGAGTCCAAAAAAAAAACTTTGGATTCAAAGCTTTCTGTCATGCTGCCTCCGACACTTTGGAATACCTTGCCAAACTAAATTAAGACAGCTCCAACCCTGGAAACGTTTAAAGGAATCATCAGCCAAAGTAATGTAAATCCGATGTACTTACCTGTGGCTTTCTCCAGCCCCTCGCAGCTGTCTGTCTCACGCTGACAGCTCCGTTCGCAGCCGCCGGCCCGCAAGGTCGTCCTTACTACACCTGCGCGAAGCGCCGCTGTTAATCAAGCCCACGTTGTCCGTGGCGCACCGCATAGGTCCTGTAGACATCCAGTGTATAATAAAAGACTAGAACACAAAATTGATGAAATAATTACATTTATGAATAAACTTAAAAAATAGTGAAAATGTACAAATAAGGCACCAGACTATACAGTATGTACATAAACTACACCTCCCGTGTGTGGTATATTTTGAAACAGGGAATGGCACAGAGGGTGACATCACAATCAAAGCAGTAGAAGCGTGATTCCTTTTCTCCCTTTGCTATCAGTCTCAGGCTGCAGGCAGAGAGTAGTCAAAATCCAGGCACAGGTCGGTGCAGGCGGCAGTCAGTGAGTAGTCCAAATCCAGGCAGAGGTCGGCACAGGCGGCAGGTAGAGAGTAGTCAAAATCCAGGCAGAGGTCGGCACAGGCGGCAGGTAGAGAGTAGTCAAAATCCAGGCAGAGGTCGGTGCAGGCGGCAGTCAGAGAATAGTCAAAATCCAGGCAGAGGTCGGCACAGGTGGCAAGTAGAGAGTAGTCAAAATCCAGGCAGAGGTCGGCACAGGTGGCAAATAGAGAGTAGCCAAAATCCAGGCAGAGGTCGGCACAGGCGGCAGGTAGAGAGTAGCCAAAATCCAGGCAGAGGTCGGCACAGGCGGCAGGTAGAGAGTAGCCAAAATCCAGGCAGAGGTCGGCACAGGCGGCAGGTAGAGAGTAGCCAAAATCCAGGCAGAGGTCGGCACAGGCGGCAGGTAGAGAGTGGTCAAAATCTAGGCAGAGGTCGGTGCAGGCGGCAGGCAGAGAGTAGTCAAAATCCAGGCAAAGGTCGGCACAGGTGGCAAGTAGAGAGTAGTCAAAATCTAGGCAGAGGTCGGTGCAGGCGGCAGGCAGAGAGTAGTCAAAATCCAGGCAGAGGTTGGTGCAGGCGGCAGGCAGAGTGTAGTCCAAATCCAGGCAGAGGTCGGCACAGATGGCAAGTAGAGAGTAGTCAAAATCCAGGCAGAGGTTGGTGCAGGTGGCAGGCAGAGAGTAGTCAAAATCCAGGCAGAGGTTGGTGCAGGCGGCAGGCTGAGAGTAGTCAAAATCCAGGCAGAGGTTGGTGCAGGCGGCAGGCAGAGAGTAGTCAAAATCCAGGCAACAAAAATCGGTAACAGTAAGGCAGATCAGCAGAAGCACTTAGCTCAGAAGCAGTTGGGAACCAAATAGCTATACTGACATGCGGTGCTTTCAAATTAGTTTATCTGCCATCTCTGCCATGTCAGTCTTGTGACACAGGGGAGAGATCAAATTACAACTTGTGATTAGTGACAAATTAGACAGTGTCAGAGGAGCCCTAGTGGCTGACCGCACTTAGCTTTCTAAACGGTGCCAGCGCACGGATCGTGCGAACTCTGGGCGCAGTCAATGCGCAGGAACCGTTAAGAATTAGCCGCAGACAACTCAGAAGGGAGCCTGTGAGACACGGGTAATTACAACGTACACACGATTCCAGGTATCTGCCACCACCACTGGTATGGGCCAGTGGACCCGATTTACTGACTGACTAGTCCTGCGAATAAAACGGTTAAACACACGGTATTCTGTCTCGCCAACAACAAACAGACAGTAGCATATCTTCAGAGGCCCGGGATCAGTTCTGTGTGTGCTGATAAGCAGGGTAGCGGACAGTGAATGACTTGGAGGAAGTCTTTTATTCACAGCAATATAAATAATTAATATATACAGACAATTATTAAAATCAACAATTATTAAAACAGTAATAGCCAGTATAAAAAATAAAAGAAGGGAGAAAAATACTTAGTTCCTGGAAAGATGTCCTTTTTGTGGGAAAAATCAGAGTTCTGGGTTTCAATCAAAGTTCAGAGTTCAGACCAGGTGGATGCCAGCATATCCTCAAGCTGGCACCGATGAGTTCAAGATGTTTTCAGGGTGGAGGACTCAAGCCCGCCTGCTGGCTCTGTGCTTTTGATGAAGCTGGTTTGGGGGTGTGGCAATGCCGGCCCCCTCTGAGCTACCAGCAAATGACAGTTTATTCCCTCTGAGAGATTTTAGAGCTAAACTTATGAATTGCTGTAACTCCTGAACCATACACGTTACATTTAGGGGGGTAACAGCTTCATACTTGGAGGAAAATACAGATTAATATGATATCCGACATGGCTAGTGCAGCAGATCAGGGTCCTGGGTAGATTCATACCTGGGTTGTAGGGGCCCCGGGCCCCTCTCGACTGGTATCAAGAGATCCAGCATGACCCTACGGATCCAATGATACCGCTCTCATAACCACCCTATTTATTGTATTCTGTAAATGGGCAAAAGATTATATAGTACATTCATTCCTTCCTGCTAAGGCTGGAGTCAGCCTGACTGGAGTCCAGCTGTGTCTGCTTCTTGGGATCTCCCTCTATGAAAGGAACCTTATGGTTCCTGTAATTAGCATCTGGATGTGAAATCGGCTGGGACAAGCTTTCTGAACTCAAGGGTTTGCCCCTGCTCGTTAGCATATCAAAAGAGCCATCCTGCAGTTAAGGTGATGCTATTTCTCTGCTGAGAAAGGACTGCAGACCTCCTACACAATAAATCCAGATTCTATCGATTTGAAGCGCAATCGATGCAGAGAATCGAGTGCGATCGCTTTTTCTTCACGGGCGGTTACAGGACGCGCCTGCGGCCCCGCAACCGTCCGTGACAGCACCCCCTGGGGAGAAGGCAGATAGACATTCATCAGCAAGATGTGTGTCGTTGCCGCTACCCTGCGAGATCTGATCTAGTTCCCCGTTGGCGTTCTGGGGTCGGCTGCCCGCTGCGTGTCGGCCAACCTGGCTGACGGGTCTCGGGTTGCCGGTGCGGCGGGAAAACCTATTGGAGCCCGGGGCTCGGTTCCCCTGGACCGGTCGCGGTCTGCTACCCTCAGGGTTGACCCGACATGGACCGTTCTGGACAGGGCGTTTGCGCCACTGCAGTCGGATGTGGTGTCTGCCGGGACTGCTGACAACGGGCAGTGGGTTGGTTAGGTCAACAGCCAGCCCACGCAGGGTTCCCCTGCTAAGTGGCTGTGGACCTAAGTGAACCCCGCGGGAATCCCTGGACCTTCCCAGCTCCTGACAGACGGCACATGCCCTGCAGTAGTTTGCTACATCCCTGTTCATCCGGGGCCAATAAAACTGGTTCCGAATACCGGCAAGTGTCTTGCGGACCCCTGAGTGCCCTGTCAGAGGTTTACCATGTGCGGATTTCAGCACATGTCCCCTGAACGCACTCGGGACCACAAGCCATTTGGTATTCGCGTGGGATCTACCTGTAGGGGGCTGTACAGACTCACTGTACAGTCTACCACCTTCCCAGTACACCTTGAAAGCGGCCCCGTCTGCGAGGGGCTCAGCGGCTTGCTGCCTGAGCACCTCCAGGCTTGGGTCACTTTGTAGTGCGGCTGAGAATACGGCGCTGTCAGTTTCAGCCAACTGGCTCATGTCACACGAGGCCAGCGGCTAAAAGGTCTCATCCCTGCGGTCAGAGGAGGGGGAGGAGGCCGGAACCCCCTCCACCTGTTCTGAGCTCGGGTTCTGAGCAGTGCAGCTGCGCGGTACTGCTAGCACAGGTACACTGTCAGAATGGCACAGACGGACATTACTCAAATCATCATTGCATGCAGTAAT
Organism: Hyperolius riggenbachi; assembly: GCF_040937935.1. Taxonomy (NCBI): domain Eukaryota; kingdom Metazoa; phylum Chordata; class Amphibia; order Anura; family Hyperoliidae; genus Hyperolius; species Hyperolius riggenbachi. The sequence continues at coordinate 22,764,205 of NC_090657.1, forward strand.
GACATTGACAGGTATAGACATTTTTTCATTACAGACAGGTTGTACAGTAAACTCAGGTACAGTTACAGCATCATCACAACAGACAGTCTGTACATCAAACTCAGGTGCCTTTGAAGCAGGCACTATTGAACCTGGTACCCTTGAACTGGGCGCATTCAACCCACCTCCCCCTGGTGCTCCCCCAAGTGTATAAAGTACCTGGTGGTGGGTGGAGAGTCCGTCTCCTTCCGTGAGCGACAAGGCGGTCGGGGCAGGTTCATAGTAGGACACAAGCTTGCCCAAATCAGTCCCCAGCAACACAGGGACTGGGAGATCCTTCATAACCCCAACAACCCTTTCGTGGACCCCTCCTCCCCAATCCAGCTTCACTCTCGCGTGGGCTATGTGAAAAAGGGTGCCCTCTACTCCAGTAAGGGCAAGGGATCGGCTGGAGCTGATGCTCTCCTTTGGCACAAGGTGTGAGTGAACTAACGTGATGTCAGCTCCGGTGTCTCGAAATCCGGTGACAACTTTGCCGTTCACTCTAACAAGTTGCTGCTGGTCGGTTTGGTCGCAGATTTCCTTTCCGTGGGCAAACAGGACAAAATCTGATGATCCAGGCTGTGGTTCGCTGGCGTGTTGCCTCTGCTGTGGGTGAGGTACAGGTGATGCAGATGATCCAGGTGCTGGTGGTGTCTGTCTCCGCTCCGGACAGTCGAATTTCATGTGTCCGGGCTGGCGGCAGTAGTGACAGGTGACCTCTCCAGGGGCTGCAGCCCTGGGTGCAGAAGCTGTGCTGGATGGCCTCTGTGGCTGACGGCTCACAGGGGCAGGAGAGTCTGCCAGAGTATTGGGCTGACCTCCTCTCCAGCTGGATGGGACAGTTCTGCGGGTATCAGCCACCCGGGTAGTTGCAAAAGTCTCAGCAAGGTCTGCAGCGACAGTGGCTGAAGCCGGCCTGCGTTCTAACACAAACTGTCGTACATCAGCAGGGCAAATGTTCAGAAATTGTTCGAGGACTATCAAGTCCTCCAGGACGCCATAAGACCCTTTGGTGAGGCCTAGAGTCCACTGGCGGAGTGTGGTGAGCAAGCTGCTGACCACATCTCGGTACGAATCAGAAGACTTTTTCTGCCAGGCCCTGAACTTTTTCCGGTAGGCTTCTGGCGTCAGCTGGTACTTAGTAATGATAGCGTCTTTTATAGCGGCATAATCATTATCTTTCTCCGTATGCAATTCTGCGAAAGCATCAAGCGCTTTGTAGCGCAGCAAAGGTGTCAGATGTCTGGCCCACTGGTCTTGGGACAGACGATACTGACGGCATGCTTTTTCAAAAGACCGCAAAAACAAGTCAATGTCTGTGTCTTTCTCAATATTAGCAAATTTAAATTTTGCACTTACGGGTGCTGCAGCTCCTTCAGCAGGGAGGCTGGGCGGTGAACTCCGGCTGGCCTGTTGAACCTTTGCCATGTTGAGCTCATGCTGTCGTCTCTCCCGCGCCTCTGCGGTATCCCTCTCCGCGTGGCGTTCAGCAGCAGCAGCTTTGCGTTCCGCAGATTGGCGCTCCTCACGCATGTACTGCAGGTACTTGTCCAGGTCAGTGTCCATCAGCTTTTGTAATGCCTGCTGCATTAGCGGATCAGTACAAACGGACAGTCCAGTACTGGCCGGTTCCAGGCGAGTACCTTCAGAAACTCTGGGGTTGGCGTCCATACTGACAGTCTCTGGCGTAACTGTTGCAACAGGGCCCGCAGGATGCTCAACCTCTGTACGCCTAGGATCTTCAGCCTCTGGGTATCCCATTGAAACAATTCCGTTACCAGGTCCCCTTGTTTTTTTGCGGCCGACATCAATGCCTCTCTCTTGGCAAAGATTTTGCAGGTCCGCCAGGCACATTTTCTTGTAGTTCCCGGACATTTCCACGCCAAATAAAATAAAACTTTTGGGGAGGGGTACTGGCTACACAGTCTCTCTTTATATATAAAAAATATACTGCCTTCCAGCTACACCAACGAATTAGTTCGTTTCTTGATAGCGCTAGCGCTATCTTAGATACTTTCAGCACAACACAGGTCCCAACCGCTGCCTAACACTGTCACAGGAGCCCTAGTGGCTGACCGCACTTAGCCTTCTAAACGGTGCCAGCGCACGGATCGTGCGAACTCTGGGCGCAGTCAATGCGCAGGAACCGTTAAGAATTAGCCGCAGACAACTCAGAAGGGAGCCTGTGAGACACGGGTAATTACAACGTACACACGATTCCACGGTATCTGCCACCACCACTGGTATGGGCCAGTGGACCCGATTTACTGACTGACTAGTCCTGCGAATAAAACGGTTAAACACACAGTATTCTGTCTCGCCAACAACAAACAGACAGTAGCGTATCTTCAGAGACCCGGGATCAGTTCTGTGTGTGCTGATAAGCAGGGTAGCGGAACAGTGAATGACTTGGAGGAAGTCTTTTATTCACAGCAATATAAATAATTAATATATACAGACAATTATTAAAACAGTAATAGCCAGTATAAAAAATAAAAGAAGGGAGAAAAATACTTAGTTCCTGGAAAAATGTCTGTTCTGGGTTCTGAGTTCTGGGTTTCAATCAAAGTTCAGAGTTCAGACCAGGTGGATGCCAGCATATCCTCAAGCTGGCACCGATGAGTTCAAGATGTTTTCAGGGTGGAGGACTCAAGCCCGCCTGCTGGCTCTGTGCTTTTGATGAAGCTGGTTTGGGGGTGTGGCAATGCCGGCCCCCTCTGAGCTACCAGCAAATGACAGTTCATTCCCTCTGAGAGATTTTAGAGCTAAACTTATGAATTGCTGTAACTCCTGAACCATACACGTTACATTTAGGGGGGGTAACAGCTTCATACTTGGAGGAAAATACAGATTAATATGATATCCGACATGGCTAGTGCAGCAGATCAGGGTCCTGGGTAGATTCATACCTAGGTTGTAGGGGCCCCGGGCCCCTCTCGACTGGTATCAAAAGATCCAGCATGACCCTACAGATCCAATGATACCGCTCTCATAACCACCCTATTTATTGTATTCTGTAAATGGGCAAAAGATTATATAGTACATTCATTCCTTCCTGCTAAGGCTGGAGTCAGCCTGACTGGAGTCCAGCTGTGTCTGCTTCTTGGGATCTCCCTCTATGAAAGGAACCTTATGGTTCCTGTAATTAGCATCTGGATGTGAAATCGGCTGGGACAAGCTTTCTGAACTCAAGGGTTTGCCCCTGCTCGTTAGCATATCAAAAGAGCCATCCTGCAGTTAAGGTGATGCTATTTCTCTGCTGAGAAAGGACTGCAGACCTCCTACACAATAAATCCAGATTCTATCGATTTGAAGCGCAATCGATGCAGAGAATCGAGTGCGATCGCTTTTTCTTCACGGGCGGTTACAGGACGCGCCTGCGGCCCCGCAACCGTCCGTGACAGACAGGCTAAACTCTCAACATACACACAGGCTGCATTTCTCTTTGCTTACCTTCTGTCCTGTGCAAGAGATCAGGTCCATAAGGGGAATGAGAGAAGCTAAGCTCTCTCCATACTTACAGGCTGCATTTCTCTATGTTTACCTTCTGTCCTGTGCGATCAGGTCCAGAGGAGGGATTAGACAGGCTAAACTCTCTACATACAGGGTGCATTTCTCCATTTTCCTTCTGCCCTGTGCAAGAGATCGGGTCCACTTTAAACTTTGGCGCCGCCCCCCGATGACGTCACGCCACTTCTGTACCACTGCTAATTGGCCACCGGGGTCCAGGAAGAAGAGAGGAGATGGGGATCCCGGTGGCCATCAACGATCGCGCAGGACCCAGGTAAGCCATAGCAGCATTCATTTTAGCTAGCACGGGTGTAGCTCGGGCTCACCGCTCCCAGCATCTAATTCTTAGTCCGAGCTTAGCTCGGGCTTACCGCACCCAGCATCTAATTCTTAGGTTAATGATTACATTAATGTTGATAAATGTAAGGCCATGTACATTGGGTGTGTCAATGGAATACAACAACATAAAAGAAATAGTCCATATTGGTGACATTAGACATGGCCGGTTCACATCTGCGTTTGAGCCAAAAAGGATCCGGTGAGCTGATCCGGTCTCCGCTTCACCGGATCCAGATGGCTCTGTCCGTGGACCTGTTCATATAGTGAAAATGGATCTGATCAATGATTGATCGGATCCGTTTTCACTCAGCAATACATACCTAATCTTCCGTAGTAGCCGGTGGTAGAGGCTTCCTCTTCTTCCGCTGTGGCTAGTCACATGACGCGGAAGAAGACGCAATCCTCTACCGCCGGCTGCTATGGAAGATTAGGTATGTATAAACCCTTCCTCACCGACCCGCCTGGCTGCTGCACCCTCCCCTCACCCCCCCGTCCCTCAGGTTCGCGTCGGCCCATGCCCCCATCCCCCGTGGAACGGTCCGTTTCTTCACTAGTGTGAAGAAACATTCCATTTTACATTGCCCCAATGCTGCAGCATTTTATGTCCGGTTCCGTTCCGCTAAGCAGAACGGTCCGTAAAATTAGGACCTGTGTGGTGAAATTTTTTGCAACTTTATCAGATTTTGCAACCGGTTGCACTTATTTATAGGTATAGCTATCAGAAAGTGCAACCTAACCATTGACTTTAACCTATCTGTAACAGAAAATGCAACCCAACCAAACCCTATTCTCACACAGAACCCTCCCCTCTTGCTCAACTAATAACCCCCCCTGGAGGGAACAATCCCCCCTCTTGCTCAACTAATAACCCCCCCCCCCCCTGGAGGGAACAATCCCCCCTCTTGCTCAACTAATAACCCCCCCCCCCCTGGAGGGAACAATCCCCTCTCTTGCTCAACTAATAACCCCTCCCCACCCCCACCCCCCCCCGAGGGTACAATACCCTCTCTTGCTCAATTAATAACCCCCCCCTGGAGGGAACATTCCCCCTTCTAGCTCAATGGGATCTGTGGTTGCAAAAAATTACAGGCGTGTTAACAGAGAGGAGCCACGCCTACACAGTCATACACTGTCCTCTATGGCAAGTTGCAAAATATGATGGGTAGCAAAATTTTTCACTACACCTGGAGCAATTTTTAGGTCCGGGGATCGGAACGTACGGAACGTATCTGTACCAACGGACGCATGTGAATAGATCCATAGGTTAACATTGGATCCTTTCACATCTGTTTCGTTTGTACAGTATACGTTCCGGTTCCGATCTGGAAAAAGCGCTAATGTGAACCGGGCCTAAGAGAGCAGTGATTAACTCATTTGTAACAAGCCATCTATGTCAAATCGGTGCAGCCATCCGTAAACAGGGGAAGGGGCATTCGACACCATTTTTCATCAACCTATGATGGTATGTTGTGTTTGCCTAGACATTTTGCAGACAGTGCACACATGGCACAATTAACATCTGCATAATAGTGTCAATTAGCTAAACTGCTGCCTGAAAGTATTGGATTAGCTGGACTTTAATGCCCAGGAATCTCCATCATTCATTAGAAATGAACAATATACTCTGCAGGAGTGAGGAACACCTTCTGCAACATAAAAAGAGACCATTTAACCTCCCTAGCGTTTTGGACGAGCTAGGCTCGTCCAGAGACGCCGGAGGTGACCGCTCAGGCCCCGCTGGGCTGATTTAAATAATTTTTTTTTAAAACACACAGCAAGCACTTTGCTTGCTGCGTGCCTTACCCGATCGCTGCCGCCGATACCCGCCGCGATGCAGGGCCCCCCCAGGCGAGACCCTGTGCGCTGCCTGGCCAATCAGTGCCAGGCAGCGCTGAGGGGTGGATCGGGTCTCCCTGTGACATCACGACGTCACCGACGTCACGATGTGCGTCACCATGGCGACGGGGGAAGCCCTCCAGGAAATCCTGTTCAGAACGCTAGGCTAGCTACATGAAAAATAAAAAAAAAATATGTGCAAAAAACGTTCCCGTGGCCGCAGGGCCGCGGGAATCAGAACGCCAGGCAGGTTAAAGCAAAATTGAACTTAAAAAAAAAAAGTCAAAATAAATATACACACGTCATACTTACCTCCTGCGTAATCCATTCATCAATCTATTTCTCCTCTCCTCTGTCTTATTTGCCACTGTGATCAATGGAATTCTCATACTTCATTTTGAAAATGGCCACTACCCCATAACAGCTTTGTCCTTTCAGTTATAACTGACAACGAATAATATATAACTGACATGAACTGATATATTTCAGTTCCAACAAAATCTTGTCAGAACTGGAAGGGATCATTGTAAGAAGGAAATGGTGATGATAATATTCAATTGCAGGTACATCCTGTGTTTATTTTAATTAATTTTAATCGGTTCATGTTCACTTTAAAGTTCCCTTACTTCTTCTGAGCCGAATAAATTAGAATCTTCACTAAACTCTCTTGAAACACAAGTTTACTTAAAGGCTGGTGCAGCACACACCTATATCTTATAACTATTTTATAATGATATAAACCTGTCTTGCTCTGCGTCTCTATATCACAGCCTATCTCTTATCTGTATACTGTATACAGTACTGCAGTGCAGCCTGATCCTCCTCTCTGTCTATATAGAACTCAGTCCCTCCTCTGTAGAAGGGACTCTGGCTGCTGAGAAGCCACACCTCTGATGAGGAAACGAAACTAAACAGAACTCTTATAAGGCATATGCTCATAATTACAGCAGTCAGAGAAGGAGTGGAGGCCTTGCAGTGCTCAGTGCTACTCCCTGTTCTATTTGTTGTCTGCATAGTGGCCTGGGCTGTCCAGATTGCTCTTAGCTAGTAGCATAGTGCCCCTGTAATACTTATTGAGCCTTACTTCCTGTAGAGCCCCCAGCAATGGCTCAATCC